>NC_140996.1:68486232-68994982 GCF_052327205.1 Somniosus microcephalus | reverse complement strand
GGAGCAGGAGACTGGGCTCGGGAGCGAAGGAGCAGGAAACTGGGCTCCGGAGAGAATGGAGCAGGAGAGTGGGCACCGGAGAGAAGGGAGCAGGAGACTGGGCTCCGGAGAGAAGGGAGCAGGAGACTGGGCTCCGGAGAGAAGGGCGCAGGAGACTGGGCTCCGGAGAGAAGGGAGCAGGAGACTGGGCTCCGGAGAGAAGGGAGCAGGAGACTGGGCTCCGGAGAGAAGGGAGCAGGAGACTGGGCTCCGGAGAGAAGGGAGCAGGAGACTGGGCTCCGGAGAGAAGCGAGCAGGAGACTTGACTCCAGAGAGAAGGGAGCAGGAGACTGGGCAGCAGAGAGAAGGGAGCAGGAGACTGGGCTCCGGACAGAAGGGAGCAGGAGACTGGGCTCCGGAGAGAAGGGAGCATGAGACTGGGCTCCGGAGAGAAGGGAGCAGGAGACTGGGCTCTGGAGAGCAGGGAGCAGGAGACTTGGCTCCGGAGAGAAGGGAGCAGGAGACTGGGCTCCAGAGAGAAGGGAGCAGGAGACTGGGCTCCAGAGAGAAGGGAGCAGGAGACTGAGCTCCGGAGAGAAGGGAGCAGGAGACTGGGCTCCAGAGAGAAGGGAGCAGGAGACTGGGCTCCGGAGAGAAGGGAGCAGGAGATTGGGCTCCAGATAGAAGGGAGCAGGAGACTGGGCTCCAGAGAGAAGGGAGCAGGAGACTGAGCAGCAGAGAGAAGGGAGCAGGACACTGGGCTCCGGAGAGAAGGGAGCAGGAGACTGGGCTCCGGAGAGAAGGGAGCAGGAGACTGGGCTCCAGAGAAAAGGGAGCGGGAGACTGGGCTCCGGAGAGAAGGGAGCAGGAGACTGGGCTCCGGAGAGAAGGGAGCAGGAGACTGGGCTCCGGAGAGAAGGGAGCAGGAGACTGGGCTCCGGAGAGAAGGGAGCAGGAGACTGGGCTCCGGAGAGAAGGGAGCAGGAGACTGGGCTCCAGTGAGAAGGGAGCAGCAGACTGGGCTCCAGCGAGAAGGGAGCAGGAGACTGGGATCCGGAGAGAAGGGAGCAGGAGACTCGGCTCCAGAGAGAAGGGAGCAGGAGACTGGGCTCCGGAGAGAAGGGTGCAGGAGACTGGGCTCTGGAGAGAAGGGAGCAGGAGGCTGGGCTCCGGAGTGAAGGGAGCAGGAGACTGGGCTCTGGAGAGAAGGGAGCAGGAGCCTGGGCTCCGGAGAGAAGGGAGCAGGAGACTGGGCTCTAGAGAGAAGGGAGCAGGAGCCTGGGCTCCGGAGAGAAGGCAGCAGGAGACTGGGCTCCGGAGAGAAGGGAGCAGGAGACTGGGCTCCAGAGAGAAGGGAGCAGGAGACTGGGCTCCGGAGAGAAGGGAGCAGGAGACTGGGCTCCGTAGAGAAGGGAGCAGGAGACTGGGTTCCAGAGAGAAGGGAGCAGGATACTGGGCAGCAGATAGAAGGGAGCAGGAGACTGGGCTCCGGAGAGAAGGGAGCAGGAGACTGGGCTCCGTAGAGAAGGGAGCAGGAGACTGAGTTCCAGAGAGAAGGGAGCAGGATGCTGGGCAGCAGAGAGAAGGGAGCAGGAGATTGGCTCCGAAGAGAAGGGAGCAGGAGACTGGGCTCCGGAGAGAAGGGAGCAGGAGACTGGGCTCTGGAAAGAAGGGAGCAGGAGACTGGGCTCCGGAGAGAAGGGAGCAGGAGACTGGGCTCCAGAGAGAAGTGAGCAGGAGATTGGGCTCCAGCGAGAAGGGAGCAGGAGACTGGGCTCCGGAGAGAAGGGAGCAGGAGACTGGGCTCGGGAGCGAAGGGAGCAGGAAACTGGGCTCCGGAGAGAATGGAGCAGGAGACTGGGCACCGGAGAGAAGGGAGCAGGAGACTGGGCTCCAGAGAGAAGGGAGCAGGAGACTGGGTTCCGGAGAGAAGGGAGCAGGAGACTGGGCTCCGGAGAGAAGGGCGCAGGAGACTGGGCTCCGGAGAGAAGGGAGCAGGAGACTGGGCTCCGGAGAGAAGGGAGCAGGAGACTGGGCTCCGGAGAGAAGGGAGCAGGAGACTGGGCTCCGGAGAGAAGCGAGCAGGAGACTTGACTCCAGAGAGAAGGGAGCAGGAGACTGGGCAGCAGAGAGAAGGGAGCAGGAGACTGGGTTCCGGAGAGAAGGGAGCAGGAGACTGGGCTCCAGAGAGCAGGCAGCAGGAGACTGGGCTCCAGAGAGAACGGAGCAGGAGACTGGGCAGCAGAGAGAATGGAGTTGGAGACTGGGCTCCAGAGAGAAGGGAGCAGGAGACTGGGCTCCGGAGAAAAGCGAGCAGGAGACTGGGCTCCGGAGAGAAGGGAGCAGGAGACTGGGCTCTGTAGAGAAGGGAGCATGAGACTGGGCTCTGGAGAGAAGGGAGCAGGAGACTGGGCTCTGGAGAGAAGGGAGCAGGAGACTGGCTCTGGAGAGAAGGGAGCAGGAGACTGGGCTCCGGAGAGAAGCGAGCAGGAGACTGGGCTCTGGAGAGAAGGGAGCAGGAGACTGGGCTCCGGAGAGAAGGGAGCAGGAGACTTGGCTCCGGAGAGAAGGACAGGAGACTGGGCTCCGGAGAGAAGGGAGCCGGAGACTGGGCTCTGGAGAGAAGGGAGCAGGAGACTGGGCTCTGGAGAGAAGGGAGCAGGAGACGGGCTCCGGAGAGAAGGGAGCAGGAGACTGGGCTCTGGAGAGAAGGGAGCAGGTGACTGGGCTCCGGAGAGAAGGGAGCAGTTGACTGGGCTCCGGAGAGAAGGGAGCAGGAGACTGGGCTCCGGAGAGAAGGGAGCAGGAGACTGGGCTCCAGAGAGAAGGGAGCAGGAGACTGGGCTCCGGAGAGAAGGGAGCAGGAGACTGGGCTCCAGAGAGAAGGGAGCAGGAGACTTGGCAGCAGAGAGAATGGAGCTGGAGACTGGGCTCCAGCGAGAAGGGAGCAGGAGACTGTTCTCCAGATAGAAGGGAGCAGCAGACTGGGCTCCGGAGAGAAGGGAGCAGGAGACTGGTCTCCGGAGAGAAGGGAGCAGGAGACTGGGCTCCGGAGAGAAGGGAGCAGGAGACCGGGCTCCAGAGAGAAGGGAGCAGGAGATGGGCTCTGGAGAGAAGGGTGCAGGAGACTGGGCTCCGGAGAGAAGGGAGCAGGAGACTGGGCTCCGGAGAGAAGGGAGCAGGAGACTGGGCTCCGGAGAGAAGGGAGCAGGAGACTGGGCTCCGGAGAGAAGGGAGCAGGAGACTGGGCTCTGGAGAGCAGGGAGCAGGAGACTTGGCTCCGGAGAGAAGGGAGCAGGAGACTGGGCTCCAGAGAGAAGGGAGCAGGAGACTGGGCTCCAGAGAGAAGGGAGCAGGAGACTGAGCTCCGGAGAGAAGGGAGCAGGAGACTGGGCTCCAGAGAGAAGGGAGCAGGAGACTGGGCTCCGGAGAGAAGGGAGCATGAGACTGGGCTCCGGAGAGAAGGGAGCAGGAGACTGGGCTCTGGAGAGCAGGGAGCAGGAGACTTGGCTCCGGAGAGAAGGGAGCAGGAGACTGGGCTCCAGAGAGAAGGGAGCAGGAGACTGGGCTCCAGAGAGAAGGGAGCAGGAGACTGAGCTCCGGAGAGAAGGGAGCAGGAGACTGGGCTCCAGAGAGAAGGGAGCAGGAGACTGGGCTCCGGAGAGAAGGGAGCAGGAGATTGGGCTCCAGATAGAAGGGAGCAGGAGACTGGGCTCCAGAGAGAAGGGAGCAGGAGACTGAGCAGCAGAGAGAAGGGAGCAGGACACTGGGCTCCGGAGAGAAGGGAGCAGGAGACTGGGCTCCGGAGAGAAGGGAGCAGGAGACTGGGCTCCAGAGAAAAGGGAGCGGGAGACTGGGCTCCGGAGAGAAGGGAGCAGGAGACTGGGCTCCGGAGAGAAGGGAGCAGGAGACTGGGCTCCGGAGAGAAGGGAGCAGGAGACTGGGCTCCGGAGAGAAGGGAGCAGGAGACTGGGCTCCGGAGAGAAGGGAGCAGGAGACTGGGCTCCAGTGAGAAGGGAGCAGCAGACTGGGCTCCAGCGAGAAGGGAGCAGGAGACTGGGATCCGGAGAGAAGGGAGCAGGAGACTCGGCTCCAGAGAGAAGGGAGCAGGAGACTGGGCTCCGGAGAGAAGGGTGCAGGAGACTGGGCTCTGGAGAGAAGGGAGCAGGAGGCTGGGCTCCGGAGTGAAGGGAGCAGGAGACTGGGCTCTGGAGAGAAGGGAGCAGGAGCCTGGGCTCCGGAGAGAAGGGAGCAGGAGACTGGGCTCTAGAGAGAAGGGAGCAGGAGCCTGGGCTCCGGAGAGAAGGCAGCAGGAGACTGGGCTCCGGAGAGAAGGGAGCAGGAGACTGGGCTCCAGAGAGAAGGGAGCAGGAGACTGGGCTCCGGAGAGAAGGGAGCAGGAGACTGGGCTCCGTAGAGAAGGGAGCAGGAGACTGGGTTCCAGAGAGAAGGGAGCAGGATACTGGGCAGCAGATAGAAGGGAGCAGGAGACTGGGCTCCGGAGAGAAGGGAGCAGGAGACTGGGCTCCGTAGAGAAGGGAGCAGGAGACTGAGTTCCAGAGAGAAGGGAGCAGGATGCTGGGCAGCAGAGAGAAGGGAGCAGGAGACTGGGCTCCGAAGAGAAGGGAGCAGGAGACTGGGCTCCGGAGAGAAGGGAGCAGGAGACTGGGCTCTGGAAAGAAGGGAGCAGGAGACTGGGCTCCGGAGAGAAGGGAGCAGGAGACTGGGCTCCAGAGAGAAGTGAGCAGGAGATTGGGCTCCAGCGAGAAGGGAGCAGGAGACTGGGCTCCGGAGAGAAGGGAGCAGGAGACTGGGCTCGGGAGCGAAGGGAGCAGGAAACTGGGCTCCGGAGAGAATGGAGCAGGAGACTGGGCACCGGAGAGAAGGGAGCAGGAGACTGGGCTCCAGAGAGAAGGGAGCAGGAGACTGGGTTCCGGAGAGAAGGGAGCAGGAGACTGGGCTCCGGAGAGAAGGGCGCAGGAGACTGGGCTCCGGAGAGAAGGGAGCAGGAGACTGGGCTCCGGAGAGAAGGGAGCAGGAGACTGGGCTCCGGAGAGAAGGGAGCAGGAGACTGGGCTCCGGAGAGAAGCGAGCAGGAGACTTGACTCCAGAGAGAAGGGAGCAGGAGACTGGGCAGCAGAGAGAAGGGAGCAGGAGACTGGGTTCCGGAGAGAAGGGAGCAGGAGACTGGGCTCCAGAGAGCAGGCAGCAGGAGACTGGGCTCCAGAGAGAACGGAGCAGGAGACTGGGCAGCAGAGAGAATGGAGTTGGAGACTGGGCTCCAGAGAGAAGGGAGCAGGAGACTGGGCTCCGGAGAAAAGCGAGCAGGAGACTGGGCTCCGGAGAGAAGGGAGCAGGAGACTGGGCTCTGTAGAGAAGGGAGCATGAGACTGGGCTCTGGAGAGAAGGGAGCAGGAGACTGGGCTCTGGAGAGAAGGGAGCAGGAGACTGGCTCTGGAGAGAAGGGAGCAGGAGACTGGGCTCCGGAGAGAAGCGAGCAGGAGACTGGGCTCTGGAGAGAAGGGAGCAGGAGACTGGGCTCCGGAGAGAAGGGAGCAGGAGACTTGGCTCCGGAGAGAAGGACAGGAGACTGGGCTCCGGAGAGAAGGGAGCCGGAGACTGGGCTCTGGAGAGAAGGGAGCAGGAGACTGGGCTCTGGAGAGAAGGGAGCAGGAGACGGGCTCCGGAGAGAAGGGAGCAGGAGACTGGGCTCTGGAGAGAAGGGAGCAGGTGACTGGGCTCCGGAGAGAAGGGAGCAGTTGACTGGGCTCCGGAGAGAAGGGAGCAGGAGACTGGGCTCCGGAGAGAAGGGAGCAGGAGACTGGGCTCCAGAGAGAAGGGAGCAGGAGACTGGGCTCCGGAGAGAAGGGAGCAGGAGACTGGGCTCCAGAGAGAAGGGAGCAGGAGACTTGGCAGCAGAGAGAATGGAGCTGGAGACTGGGCTCCAGCGAGAAGGGAGCAGGAGACTGTTCTCCAGATAGAAGGGAGCAGCAGACTGGGCTCCGGAGAGAAGGGAGCAGGAGACTGGTCTCCGGAGAGAAGGGAGCAGGAGACTGGGCTCCGGAGAGAAGGGAGCAGGAGACCGGGCTCCAGAGAGAAGGGAGCAGGAGATGGGCTCTGGAGAGAAGGGTGCAGGAGACTGGGCTCCGGAGAGAAGGGAGCAGGAGACTGGGCTCCGGAGAGAAGGGAGCAGGAGACTGGGCTCCGGAGAGAAGGGAGCAGGAGACTGGGCTCCGGAGAGAAGGGAGCAGGAGACTGGGCTCTGGAGAGCAGGGAGCAGGAGACTTGGCTCCGGAGAGAAGGGAGCAGGAGACTGGGCTCCAGAGAGAAGGGAGCAGGAGACTGGGCTCCAGAGAGAAGGGAGCAGGAGACTGAGCTCCGGAGAGAAGGGAGCAGGAGACTGGGCTCCAGAGAGAAGGGAGCAGGAGACTGGGCTCCGGAGAGAAGGGAGCAGGAGATTGGGCTTCAGAGAGAAGGGAGCTGGAGACTGGGCTCCAGAGAGAAGGGAGCAGGAGACTGAGCAGCAGAGAGAAGGGAGCAGGACACTGGGCTCCGGAGAGAAGGGAGCAGGAGACTGGGCTCCGGAGAGAAGGGAGCAGGAGACTGGGCTCCAGAGAGAAGGGAGCGGGAGACTGGGCTCCGGAGAGAAGGGAGCAGGAGACTGGGCTCCGGAGAGAAGAGAGCAGGAGACTGGGCTCCGGAGAGAAGGGAGCAGGAGACTGGGCTCCGGAGAGAAGGGAGCAGGAGACTGGGCTCCGGAGAGAAGGGAGCAGGAGACTGGGCTCCAGCGAGAAGGGAGCAGCAAGCTGGGCTCCAGCGAGAAGTGAACAGGAGACTGGGATCCGGAGAGAAGGGAGCAGGAGACTCGGCTCCAGAGAGAAGGGAGCAGGAGACTGGGCTCCGGAGAGAAGGGTGCAGGAGACTGGGCTCTGGAGAGAAGGGAGCAGAAGGCTGGGCTCCGGAGTGAAGGGAGCAGGAGACTGGGCTCTGGAGAGAAGGGAGCAGGAGCCTGGGCTCCGGAGAGAAGGGAGCAGGAGACTGGGCTCTGGAGAGAAGGGAGCAGGAGCCTGGGCTCTGGAGAGAAGGGAGCAGGAGACTGGTCTCCGGAGAGAAAGGAGTAGGAGACTGCGCTCCGGAGAGAAGGGAGCAGATGACTGGGCTCCGGAGAGAAGGGAGCAGGAGACTGGGCTCCGGAGAGAAGGGAGCAGGAGACTGGGCTCCGGAGAGAAGGGAGCAGGAGACTTGGCTCCGGCGAGAAGGGAGCAGCAGACTGGGCTCCAGCGAGAAGGGAGCAGGAGACTGGGATCCGGAGGGAAGGGAGCAGGAGGCTTGGCTCCGGAGAGAATGGAGCAGGAGACTGGGCTCCAGAGAGAAGGGAGTAGGAGACTGGGCTCCGGAGAGAAGGGAGCAGGAGACTGGGCTCCGGACAGAAGGGAGCAGGAGACTGGGCTCCGGAGAGAAGGGAGCAGGAGACTGGGCTCCGGAGAGAAGGGAGCAGGAGACTGGGCTCTGGAGAGCAGGGAGCAGGAGACTTGGCTCCGGAGAGAAGGGAGCAGGAGACTGGGCTCCAGAGAGAAGGGAGCAGGAGACTGGGCTCCAGAGAGAAGGGAGCAGGAGACTGAGCTCCGGAGAGAAGGGAGCAGGAGACTGGGCTCCAGAGAGAAGGGAGCAGGAGACTGGGCTCCGGAGAGAAGGGAGCAGGAGATTGGGCTCCAGAGAGAAGGGAGCAGGAGACTGGGCTCCAGAGAGAAGGGAGCAGGAGACTGAGCAGCAGAGAGAAGGGAGCAGGACACTGGGCTCCGGAGAGAAGGGAGCAGGAGACTGGGCTCCGGAGAGAAGGGAGCAGGAGACTGGGCTCCAGAGAAAAGGGAGCGGGAGACTGGGCTCCGGAGAGAAGGGAGCAGGAGACTGGGCTGCGGAGAGAAGGGAGCGGGAGACTGGGCTCCGGAGAGAAGGGAGCAGGAGACTGGGCTCCGGAGAGAAGGGAGCAGGAGACTGGGCTCCGGAGAGAAGGGAGCAGGAGACTGGGCTCCAGTGAGAAGGGAGCAGCAGACTGGGCTCCAGCGAGAAGGGAGCAGGAGACTGGGATCCGGAGGGAAGGGAGCAGGAGACTCGGCTCCAGAGAGAAGGGAGCAGGAGACTGGGCTCCGGAGAGAAGGGTGCAGGAGACTGAGCTCTGGAGAGAAGGGAGCAGGAGGCTGGGCTCCGGAGTGAAGGGAGCAGGAGACTGGGCTCTGGAGAGAAGGGAGCAGGGGCCTGGGCTCCGGAGAGAAGGGAGCAGGAGACTGGGCTCTGGAGAGAAGGGAGCAGGAGCCTGGGCTCCGGAGAGAAGGCAGCAGGAGACTGGGCTACGGAGAGAAGGGAGCAGGAGACTGGGCTCCGGAGAGAAGGGAGCAGGAGAGTGGGCTCCGGAGAGAAGGGAGTAGGAGACTGGGTTCCAGAGAGAAGGGAGCAGGAGGCTGGGCTCCAGAGAGAAGGGAGCAGGAGACTGGTCTCCGGAGTGAAGGGAGCAGGAGACTGGGCTCCGGAGAGAAGGGAGCAGGAGACTGGGCTCCAGAGAGAAGGGAGCAGGAGACTGGGCTCCGGAGAGAAGGGAGCAGGAGACTGGGCTCCGTAGAGAAGGGAGCAGGAGACTGGGTTCCAGAGAGAAGGGAGCAGGATACTGGGCAGCAGAGAGAAGGGAGCAGGAGACTGGGCTCCGGAGAGAAGGGAGCAGGAGACTGGGCTCCGTAGAGAAGGGAGCAGGAGACTGGGTTCCAGAGAGAAGGGAGCAGGATGCTGGGCAGCAGAGAGAAGGGAGCAGGAGACTGGGCTCCGGAGAGAAGGGAGCAGGAGACTGGGCTCCGGAGAGAAGGGAGCAGGAGACTGGGCTCTGGAAAGAAGGGAGCAGGAGACTGGGCTCCGGAGAGAAGGGAGCAGGAGAGTGGGCTCCGGAGAGAAGGGAGCAGGAGGCTGGGCTCCAGAGAGAAGGGAGCAGGAGACTGGTCTCCGGAGTGAAGGGAGCAGGAGACTGGGCTCTGGAAAGAAGGGAGCAGGAGACTGGGCTCCGGAGAGAAGGGAGCAGGAGACTGGGCTCCACAGAGAAGTGAGCAGGAGATTGGGCTCCAGCGAGAAGGGAGCAGGAGACTGGGCTCCGGAGAGAAGGGAGCAGGAGACTGGGCTCGGGAGCGAAGGGAGCAGGAAACTGGGCTCCGGAGAGAATGGAGCAGGAGAGTGGGCACCGGAGAGAAGGGAGCAGGAGACTGGGCTCCAGAGAGAAGGGAGCAGGAGACTGGGTTCCGGAGAGAAGGGAGCAGGAGACTGGGCTCCGGAGAGAAGGGCGCAGGAGACTGGGCTCCGGAGAGAAGGGAGCAGGAGACTGGGCTCCGGAGAGAAGGGAGCAGGAGACTGGGCTCCGGAGAGAAGGGAGCAGGAGACTGGGCTCCGGAGAGAAGGGAGCAGGAGACTGGGCTCCGGAGAGAAGCGAGCAGGAGACTTGACTCCAGAGAGAAGGGAGCAGGAGACTGGGCAGCAGAGAGAAGGGAGCAGGAGACTGGGCTCCGGACAGAAGGGAGCAGGAGACTGGGCTCCGGAGAGAAGGGAGCATGAGACTGGGCTCCGGAGAGAAGGGAGCAGGAGACTGGGCTCTGGAGAGCAGGGAGCAGGAGACTTGGCTCCGGAGAGAAGGGAGCAGGAGACTGGGCTCCAGAGAGAAGGGAGCAGGAGACTGGGCTCCAGAGAGAAGGGAGCAGGAGACTGAGCTCCGGAGAGAAGGGAGCAGGAGACTGGGCTCCAGAGAGAAGGGAGCAGGAGACTGGGCTCCGGAGAGAAGGGAGCAGGAGATTGGGCTCCAGATAGAAGGGAGCAGGAGACTGGGCTCCAGAGAGAAGGGAGCAGGAGACTGAGCAGCAGAGAGAAGGGAGCAGGACACTGGGCTCCGGAGAGAAGGGAGCAGGAGACTGGGCTCCGGAGAGAAGGGAGCAGGAGACTGGGCTCCAGAGAAAAGGGAGCGGGAGACTGGGCTCCGGAGAGAAGGGAGCAGGAGACTGGGCTCCGGAGAGAAGGGAGCAGGAGACTGGGCTCCGGAGAGAAGGGAGCAGGAGACTGGGCTCCGGAAAGAAGGGAGCAGGAGACTGGGCTCCGGAGAGAAGGGAGCAGGAGACTGGGCTCCAGTGAGAAGGGAGCAGCAGACTGGGCTCCAGCGAGAAGGGAGCAGGAGACTGGGATCCGGAGAGAAGGGAGCAGGAGACTCGGCTCCAGAGAGAAGGGAGCAGGAGACTGGGCTCCGGAGAGAAGGGTGCAGGAGACTGGGCTCTGGAGAGAAGGGAGCAGGAGGCTGGGCTCCGGAGTGAAGGGAGCAGGAGACTGGGCTCTGGAGAGAAGGGAGCAGGAGCCTGGGCTCCGGAGAGAAGGGAGCAGGAGACTGGGCTCTAGAGAGAAGGGAGCAGGAGCCTGGGCTCCGGAGAGAAGGCAGCAGGAGACTGGGCTACGGAGAGAAGGGAGCAGGAGACTGGGCTCCGGAGAGAAGGGAGCAGGAGAGTGGGCTCCGGAGAGAAGGGAGCAGGAGACTGGGTTCCAGAGAGAAGGGAGCAGGAGGCTGGGCTCCAGAGAGAAGGGAGCAGGAAACTGGTCTCCGGAGTGAAGGGAGCAGGAGACTGGGCTCCGGAGAGAAGGGAGCAGGAGACTGGGCTCCAGAGAGAAGGGAGCAGGAGACTGGGCTCCGGAGAGAAGGGAGCAGGAGACTGGGCTCCGTAGAGAAGGGAGCAGGAGACTGGGTTCCAGAGAGAAGGGAGCAGGATACTGGGCAGCAGATAGAAGGGAGCAGGAGACTGGGCTCCGGAGAGAAGGGAGCAGGAGACTGGGCTCCGTAGAGAAGGGAGCAGGAGACTGAGTTCCAGAGAGAAGGGAGCAGGATGCTGGGCAGCAGAGAGAAGGGAGCAGGAGACTGGGCTCAGAAGAGAAGGGAGCAGGAGACTGGGCTCCGGAGAGAAGGGAGCAGGAGACTGGGCTCTGGAAAGAAGGGAGCAGGAGACTGGGCTCCGGAGAGAAGGGAGCAGGAGACTGGGCTCCAGAGAGAAGTGAGCAGGAGATTGGGCTCCAGCGAGAAGGGAGCAGGAGACTGGGCTCCGGAGAGAAGGGAGCAGGAGACTGGGCTCGGGAGCGAAGGGAGCAGGAAACTGGGCTCCGGAGAGAATGGAGCAGGAGACTGGGCACCGGAGAGAAGGGAGCAGGAGACTGGGCTCCAGAGAGAAGGGAGCAGGAGACTGGGTTCCGGAGAGAAGGGAGCAGGAGACTGGGCTCCGGAGAGAAGGGCGCAGGAGACTGGGCTCCGGAGAGAAGGGAGCAGGAGACTGGGCTCCGGAGAGAAGGGAGCAGGAGACTGGGCTCCGGAGAGAAGGGAGCAGGAGACTGGGCTCCGGAGAGAAGCGAGCAGGAGACTTGACTCCAGAGAGAAGGGAGCAGGAGACTGGGCAGCAGAGAGAAGGGAGCAGGAGACTGGGTTCCGGAGAGAAGGGAGCAGGAGACTGGGCTCCAGAGAGCAGGCAGCAGGAGACTGGGCTCCAGAGAGAACGGAGCAGGAGACTGGGCAGCAGAGAGAATGGAGTTGGAGACTGGGCTCCAGAGAGAAGGGAGCAGGAGACTGGGCTCCGGAGAAAAGCGAGCAGGAGACTGGGCTCCGGAGAGAAGGGAGCAGGAGACTGGGCTCTGTAGAGAAGGGAGCATGAGACTGGGCTCTGGAGAGAAGGGAGCAGGAGACTGGGCTCTGGAGAGAAGGGAGCAGGAGACTGGCTCTGGAGAGAAGGGAGCAGGAGACTGGGCTCCGGAGAGAAGCGAGCAGGAGACTGGGCTCTGGAGAGAAGGGAGCAGGAGACTGGGCTCCGGAGAGAAGGGAGCAGGAGACTTGGCTCCGGAGAGAAGGACAGGAGACTGGGCTCCGGAGAGAAGGGAGCCGGAGACTGGGCTCTGGAGAGAAGGGAGCAGGAGACTGGGCTCTGGAGAGAAGGGAGCAGGAGACGGGCTCCGGAGAGAAGGGAGCAGGAGACTGGGCTCTGGAGAGAAGGGAGCAGGTGACTGGGCTCCGGAGAGAAGGGAGCAGTTGACTGGGCTCTGGAGAGAAGGGAGCAGGAGACTGGGCTCCGGAGAGAAGGGAGCAGGAGACTGGGCTCCAGAGAGAAGGGAGCAGGAGACTGGGCTCCGGAGAGAAGGGAGCAGGAGACTGGGCTCCAGAGAGAAGGGAGCAGGAGACTTGGCAGCAGAGAGAATGGAGCTGGAGACTGGGCTCCAGCGAGAAGGGAGCAGGAGACTGTTCTCCAGATAGAAGGGAGCAGCAGACTGGGCTCCGGAGAGAAGGGAGCAGGAGACTGGTCTCCGGAGAGAAGGGAGCAGGAGACTGGGCTCCGGAGAGAAGGGAGCAGGAGACCGGGCTCCAGAGAGAAGGGAGCAGGAGATGGGCTCTGGAGAGAAGGGTGCAGGAGACTGGGCTCCGGAGAGAAGGGAGCAGGAGACTGGGCTCCGGAGAGAAGGGAGCAGGAGACTGGGCTCCGGAGAGAAGGGAGCAGGAGACTGGGCTCCGGAGAGAAGGGAGCAGGAGACTGGGCTCTGGAGAGCAGGGAGCAGGAGACTTGGCTCCGGAGAGAAGGGAGCAGGAGACTGGGCTCCAGAGAGAAGGGAGCAGGAGACTGGGCTCCAGAGAGAAGGGAGCAGGAGACTGAGCTCCGCAGAGAAGGGAGCAGGAGACTGGGCTCCAGAGAGAAGGGAGCAGGAGACTGGGCTCCGGAGAGAAGGGAGCAGGAGATTGGGCTTCAGAGAGAAGGGAGCAGGAGACTGGGCTCCAGAGAGAAGGGAGCAGGAGACTGAGCAGCAGAGAGAAGGGAGCAGGACACTGGGCTCCGGAGAGAAGGGAGCAGGAGACTGGGCTCCGGAGAGAAGGGAGCAGGAGACTGGGCTCCAGAGAGAAGGGAGCGGGAGACTGGGCTCCGGAGAGAAGGGAGCAGGAGACTGGGCTCCGGAGAGAAGAGAGCAGGAGACTGGGCTCCGGAGAGAAGGGAGCAGGAGACTGGGCTCCGGAGAGAAGGGAGCAGGAGACTGGGCTCCGGAGAGAAGGGAGCAGGAGACTGGGCTCCAGCGAGAAGGGAGCAGCAAGCTGGGCTCCAGCGAGAAGTGAACAGGAGACTGGGATCCGGAGAGAAGGGAGCAGGAGACTCGGCTCCAGAGAGAAGGGTGCAGGAGACTGGGCTCTGGAGAGAAGGGAGCAGAAGGCTGGGCTCCGGAGTGAAGGGAGCAGGAGACTGGGCTCTGGAGAGAAGGGAGCAGGAGCCTGGGCTCCGGAGAGAAGGGAGCAGGAGACTGGGCTCTGGAGAGAAGGGAGCAGGATTTTCGGCTCCGGAGAGAAGGGAGCAGGAGACTGGGCTCCGGAGAGAAGGGAGCAGGAGACTGGGCTCGAGAGAGAAGGGAGCAGGAGACTGGGCTCCGGAGTGAAGGGAGCAGGAGACTGGGCTCCGGAGAGAAGGGAGCAGGAGACTGGGCTCGAGAGAGAAGGGAGCAGGAGACTGGGCTCCGGAGTGAAGGGAGCAGGAGACTGGGCACTGGAGAGAAGGGAGCAGGAGACTGGGCTCCAGAGAGAAGCGAGCAGGAGACTAGGCTCCGGAGAGAAGGGAGCAGGAGACTGGGCTCCGGAGAGAAGGGAGCAGGAGACTGGGCTCCGGAGAGAAGGGAGCAGGAGACTGGGCTCCGGAGAGAAGGGAGCAGGAGACTGGGCTCCAGAGAGAAGGGAGCAGGAGACTGGGCTCTGGAGAGAAGGGAGCAGGAGACTGGGCTCCGGAGAGAAGGCAGCAGGAGACTGGGCTACGGAGAGAAGGGAGCAGGAGAATGGGCTCCGCAGAGAAGGGAGCAGGAGAGTGGGCTCCGGAGAGAAGGGAGCAGGAGACTGGGTTCCAGAGAGAAGGGAGCAGGAGGCTGGGCTCCAGAGAGAAGGGAGCAGGAGACTGGTCTCCGGAGTGAAGGGAGCAGGAGACTGGGCTCCGGAGAGAAGGGAGCAGGAGACTGGGCTCCAGAGAGAAGGGAGCAGGAGACTGGGCTCCGGAGAGAAGGGAGCAGGCGACTGGGCTCCGTATTGAAGGGAGCAGGAGACTGGGTTCCAGAGAGAACGTAGCAGGATACTGGGCAGCAGAGAGAAGGGAGAAGGAGACTGGGCTCCGGAGAGAAGGGAGCAGGAGACTGGGCTCCGTAGAGAAGGGAGCAGTAGACTGGGTTCCAGAGAGAAGGGAGCAGGATGCTGGGCAGCAGAGAGAAGGGAGCAGGAGACTGGGCTCCGGAGAGAAGGGAGCAGGAGACTGGGCTCCAGAGAGAAGTGAGCAGGAGATTGGGCTCCAGCGAGAAGGGAGCAGCAGACTGGGCTCCGGAGAGAAGGGAGCAGGAGACTGGGCTCGGGAGCGAAGGGAGCAGGAAACTGGGCTCCGGAGAGAATGGAGCAGGAGACTGGGCACCGGAGAGAAGGGAGCAGGAGACTGGGCTCCAGAGAGAAGGGAGCAGGAGACTGGGCTCCGGAGAGAAGGGAGCAGGAGACTGGGCTCCGGAGAGAAGGGCGCAGGAGACTGGGCTCCGGAGAGAAGGGAGCAGAAGACTGGGCTCCGGAGAGAAGGGAGCAGGAGACTGGGCTCCGGAGAGAAGATAGCAGGAGACTGGGCTCCGGAGAGAAGGGAGCAGGAGACTGGGCTCCGGAGAGAAGGGAGCAGGAGACTGGGCTCCGCAGAGAAGCGAGCAGGAGACTGGGCTCCAGAGAGAAGGGAGCAGGAGACTGGACAGCAGAGAGAAGGGAGCAGGAGATTGGGTTCCGGAGAGAAGGGAGCAGGAGACTGGGCTCCAGAGAGCAGGCAGCAGGAGACTGGGCTCCAGACAGAACGGAGCAGGAGACTGGGCAGCAGAGAGAATGGAGTTGGAGACTGGGCTCCAGAGAGAAGGGAGCAGGAGACTGGGCTCCGGAGAAAAGCGAGCAGGAGACTGAGCTCCGGAGAGAAGGGAGCAGGAGACTGGGCTCTGGAGAGAAGGGAGCATGAGACTGGGCTCTGGAGAGAAGGGAGCAGGAGACTGGGCTCTGGAGAGAAGGGAGCAGGAGACTGGCTCTGGAGAGAAGGGAGCAGGAGACTGGGCTCCGGAGAGAAGGGAGCAGGAGACTGGGCTCTGGAGAGAAGGGAGCAGGAGACTGGGCTCCGGAGAGAAGGGAGCAGGAGACCTGGCTCCGGAGAGAAGGACAGGAGACTGGGCTCCGGAGAGAAGGGAGCCGGAGACTGGGCTCTGGAGAGAAGGGAGCAGGAGACTGGGCTCTGGAGAGAAGGGAGCAGGAGACGGGCTCCGGAGAGAAGGGAGCAGGAGACTGGGCTTTGGAGAGAAGGGAGCAGGTGACTGGGCTCCGGAGAGAAGGGAGCAGGTGACTGGGCTCCGGAGAGAAGGGAGCAGGAGACTGGGCTCCGGAGAGAAGGGAGCAGGAGACTGGGCTCCAGAGAGAAGGGAGCAGGAGATTGGGCTCCGGAGAGAAGGGAGCAGGAGACTGGGCTCCAGAGAGAAGGGAGCAGGAGACTGGGCAGCAGAGAGAAGGGAGCAGGAGACTGGGCAGCAGAGAGAATGGAGCTGGAGAATGGGCTCCAGCAAGAAGGGAGCAGGAGACTGGGCTCCAGATAGAAGGGAGCAGCAGACTGGGCTCTGGAGAGAAGGGAGCAGGAGACAGGTCTCCGGAGAGAAGGGAGCAGGAGACTGGGCTCCGGAGAGAAGGGAGCAGGAGACTGGGCTCCGGAGAGAAGGGAGCAGGAGACTGGGCTCCATAGAGAAGGGAGCAGGAGACTGGGCTCTGGAGAGAAGGGAGCAGGAGACTGGGCTCTGGAGAGAAGGGAGCAGGAGACTGGGCTTTGGAGAGAAGGGAGCAGGAGACTGGGCTCCGGAGAGAAGGGAGCAGGAGACTGGGCTCTGGAGAGAAGGGAGCAGGAGACTGGGCTCCGGAGAGAAGGGAGCAGGAGACTGGGCTCTGGAGAGAAGGGAGCAGGAGACCGGGCTCCAGAGAGAAGGGAGCAGGAGACTGGGCTCCGGAGAGAAGGGAGTAGGAGAATGCGCTCCGGAGAGAAGGGAGCAGGAGACTGGGCTCCAGAGAGAAGGGAGCAGGAGATGGGCTCTGGAGAGAAGTGTGCAGGAGACAGGGCTCCGGAGAGAAGGGAGCAGGAGATTGCGCTCCGGAGATAAGGGAGCAGGTGACTGGGCTCCGGAGAGAAGGGAGCAGGAGACTGGGCTCCGGAGAGAAGGGAGCAGGAGACTGGGCTCCGGAGAGAAGGGGGCAGGAGACTGAGCTCCATAGAGAAGGGAGGAGGAGACTGGGCTCTGGAGAGAAGGGAGCAGGAGATCGGGCTCCAGAGAGAAGGGAGCAGGAGACTGGGCTCCGGAGAGAAGGGAGTAGGAGACTGCGCTCCGGAGAGAAGGGAGCAGGAGACTGGGCTCCAGAGAGAAGGGAGCAGGAGACTGGACTCTGGAGAGAAGGGAGCAGGAGACTGGGCTCTGGAGAGAAGGGAGCAGGAGACTGGGCTCCGGAGAGAAGGGAGCAGGAGACTGGGCTCCAGAGAGAAGGGAGCAGGAGACTGGGCTCTGGAGAGAAGGGTGCAGGAGACTGGGCTCCGGAGAGAAGGGAGCAGGAGACTGGGCTCTGGAGAGAAGGGAGCAGGTGACTGGGCTCCGGAGAGATGGGAGCAGGAGTCTGGGCTCCGGAGAGATGGGAGCAGGAGACTGGGCTCCGGAGAGAAGGGAGCAGTAGACAGGGCTCCGGAGAGAAGGCAGCAGGAGACTGGGCTCCAGAGAGAAGGGAGCAGGAGACTGGGCTCCAGAGAGAAGGGAGCAGGAGAGTGGGCTCCAGAGAGAAGGGAGCAGGAGACTGGCCTCCGGAGAGAAGGGAGCAGGACACTGGACTCCGGAGAGAAGGGAGCAGGATACTTGGCTCCAGAGAGAAGGGAGCAGGAGACTGGGCTCCAGCGAGAAGGGAGCAGGAGACTGGGATCCGGAGAGAAAGGAGCAGGAGACTGGGCTCCGGAGAGAAGGGAGCAGGAGACTGGGCTCCGGAGAGAAGGCAGCAGGAGACTGGGCTCCGGAGAGAAGGGAGCAGGAGACTGGGCTCCAGAGAGAAGGGAGCAGGAGACTGGGCTCCAGAGAGAAGGGAGCAGGAGACTGGGCTCCGGAGAGAAGGGAGCAGGACACTGGGCTCCGGAGTGAAGGGAGCAGGAGACTGGGCTCCAGAGAGACGGGAGCAGGAGACTGGGCTCCAGCGAGAAGGGAGCAGGAGACTGTGATCCGGAGAGAAGGGAGCAGGAGACTGGGCTCCAGAGAGAAGGGAGCAGGAGACTGGGCTTCGGAGAGAAGGGACCAGGAGACTGGGCTCTGGAGAGAAGGGAGCAGGAGACTTGGCTCCGGAGAGAAGGGAGCAGGAGACTGGGCTCCGGAGAGAAGGGAGCAGGAGACTGGGCTCCAGAGAGATGGGAGCAGGAGATTGGCCGCAGAGAGAATGGAGCTGGAGACTGGGCTCCGGAGAGAAGGGAGCAGGAGACTGGGCTCCGGAGAGAAGCGAGCAGGAGACTGGGCTCTGGAGAGAAGGGAGCAGGAGACTGGGCTCTGGAGAGAAGGGAGCAGGAGACTGGGCTCCGGAGAGAAGGGACCAGGAGACTGGGCTCTGGAGAGAAGGGAGCAGGAGACCGGGCTCCAGAGAGAAGGGAGTTGGAGACTGCGCTCCGGAGAGAAGGGAGCAGGAGACTGGACTCCAGAGAGAAGGGAGCAGGAGACTGGGCTCTGGAGAGAAGGGTGCAGGAGACTGGGCTCCGGAGAGAAAGGAGTAGGAGACTGCGCTCCGGAGAGAAGGGAGCAGGTGACTGGGCTCCGGAGAGAAGGGAGCAGGAGACTGGGCTCCGGAGAGAAGGGAGCAGGAGACTGGGCACCGGAGAGAAGGGAGCAGGAGACTGGGCTCCGGCGAGAAGGGAGCAGCAGACTGGGCTCCAGCGAGAAGGGAGCAGGAGACTGGGCTGCGGAGAGAAGGGAGCAGGTGACTGGCCTCCGGAGAGAAGGGAGCAGGTGACTGGGCTCCGGAGAGAAGGGAGCAGGAGGCTTGGCTCCGGAGAGAATGGAGCAGGAGACTGGGCTCCAGAGAGAAGGGAGTAGGAGACTGGGCTCCGGAGAGAAGGGAGCAGGAGACTGGGCTCCGGAGAGAAGGGGGCAGGAGACTGAGCTCCATAGAGAAGGGAGGAGGAGACTGGGCTCTGGAGAGAAGGGAGCAGGAGATCGGGCTCCAGAGAGAAGGGAGCAGGAGACTGGGCTCCGGAGAGAAGGGAGTAGGAGACTGCGCTCCGGAGAGAAGGGAGCAGGAGACTGGGCTCCAGAGAGAAGGGAGCAGGAGACTGGACTCTGGAGAGAAGGGAGCAGGAGACTGGGCTCTGGAGAGAAGGCAGCAGGAGACTGGGCTCCGGAGAGAAGGGAGCAGGAGACTGGGCTCCAGAGAGAAGGGAGCAGGAGACTGGGCTCTGGAGAGAAGGGTGCAGGAGACTGGGCTCCGGAGAGAAGGGAGCAGGAGACTGGGCTCCGGAGAGAAGGGAGCAGGTGACTGGGCTCCGGAGAGATGGGAGCAGGAGACTGGGCTCCGGAGAGAAGAGAGCAGTAGACTGGGCTCCGGAGAGAAGGCAGCAGGAGTCTGGGCTCCAGAGAGAAGGGAGCAGGAGACTGGGCTCCAGAGAGAAGGGAGCAGGAGAGTGGGCTCCAGAGAGAAGGGAGCAGGAGACTGGCCTCCGGAGAGAAGGGAGCAGGACACTGGACTCCGGAGAGAAGGGAGCAGGATACTTGGCTCCAGAGAGAAGGGAGCAGGAGACTGGGCTCCAGCGAGAAGGGAGCAGGAGACTGGGATCCGGAGAGAAAGGAGCAGGAGACTGGGCTCCAGAGAGAAGGGAGCAGGAGACTGGGCTCCGGAGAGAAGGCAGCAGGAGACTGGGCTCCGGAGAGAAGGGAGCAGGAGACTGGGCTCCAGAGAGAAGGGAGCAGGAGACTGGGCTCCAGAGAGAAGGGAGCAGGAGACTGGGCTCCGGAGAGAAGGGAGCAGGACACTGGGCTCCGGAGTGAAGGGAGCAGGAGACTGGGCTCCAGAGAGACGGGAGCAGGAGACTGGGCTCCAGCGAGAAGGGAGCAGGAGACTGTGATCCGGAGAGAAGGGAGCAGGAGACTGGGCTCCAGAGAGAAGGGAGCAGGAGACTGGGCTTCGGAGAAAAGGGACCAGGAGACTGGGCTCTGGAGAGAAGGGAGCAGGAGACTTGGCTCCGGAGAGAAGGGAGCAGGAGACTGGGCTCCGGAGAGAAGGGAGCAGGAGACTGGGCTCCAGAGAGAAGGGAGCAGGAGACTGGGCAGCAGAGAGAATGGAGCTGGAGACTGGGCTCCGGAGAGAAGGGAGCAGGAGACTGGGCTCCGGAGAGAAGCGAGCAGGAGACTGGGCTCTGGAGAGAAGGGAGCAGGAGATTGCGCTCCGGAGATAAGGGAGCAGGTGACTGGGCTCCGGAGAGAAGGGAGCAGGAGACTGGGCTCCGGAGAGAAGGGAGCAGGAGACTGGGCTCCGGAGAGAAGGGGGCAGGAGACTGAGCTCCATAGAGAAGGGAGGAGGAGACTGGGCTCTGGAGAGAAGGGAGCAGGAGATCGGGCTCCAGAGAGAAGGGAGCAGGAGACTGGGCTCCGGAGAGAAGGGAGTAGGAGACTGCGCTCCGGAGAGAAGGGAGCAGGAGACTGGGCTCCAGAGAGAAGGGAGCAGGAGACTGGACTCTGGAGAGAAGGGAGCAGGAGACTGGGCTCTGGAGAGAAGGGAGCAGGAGACTGGGCTCCGGAGAGAAGGGAGCAGGAGACTGGGCTCCAGAGAGAAGGGAGCAGGAGACTGGGCTCTGGAGAGAAGGGTGCAGGAGACTGGGCTCCGGAGAGAAGGGAGCAGGAGACTGGGCTCTGGAGAGAAGGGAGCAGGTGACTGGGCTCCGGAGAGATGGGAGCAGGAGACTGGGCTCCGGAGAGATGGGAGCAGGAGACTGGGCTCCGGAGAGAAGGGAGCAGTAGACAGGGCTCCGGAGAGAAGGCAGCAGGAGACTGGGCTCCAGAGAGAAGGGAGCAGGAGACTGGGCTCCAGAGAGAAGGGAGCAGGAGAGTGGGCTCCAGAGAGAAGGGAGCAGGAGACTGGCCTCCGGAGAGAAGGGAGCAGGACACTGGACTCCGGAGAGAAGGGAGCAGGATACTTGGCTCCAGAGAGAAGGGAGCAGGAGACTGGGCTCCAGCGAGAAGGGAGCAGGAGACTGGGATCCGGAGAGAAAGGAGCAGGAGACTGGGCTCCAGAGAGAAGGGAGCAGGAGACTGGGCTCCGGAGAGAAGGCAGCAGGAGACTGGGCTCCGGAGAGAAGGGAGCAGGAGACTGGGCTCCAGAGAGAAGGGAGCAGGAGACTGGGCTCCAGAGAGAAGGGAGCAGGAGACTGGGCTCCGGAGAGAAGGGAGCAGGACACTGGGCTCCGGAGTGAAGGGAGCAGGAGACTGGGCTCCAGAGAGACGGGAGCAGGAGACTGGGCTCCAGCGAGAAGGGAGCAGGAGACTGTGATCCGGAGAGAAGGGAGCAGGAGACTGGGCTCCAGAGAGAAGGGTGCAGGAGACTGTGCTTCGGAGAGAAGGGACCAGGAGACTGGGCTCTGGAGAGAAGGGAGCAGGAGACTTGGCTCCGGAGAGAAGGGAGCAGGAGACTGGGCTCCGGAGAGAAGGGAGCAGGAGACTGGGCTCCAGAGAGAAGGGAGCAGGAGATTGGCCGCAGAGAGAATGGAGCTGGAGACTGGGCTCCGGAGAGAAGGGAGCAGGAGACTGGGCTCTGGAGAGAAGCGAGCAGGAGACTGGGCTCTGGAGAGAAGGGAGCAGGAGACTGGGCTCTGGAGAGAAGGGAGCAGGAGACTGGGCTCCGGAGAGAAGGGACCAGGAGACTGGGCTCTGGAGAGAAGGGAGCAGGAGACCGGGCTCCAGAGAGAAGGGAGTTGGAGACTGCGCTCTGGAGAGAAGGGAGCAGGAGACTGGGCTCCAGAGAGAAGGGAGCAGGAGACTGGGCTCTGGAGAGAAGGGTGCAGGAGACTGGGCTCCGGAGAGAAAGGAGTAGGAGACTGCGCTCCGGAGAGAAGGGAGCAGGTGACTGGGCTCCGGAGAGAAGGGAGCAGGAGACTGGGCTCCGGAGAGAAGGGAGCAGGAGACTGGGCTCCGGAGAGAAGGGAGCAGGAGACTGGGCTCCGGCGAGAAGGGAGCAGCAGACTGGGCTCCAGCGAGAAGGGAGCAGGAGACTGGGCTGCGGAGAGAAGGGAGCAGGTGACTGGCCTCCGGAGAGAAGGGAGCAGGTGACTGGGCTCCGGAGAGAAGGGAGCAGGAGGCTTGGCTCCGGAGAGAATGGAGCAGGAGACTGGGCTCCAGAGAGAAGGGAGTAGGAGACTGGGCTCCGGAGAGAAGGGAGCAGGAGACTGGGCTCCGGAGAGAAGGGGGCAGGAGACTGAGCTCCATAGAGAAGGGAGGAGGAGACTGGGCTCTGGAGAGAAGGGAGCAGGAGATCGGGCTCCAGAGAGAAGGGAGCAGGAGACTGGGCTCCGGAGAGAAGGGAGTAGGAGACTGCGCTCCGGAGAGAAGGGAGCAGGAGACTGGGCTCCAGAGAGAAGGGAGCAGGAGACTGGACTCTGGAGAGAAGGGAGCAGGAGACTGGGCTCTGGAGAGAAGGCAGCAGGAGACTGGGCTCCGGAGAGAAGGGAGCAGGAGACTTGGCTCCGGAGAGAAGGGAGCAGGAGACTGGGCTCCGGAGAGAAGGGAGCAGGAGACTGGGCTCCAGAGAGAAGGGAGCAGGAGACTGGGCAGCAGAGAGAATGGAGCTGGAGACTGGGCTCCGGAGAGAAGGGAGCAGGAGACTGGGCTCCGGAGAGAAGCGAGCAGGAGACTGGGCTCTGGAGAGAAGGGAGCAGGAGATTGCGCTCCGGAGATAAGGGAGCAGGTGACTGGGCTCCGGAGAGAAGGGAGCAGGAGACTGGGCTCCGGAGAGAAGGGAGCAGGAGACTGGGCTCCGGAGAGAAGGGGGCAGGAGACTGAGCTCCATAGAGAAGGGAGGAGGAGACTGGGCTCTGGAGAGAAGGGAGCAGGAGATCGGGCTCCAGAGAGAAGGGAGCAGGAGACTGGGCTCCGGAGAGAAGGGAGTAGGAGACTGCGCTCCGGAGAGAAGGGAGCAGGAGACTGGGCTCCAGAGAGAAGGGAGCAGGAGACTGGGCTCTGGAGAGAAGGGAGCAGGAGACTGGGCTCCGGAGAGAAGGGAGCAGGAGACTGGGCTCCAGAGAGAAGGGAGCAGGAGACTGGGCTCTGGAGAGAAGGGTGCAGGAGACTGGGCTCCGGAGAGAAGGGAGCAGGAGACTGGGCTCTGGAGAGAAGGGAGCAGGTGACTGGGCTCCGGAGAGATGGGAGCAGGAGACTGGGCTCCGGAGAGATGGGAGCAGGAGACTGGGCTCCGGAGAGAAGGGAGCAGTAGACAGGGCTCCGGAGAGAAGGCAGCAGGAGACTGGGCTCCAGAGAGAAGGGAGCAGGAGACTGGGCTCCAGAGAGAAGGGAGCAGGAGAGTGGGCTCCAGAGAGAAGGGAGCAGGAGACTGGCCTCCGGAGAGAAGGGAGCAGGACACTGGACTCCGGAGAGAAGGGAGCAGGATACTTGGCTCCAGAGAGAAGGGAGCAGGAGACTGGGCTCCAGCGAGAATGGAGCTGGAGACTGGGCTCCGGAGAGAAGGGAGCAGGAGACTGGGCTCTGGAGAGAAGCGAGCAGGAGACTGGGCTCTGGAGAGAAGGGAGCAGGAGACTGGGCTCTGGAGAGAAGGGAGCAGGAGACTGGGCTCCGGAGAGAAGGGACCAGGAGACTGGGCTCTGGAGAGAAGGGAGCAGGAGACCGGGCTCCAGAGAGAAGGGAGTTGGAGACTGCGCTCTGGAGAGAAGGGAGCAGGAGACTGGGCTCCAGAGAGAAGGGAGCAGGAGACTGGGCTCTGGAGAGAAGGGTGCAGGAGACTGGGCTCCGGAGAGAAAGGAGTAGGAGACTGCGCTCCGGAGAGAAGGGAGCAGGTGACTGGGCTCCGGAGAGAAGGGAGCAGGAGACTGGGCTCCGGAGAGAAGGGAGCAGGAGACTGGGCTCCGGAGAGAAGGGAGCAGGAGACTGGGCTCCGGCGAGAAGGGAGCAGCAGACTGGGCTCCAGCGAGAAGGGAGCAGGAGACTGGGCTGCAGAGAGAAGGGAGCAGGTGACTGGCCTCCGGAGAGAAGGGAGCAGGTGACTGGGCTCCGGAGAGAAGGGAGCAGGAGGCTTGGCTCCGGAGAGAATGGAGCAGGAGACTGGGCTCCAGAGAGAAGGGAGTAGGAGACTGGGCTCCGGAGAGAAGGGAGCAGGAGACTGGGCTCCGGAGAGAAGGGGGCAGGAGACTGAGCTCCATAGAGAAGGGAGGAGGAGACTGGGCTCTGGAGAGAAGGGAGCAGGAGATCGGGCTCCAGAGAGAAGGGAGCAGGAGACTGGGCTCCGGAGAGAAGGGAGTAGGAGACTGCGCTCCGGAGAGAAGGGAGCAGGAGACTGGGCTCCAGAGAGAAGGGAGCAGGAGACTGGACTCTGGAGAGAAGGGAGCAGGAGACTGGGCTCTGGAGAGAAGGCAGCAGGAGACTGGGCTCCGGAGAGAAGGGAGCAGGAGACTTGGCTCCGGAGAGAAGGGAGCAGGAGACTGGGCTCCGGAGAGAAGGGAGCAGGAGACTGGGCTCCAGAGAGAAGGGAGCAGGAGACTGGGCAGCAGAGAGAATGGAGCTGGAGACTGGGCTCCGGAGAGAAGGGAGCAGGAGACTGGGCTCCGGAGAGAAGCGAGCAGGAGACTGGGCTCTGGAGAGAAGGGAGCAGGAGATTGCGCTCCGGAGATAAGGGAGCAGGTGACTGGGCTCCGGAGAGAAGGGAGCAGGAGACTGGGCTCCGGAGAGAAGGGAGCAGGAGACTGGGCTCCGGAGAGAAGGGGGCAGGAGACTGAGCTCCATAGAGAAGGGAGGAGGAGACTGGGCTCTGGAGAGAAGGGAGCAGGAGATCGGGCTCCAGAGAGAAGGGAGCAGGAGACTGGGCTCCGGAGAGAAGGGAGTAGGAGACTGCGCTCCGGAGAGAAGGGAGCAGGAGACTGGGCTCCAGAGAGAAGGGAGCAGGAGACTGGGCTCTGGAGAGAAGGGAGCAGGAGACTGGGCTCCGGAGAGAAGGGAGCAGGAGACTGGGCTCCAGAGAGAAGGGAGCAGGAGACTGGGCTCTGGAGAGAAGGGTGCAGGAGACTGGGCTCCGGAGAGAAGGGAGCAGGAGACTGGGCTCTGGAGAGAAGGGAGCAGGTGACTGGGCTCCGGAGAGATGGGAGCAGGAGACTGGGCTCCGGAGAGATGGGAGCAGGAGACTGGGCTCCGGAGAGAAGGGAGCAGTAGACAGGGCTCCGGAGAGAAGGCAGCAGGAGACTGGGCTCCAGAGAGAAGGGAGCAGGAGACTGGGCTCCAGAGAGAAGGGAGCAGGAGAGTGGGCTCCAGAGAGAAGGGAGCAGGAGACTGGCCTCCGGAGAGAAGGGAGCAGGACACTGGACTCCGGAGAGAAGGGAGCAGGATACTTGGCTCCCGAGAGAAGGGAGCAGGAGACTGGGCTCCAGCGAGAAGGGAGCAGGAGACTGGGATCCGGAGAGAAAGGAGCAGGAGACTGGGCTCCAGAGAGAAGGGAGCAGGAGACTGGGCTCCGGAGAGAAGGCAGCAGGAGACTGGGCTCCGGAGAGAAGGGAGCAGGAGACTGGGCTCCAGAGAGAAGGGAGCAGGAGACTGGGCTCCAGAGAGAAGGGAGCAGGAGACTGGGCTCCGGAGAGAAGGGAGCAGGACACTGGGCTCCGGAGTGAAGGGAGCAGGAGACTGGGCTCCAGAGAGATGGGAGCAGGAGACTGGGCTCCAGCGAGAAGGGAGCAGGAGACTGTGATCCGGAGAGAAGGGAGCAGGAGACTGGGCTCCAGAGAGAAGGGAGCAGGAGACTGGGCTTCGGAGAGAAGGGACCAGGAGACTGGGCTCTGGAGAGAAGGGAGCAGGAGACTTGGCTCCGGAGAGAAGGGAGCAGGAGACTGGGCTCCGGAGAGAAGGGAGCAGGAGACTGGGCTCCAGAGAGAAGGGAGCAGGAGATTGGCCGCAGAGAGAATGGAGCTGGAGACTGGGCTCCGGAGAGAAGGGAGCAGGAGACTGGGCTCCGGAGAGAAGCGAGCAGGAGACTGGGCTCTGGAGAGAAGGGAGCAGGAGACTGGGCTCTGGAGAGAAGGGAGCAGGAGACTGGGCTCCGGAGAGAAGGGACCAGGAGACTGGGCTCTGGAGAGAAGGGAGCAGGAGACCGGGCTCCAGAAAGAAGGGAGTTGGAGACTGCGCTCTGGAGAGAAGGGAGCAGGAGACTGGACTCCAGAGAGAAGGGAGCAGGAGACCGGGCTCTGGAGAGAAGGGTGCAGGAGACTGGGCTCCGGAGAGAAAGGAGTAGGAGACTGCGCTCCGGAGAGAAGGGAGCAGGTGACTGGGCTCCGGAGAGAAGGGAGCAGGAGACTGGGCTCCGGAGAGAAGGGAGCAGGAGACTGGGCTCCGGAGAGAAGGGAGCAGGAGACTGGGCTCCGGCGAGAAGGGAGCAGCAGACTGGGCTCCAGCGAGAAGGGAGCAGGAGACTGGGCTGCAGAGAGAAGGGAGCAGGTGACTGGCCTCCGGAGAGAAGGGAGCAGGTGACTGGGCTCCGGAGAGAAGGGAGCAGGAGGCTTGGCTCCGGAGAGAATGGAGCAGGAGACTGGGCTCCAGAGAGAAGGGAGTAGGAGACTGGGCTCCGGAGAGAAGGGAGCAGGAGACTGGGCTCCGGAGAGAAGGGGGCAGGAGACTGAGCTCCATAGAGAAGGGAGGAGGAGACTGGGCTCTGGAGAGAAGGGAGCAGGAGATCGGGCTCCAGAGAGAAGGGAGCAGGAGACTGGGCTCCGGAGAGAAGGGAGTAGGAGACTGCGCTCCGGAGAGAAGGGAGCAGGAGACTGGGCTCCAGAGAGAAGGGAGCAGGAGACTGGACTCTGGAGAGAAGGGAGCAGGAGACTGGGCTCTGGAGAGAAGGCAGCAGGAGACTGGGCTCCGGAGAGAAGGGAGCAGGAGACTGGGCTCCAGAGAGAAGGGAGCAGGAGACTGGGCTCTGGAGAGAAGGGTGCAGGAGACTGGGCTCCGGAGAGAAGGGAGCAGGAGACTGGGCTCCGGAGAGAAGGGAGCAGGTGACTGGGCTCCGGAGAGATGGGAGCAGGAGACTGGGCTCCGGAGAGAAGGGAGCAGTAGACTGGGCTCCGGAGAGAAGGCAGCAGGAGACTGGGCTCCAGAGAGAAGGGAGCAGGAGACTGGGCTCCAGAGAGAAGGGAGCAGGAGAGTGGGCTCCAGAGAGAAGGGAGCAGGAGACTGGCCTCCGGAGAGAAGGGAGCAGGACACTGGACTCCGGAGAGAAGGGAGCAGGATACTTGGCTCCAGAGAGAAGGGAGCAGGAGACTGGGCTCCAGCGAGAAGGGAGCAGGAGACTGGGATCCGGAGAGAAAGGAGCAGGAGACTGGGCTCCAGAGAGAAGGGAGCAGGAGACTGGGCTCCGGAGAGAAGGCAGCAGGAGACTGGGCTCCGGAGAGAAGGGAGCAGGAGACTGGGCTCCAGAGAGAAGGGAGCAGGAGACTGGGCTCCAGAGAGAAGGGAGCAGGAGACTGGGCTCCGGAGAGAAGGGAGCAGGACACTGGGCTCCGGAGTGAAGGGAGCAGGAGACTGGGCTCCAGAGAGACGGGAGCAGGAGACTGGGCTCCAGCGAGAAGGGAGCAGGAGACTGTGATCCGGAGAGAAGGGAGCAGGAGACTGGGCTCCAGAGAGATGGGAGCAGGAGACTGGGCTTCGGAGAGAAGGGACCAGGAGACTGGGCTCTGGAGAGAAGGGAGCAGGAGACTTGGCTCCGGAGAGAAGGGAGCAGGAGACTGGGCTCCGGAGAGAAGGGAGCAGGAGACTGGGCTCCAGAGAGAAGGGAGCAGGAGAGTGGGCAGCAGAGAGAATGGAGCTGGAGACTGGGCTCCGGAGAGAAGGGAGCAGGAGACTGGGCTCCGGAGAGAAGCGAGCAGGAGACTGGGCTCTGGAGAGAAGGGAGCAGGAGACTGGGCTCTGGAGAGAAGGGAGCAGGAGACTGGGCTCCGGAGAGAAGGGAGCAGGAGACTGGGCTCTGGAGAGAAGGGAGCAGGAGTCCGGGCTCCAGAGAGAAGGGAGTTGGAGACTGCGCTCCGGAGAGAAGGGAGCAGGAGACTGGGCTCCAGAGAGAAGGGAGCAGGAGACTGGGCTCTGGAGAGAAGGGTGCAGGAGACTGGGCTCCGGAGAGAAAGGAGTAGGAGACTGCGCTCCGGAGAGAAGGGAGCAGGTGACTGGGCTCCGGAGAGAAGGGAGCAGGAGACTGGGCTCCGGAGAGAAGGGAGCAGGAGACTGGGCTCCAGAGAGAAGGGAGCAGGAGACTGGGCTCCGGCGAGAAGGGAGCAGCAGACTGGGCTCCAGCGAGAAGGGAGCAGGAGACTGGGCTGCGGAGAGAAGGGAGCAGGTGACTGGCCTCCGGAGAGAAGGGAGCAGGTGACTGGGCTCCGGAGAGAAGGGAGCAGGAGGCTTGGCTCCGGAGAGAATGGAGCAGGAGACTGGGCTCCAGAGAGAAGGGAGTAGGAGACTGGGCTCCGGAGAGAAGGGAGCAGGAGACTGGGCTCCGGAGAGAAGGGAGCAGGAGACTGGGCTCCGGAGAGAAGGGAGCAGGAGACTGGGCTCCGGAGAGAAGGGAGCAGGAGACTGGGCTCTGGAGAGCAGGGAGCAGGAGACTTGGCTCCGGAGAGAAGGGAGCAGGAGACTGGGCTCCAGAGAGAAGGGAGCAGGAGACTGGGCTCCAGAGAGAAGGGAGCAGGAGACAGAGCTCCGGAGAGAAGGGAGCAGGAGACTGGGCTCCAGAGAGAAGGGAGCAGGAGACTGGGCTCCGGAGAGAAGGGAGCAGGAGATTGGGCTCCAGAGAGAAGGGAGCAGGAGACTGGGCTCCAGAGAGAAGGGAGCAGGAGACTGAGCAGCAGAGAGAAGGGAGCAGGACACTGGGCTCCGGAGAGAAGGGAGCAGGAGACTGGGCTCCGGAGAGAAGGGAGCAGGAGACTGGGCTCCGGAGAGAAGGGAGCAGGAGACTGGGCTCCGGAGAGAAGGGAGCAGGAGACTGGGCTCCGGAGAGAAGGGAGCAGGAGACTGGGCTCCGGAGAGAAGGGAGCAGGAGACTGGGCTCCAGCGAGAAGGGAGCAGCAGACTGGTCTCCAGCGAGAAGGGAGCAGGAGACTGGGATCCGGAGAGAAGGGAGCAGGAGACTCGGCTCCAGAGAGAAGGGAGCAGGAGACTCGGTTCCGGAGAGAAGGGTGCAGGAGACTGGGCTCTGGAGAGAAGGGAGCAGGAGGCTGGGCTCCGGAGTGAAGGGAGCAGGAGACTGGGCTCTGGAGAGAAGGGAGCAGGAGCCTGGGCTCCGGAGAGAAGGGAGCAGGAGACTGGGCTCTGGAGACAAGGGAGCAGGAGCCTGGGCTCCGGAGAGAAGGCAGCAGGAGACTGGGCTACGGAGAGAAGGGAGCAGGAGAGTGGGCTCCGGAGAGAAGGGAGCAGGAGACTGGGTTCCAGAGAGAAGGGAGCAGGAGGCTGGGCTCCAGAGAGAAGGGAGCAGGAGACTGGTCTCCGGAGTGAAGGGAGCAGGAGACTGGGCTCCGGAGAGAAGGGAGCAGGAGACTGGGCTCCAGAGAGAAGGGAGCAGGAGACTGGGCTCCGGAGAGAAGGGAGCAGGAGACTGGGCTCCGTAGAGAAGGGAGCAGGAGACTGGGTTCCAGAGAGAAGGGAGCAGGATACTGGGCAGCAGAGAGAAGGGAGCAGGAGACTGGGCTCCGGAGAGAAGGGAGCAGGAGACTGGGCTCCGTAGAGAAGGGAGCAGGAGACTGGGTTCCAGAGAGAAGGGAGCAGGATGCTGGGCAGCAGAGAGAAGGGAGCAGGAGACTGGGCTCCGGAGAGAAGGGAGCAGGAGACTGGGCTCCGGAGAGAAGGGAGCAGGAGACTGGGCTCTGGAAAGAAGGGAGCAGGAGACTGGGCTCCGGAGAGAAGGGAGCAGGAGACTGGGCTCCAGAGAGAAGTGAGCAGGAGATTGGGCTCCAGCGAGAAGGGAGCAGGAGACTGGGCTCCGGAGAGAAGGGAGCAGGAGACTGGGCTCGGGAGCGAAGGGAGCAGGAAACTGGGCTCCGGAGAGAATGGAGCAGGAGACTGGGCACCGGAGAGGAGGGAGCAGGAGACTGGGCTCCAGAGAGAAGGGAGCAGGAGACTGGGCTCCGGAGAGAAGGGAGCAGGAGACTGGGCTCCGGAGAGAAGGGCGCAGGAGACTGGGCTCTGGAGAGAAGGGAGCAGATGACTGGGCTCCGGAGAGAAGGGAGCAGGAGACTGGGCTCCGGAGAGAAGGGAGCAGGAGACTGGGCTCCGGAGAGAAGGGAGCAGGAGACTGGGCTCCGGAGAGAAGGGAGCAGGAGACTGGGCTCTGGAGAGAAGGGAGCAGGTGACTGGGCTCCGGAGAGAAGGGAGCAGTTGACTGGGCTCCGGAGAGAAGGGAGCAGGAGACTGGGCTCCGGAGAGAATGGAGCAGGAGACTGGGCTCCAGAGAGAAGGGAGCAGGAGACTGGGCTCCGGAGAGAAGGGAGCAGGAGACTGGGCAGCAGAGAGAATGGAGCTGGAGACTGGGCTCCAGCGAGAAGGGAGCAGGAGACTGGGCTCCAGATAGAAGGGAGCAGCAGACTGGGCTCCGGAGAGAAGGGAGCAGGAGACTGGTCTCCGGAGAGAAGGGAGCAGCAGACTGGGCTCCGGAGAGAAGGGAGCAGGAGACTGGGCTCCGGAGAGAAGGGAGCAGGAGACTGGGCTCCATAGAGAAGGGAGCAGGAGACTGGGCTCTGGAGAGAAGGGAGCAGGAGACTGGGCTCTGGAGAGATGGGAGCAGGAGACTGGGCTTTGGAGAGAAGGGAGCAGGAGACTGGGCTCCGGAGAGAAGGGAGCAGGAGACTGGGCTCTGGAGAGAAGGGAGCAGGAGACTGGGCTCCGGAGAGAAGGGAGCAGGAGACTGGGCTCCGGAGAGAAGGGAGCAGGAGACTGGGCTCCGGAGAGAAGGGAGCAGGAGACTGGGCTCCATAGAGAAGGGAGCAGGAGACTGGGCTCTGGAGAGAAGGGAGCAGGAGACTGGGCTCTGGAGAGAAGGGAGCAGGAGACTGGGCTTTGGAGAGAAGGGAGCAGGAGACAGGGCTCCGGAGAGAAGGGAGCAGGAGACTGGGCTCTGGAGAGAAGGGAGCAGGAGACTGGGCTCCGGAGAGAAGGGAGCAGGAGACTGGGCTCCGGAGAGAAGGGAGCAGGAGACTGGGCTCCGGAGAGAAGGGAGCAGGAGACTGGGCTCTGGAGAGCAGGGAGCAGGAGACTTGGCTCCGGAGAGAAGGGAGCAGGAGACTGGGCTCCAGAGAGAAGGGAGCAGGAGACTGGGCTCCAGAGAGAAGGGAGCAGGAGACTGAGCTCCGGAGAGAAGGGAGCAGGAGACTGGGCTCCAGAGAGAAGGGAGCAGGAGACTGGGCTCCGGAGAGAAGGGAGCAGGAGATTGGGCTCCAGAGAGAAGGGAGCAGGAGACTGGGCTCCAGAGAGAAGGGAGCAGGAGACTGAGCAGCAGAGAGAAGGGAGCAGGACACTGGGCTCCGGAGAGAAGGGAGCAGGAGACTGGGCTCCGGAGAGAAGGGAGCAGGAGACTGGGCTCCAGAGAGAAGGGAGCGGGAGACTGGGCTCCGGAGAGAAGGGAGCAGGAGACTGGGCTCCGGAGAGAAGGGAGCAGGAGACTGGGCTCCGGAGAGAAGGGAGCAGGAGACTGGGCTCCGGAGAGAAGGGAGCAGGAGACTGGGATCCGGAGAGAAGGGAGCAGGATACTGGGCTCCAGCGAGAAGGGAGCAGCAGACTGGGCTCCAGCGAGAAGTGAACAGGAGACTGGGCTCCGGAGAGAAGGGAGCAGGAGACTGGGCTCCAGAGAGAAGGGAGCAGGAGACTGGGCTCCGGAGTGAAGGGAGCAGGAGACTGGGCTCTGGAGAGAAGGGAGCAGGAGACTGGGCTCCAGAGAGAAGCGAGCAGGAGACTAGGCTCCAGAGAGAAGGGAGCAGGAGACTGGGCTCCGGAGAGAAGGGAGCAGGAGACTGGGCTCCGGAGAGAAGGGAGCAGGAGACTGGGCTCCGGAGAGAAGGGAGCAGGAGACTGGGCTCCAGAGAGAAGGGAGCAGGAGACTGGGCTCTGGAGAGAAGGGAGCAGGAGACTGGGCTCCGGAGAGAAGGCAGCAGGAGACTGGGCTACGGAGAGAAGGGAGCAGGAGACTGGGCTCCGGAGAGAAGGGAGCAGGAGAGTGGGCTCCAGAGAGAAGGGAGCAGGAGACTGGGTTCCAGAGAGAAGGGAGCAGGAGGCTGGGCTCCAGAGAGAAGGGAGCAGGAGACTGGTCTCCGGAGTGAAGGGAGCAGGAGACTGGGCTCCGGAGAGAAGGGAGCAGGAGACTGGGCTCCAGAGAGAAGGGAGCAGGAGACTGGGCTCCGGAGAGAAGGGAGCAGGAGACTGGGCTCCGTAGAGAAGGGAGCAGGAGACTGGGTTCCAGAGAGAGGGGAGCAGGATACTGGGCAGCAGAGAGAAGGGAGCAGGAGACTGGGCTCCGGAGAGAAGGGAGCAGGAGACTGGGCTCCGTCGAGAAGGGAGCAGGAGACTGGGTTCCAGAGAGAAGGGAGCAGGATGCTGGGCAGCAGAGAGAAGGGAGCAGGAGACTGGGCTCCGGAGAGAAGGGAGCAGGAGACTGGGCTCCGGAGAGAAGGGAGCAGGAGACTGGGCTCTGGAAAGAAGGGAGCAGGAGACTGGGCTCCGGAGAGAAGGGAGCAGGAGACTGGGCTCCAGAGACAAGTGAGCAGGAGATTGGGCTCCAGCGAGAAGGGAGCAGGAGACTGGGCTCCGGAGAGAAGGGAGCAGGAGACTGGGCTCGGGAGCGAAGGGAGCAGGAAACTGGGCTCCGGAGAGAATGGAGCAGGAGACTGGGCACCGGAGAGAAGGGAGCAGGAGACTGGGCTCCAGAGAGAAGGGAGCAGGAGACTGGGCTCCGGAGAGAAGGGAGCAGGAGACTGGGCTCCGGAGAGAAGGGCGCAGGAGACAGGGCTCCGGAGAGAAGGGAGCAGGAGACTGGGCTCCGGAGAGAAGGGAGCAGGAGACTGTGCTCCGGAGAGAAGCGAGCAGGAGACTGGGCTCCAGAGAGAAGGGAGCAGTAGACTGGGCAGCAGAGAGAAGGGAGCAGGAGACTGGGTTCCGGAGAGAAGGGAGCAGGAGACTGGGCTCCAGAGAGCAGGCAGCAGGAGACTGGGCTCCAGAGAGAACGGAGCAGGAGACTGGGCAGCAGAGAGAATGGAGTTGGAGACTGGGCTCCAGAGAGAAGGGAGCAGGAGACTGGGCTCCGGAGAAAAGCGAGCAGGAGACTGGGCTCTGGAGAGAAGGGAGCATGAGACTGGGCTCTGGAGAGAAGGGAGCAGGAGACTGGGCTCTGGAGAGAAGGGAGCAGAAGACTGGCTCTGGAGAGAAGGGAGCAGGAGACTGGGCTCCGGAGAGAAGGGAGCAGGAGACTGGGCTCTGGAGAGAAGGGAGCAGGAGATTGGGCTCCGGAGAGAAGGGAGCAGGAGACTTGGCTCCGGAGAGAAGGACAGGAGACTGGGCTCCGGAGAGAAGGGAGCCGGAGACTGGGCTCTGGAGAGAAGGGAGCAGGAGACTGGGCTCTGGAGAGAAGGGAGCAGGAGACGGGCTCCGGAGAGAAGGGAGCAGGAGACTGGGCTCTGGAGAGAAGGGAGCAGGTGACTGGGCTCTGGAGAGAAGGGAGCAGGTGACTGGGCTCCGGAGAGAAGGGAGCAGGAGACTGGGCTCCGGAGAGAAGGGAGCAGGAGACTGGGCTCCAGAGAGAAGGGAGCAGGAGACTGGGCTCCGGAGAGAAGGGAGCAGGAGACTGGGCTCCAGAGAGAAGGGAGCAGGAGACTGGGCAGCAGAGAGAATGGAGCTGGAGACTGGGCTCCAGCGAGAAGGGAGCAGGAGACTGGGCTCCAGATAGAAGGGAGCAGCAGACTGGGCTCCGGAGAGAAGGGAGCAGGAGACTGGTCTCCGGAGAGAAGGGAGCAGGAGACTGGGCTCCGGAGAGAAGGGAGCAGGAGACTGGGCTCCGGAGAGAAGCGAGCAGGAGACTGGGCTCCATAGAGAAGGGAGCAGGAGACTGGGCTCTGGAGAGAAGGGAGCAGGAGACTGGGCTCTGGAGAGAAGGGAGCAGGAGACTGGGCTTTGGAGAGAAGGGAGCAGGAGACTGGGCACCGGAGAGAAGGGAGCAGTAGACTGGGCTCTGGAGAGAAGGGAGCAGGAGACTGGGCTCCGGAGAGAAGGGAGCAGGAGACTTGGCTCCGGAGAGAAGGACAGGAGACTGGGCTCCGGAGAGAAGGGAGCCGGAGACTGGGCTCTGGAGAGAAAGGAGCAGGAGACTGGGCTCTGGAGAGAAGGGAGCAGGAGACGGGCTCCGGAGAGAAGGGAGCAGGAGACTGGGCTCTGGAGAGAAGGGAGCAGGTGACTGGGCTCCGGAGAGAAGGGAGCAGTTGACTGGGCTCCGGAGAGAAGGGAGCGGGAGACTGGGCTCTGGAGAGAAGGGAGCAGGAGACTGGGCTCCAGAGAGAAGGGAGCAGGAGACTGGGCTCCGGAGAGAAGGGAGCAGGAGACTGGGCTCCAGAGAGAAGGGAGCAGGAGACTGGGCAGCAGAGAGAATGGAGCTGGAGACTGGGCTCCAGCGAGAAGGGAGCAGTAGACTGGGCTCCAGATAGAAGGGAGCAGCAGACTGGGCTCCGGAGAGAAGGGAGCAGGAGACTGGTCTCTGGAGAGAAGGGAGCAGGAGACTGGGCTCCGGAGAGAAGGGAGCAGGAGACTGGGCTCCGGAGAGAAGGGAGCAGGAGACTGGGCTCCATAGAGAAGGGAGCAGGAGACTGGGCTCTGGAGAGAAGGGAGCAGGAGACTGGGCTCTGGAGAGAAGGGAGCAGGAGACTGGGCTTTGGAGAGAAGGGAGCAGGAGACTGGGCTCCGGAGAGAAGGGAGCAGGAGACTGGGCTCTGGAGAAAAGGGAGCAGGAGACTGGGCTCCGGAGAGAAGGGAGCAGGAGACTGGGCTCTGGAGAGAAGGGAGCAGGAGACCGGGCTCCAGAGAGAAGGGAGCAGGAGACTGGGCTCCGGAGAGAAGGGAGTAGGAGACTGCGCTCCGGAGAGAAGGGAGCAGGAGACTGGGCTCCAGAGAGAAGGGAGCAGGAGATGGGCTCTGGAGAGAAGGGTGCAGGAGACTGGGCTCCGGAGAGAAGGGAGCAGGAGACTGGGCTCCGGAGAGAAGGGAGCAGGAGACTGGGCTCCGGAGAGGAGGGAGCAGGAGACTGGGCTCCGGAGAGAAGGGAGCAGGAGACTGGGCTCTGGAGAGCAGGGAGCAGGAGACTTGGCTCCGGAGAGAAGGGAGCAGGAGACTGGGCTCCAGAGAGAAGGGAGCAGGAGACTGAGCAGCAGAGAGAAGGGAGCAGGACACTGGGCTCCGGAGAGAAGGGAACAGGAGACTGGGCTCCGGAGAGAAGGGAGCAGGAGACTGGGCTCCAGAGAGAAGGGAGCGGGAGACTGGGCTCCGGAGAGAAGGGAGCAGGAGACTGGGCTCCGGAGAGAAGGGAGCACGAGACTGGGCTCCGGAGAGAATTGAGCAGGAGACTGGGCTCCGGAGAGAAGGGAGCAGGAGACTGGGCTCCGGAGAGAAGGGAGCAGGACACTGGGCTCCAGCGAGAAGGGAGCAGCAGACTTGGCTCCAGCGAGAAGTGAACAGGAGACTGGGAACCGGAGAGAAGGGAGCAGGAGACTCGGCTCCAGAGAGAAGGGAGCAGGAGATTGGGCTCCAGCGAGAAGGGAGCAGGAGACTGGGCTCCGGAGAGAAGGGAGTAGGAGACTGGGCTCGGGAGCGAAGGGAGCAGGAAACTGGGCTCCGGAGAGAATGGAGCAGGAGACTGGGCACCGGAGAGAAGGGAGCAGGAGACTGGGCTCCAGATAGAAGGGAGCAGGAGACTGGGCTCCGGAGAGAAGGGAGCAGGAGACTGGGCTCCGGAGAGAAGGGCGCAGGAGACTGGGCTCCGGAGAGAAGGGAGCAGAAGACTGGGCTCCGGAGAGAAGGGAGTAGGAGACTGGGCTCCGGAGAGAAGGGAGCAGGAGACTGGGCTCCGGAGAGAAGGGAGCAGGAGACTGGGCTCCGGAGAGAATGGAGCAGGAGACTGTGCTCCGGAGAGAAGCGAGCAGGAGACTGGGCTCCAGAGAGAAGGGAGCAGAAGACTGGGCAGCAGAGAGAAGGGAGCAGGAGACTGGGTTCCGGAGAGAAGGGAGCAGGAGACTGGGCTCCAGAGAGCAGGGAGCAGGAGACTGGGCTCCAGAGAAAACGGAGCAGGAGACTGGGCAGCAGAGAGAATGGAGTTGGAGACTGGGCTCCAGAGAGAAGGGAGCAGGAGACTGGGCTCCGGAGAAAAGCGAGCAGGAGACTGATCTCCGGAGAGAAGGGAGCAGGAGACTGGGCTCTGGAGAGAAGGGAGCATGAGACTGGGCTCTGGAGAGAAGGGAGCAGGAGACTGGGCTCTGGAGAGAAGGGAGCAGAAGACTGGCTCTGGAGAGAAGGGAGCAGGAGACTGGGCTCCGGAGAGAAGGGAGCAGGAGACTGGGCTCTGGAGAGAAGGGAGCAGGAGATTGGGCTCTGGAGAGAAGGGAGCAGGAGACTTGGCTCCGGAGAGAAGGACAGGAGACTGGGCTCCGGAGAGAAGGGAGACGGAGACTGGGCTCTGGAGAGAAGGGAGCAGGAGACTGGGCTCTGGAGAGAAGGGAGCAGGAGACGGGCTCCGGAGAGAAGGGAGCAGGAGACTGGGCTCTGGAGAGAAGGGAGCAGGTGACTGGGCTCCGGAGAGAAGGGAGCAGGTGACTGGGCTCCGGAGAGAAGGGAGCAGGAGACTGGGCTCCGGAGAGAAGGGAGCAGGAGACTGGGCTCCAGAGAGAAGGGAGCAGGAGACTGGGCTCCGGAGAGAAGGGGGCAGGAGACTGGGCTCCAGAGAGAAGGGAGCAGGAGACTGGGCAGCAGAGAGAATGGAGCTGGAGACTGGGCTCCAGCGAGAAGGGAGCAGGAGACTGGGCTCCAGATAGAAGGGAGCAGCAGACTGGGCTCCGGAGAGAAGGGAGCAGGAGACTGGTCTCCGGAGAGAAGGGAGCAGGAGACTGGACTCCGGAGAGAAGGGAGCAGGAGACTGGGCTCCGGAGAGAAGGGAGCAGGAGACTGGGCTCCATAGAGAAGGGAGCAGGAGACTGGGCTCTGGAGAGAAGGGAGCAGGAGACTGGGCTCTGGAGAGAAGGGAGCAGGAGACTGGGCTTTGGAGAGAAGGGAGCAGGAGACTGGGCTCCGGAGAGAAGGGAGCAGTAGACTGGGCTCTGGAGAGAAGGGAGCAGGAGACTGGGCTCCGGAGAGAAGGGAGCAGGAGACTTGGCTCCGGAGAGAAGGACAGGAGACTGGGCTCTGGAGAGAAGGGAGCCGGAGACTGGGCTCTGGAGAGAAGGGAGCAGGAGACTGGGCTCTGGAGAGAAGGGAGCAGGAGACGGGCTCCGGAGAGAAGGGAGCAGGAGACTGGGCTCTGGAGAGAAGGGAGCAGGTGACTGGGCTCCGGAGAGAAGGGAGCAGTTGACTGGGCTCCGGAGAGAAGGGAGCAGGAGACTGGGCTCCGGAGAGAGGGAGCAGGAGACTGGGTTCCAGAGAGAAGGGAGCAGGAGACTGGGCTCCGGAGAGAAGGGAGCAGGAGACTGGGCTCCAGAGAGAAGGGAGCAGGAGACTGGGCAGCAGAGAGAATGGAGCTGGAGACTGGGCTCCAGATAGAAGGGAGCAGCAGACTGGGCTCCGGAGAGAAGGGAGCACGAGACTGGTCTCCGGAGAGAAGGGAGCAGGAGACTGGGCTCCGGAGAGAAGGGAGCAGGAGACTGGGCTCCGGAGAGAAGGGAGCAGGAGACTGGGCTCCATAGAGAAGGGAGCATGAGACTGGGCTCTGGAGAGAAGGGAGCAGGAGACTGGGCTCTGGAGAGAAGGGAGCAGGAGACTGGGCTTTGGAGAGAAGGGAGCAGGAGACTGGGCTCCGGAGAGAAGGGAGCAGGAGACTGGGCTCTGGAGAGAAGGGAGCAGGAGACTGGGCTCCGGAGAGAAGGGAGCAGGAGACTGGGCTCTGGAGAGAAGGGAGCAGGAGACCGGGCTCCAGAGAGAAGGGAGCAGGAGACTGGGCTCCGGAGAGAAGGGAGTAGGAGACTGCGCTCCGGAGAGAAGGGAGCAGGAGACTGGGCTCCAGAGAGAAGGGAGCAGGAGATGGGCTCTGGAGAGAAGGGTGCAGGAGACTGGGCTCCGGAGAGAAGGGAGCAGGAGACTGGGCTCCGGAGAGAAGGGAGCAGGAGACTGGGCTCCGGAGAGAAGGGAGCAGGAGACTGGGCTCCGGAGAGAAGGGAGCAGGAGACTGGGCTCTGGAGAGCAGGGAGCAGGAGACTTGGCTCCGGAGAGAAGGGAGCAGGAGACTGGGCTCCAGAGAGAAGGGAGCAGGAGACTGGGCTCCTGAGAGAAGGGAGCAGGAGACTGAGCTCCGGAGAGAAGGGAGCAGGAGACTGGGCTCCAGAGAGAAGGGAGCAGGAGACTGGGCTCCGGAGAGAAGGGAGCAGGAGATTGGACTCCAGAGAGAAGGGAGCAGGAGACTGGGCTCCAGAGAGAAGGGAGCAGGAGACTGAGCAGCAGAGAGAAGGGAGCAGGACACCGGGCTCCGGAGAGAAGGGAGCAGGAGACTGGGCTCCGGAGAGAAGGGAGCAGGAGACTGGGCTCCAGAGAGAAGGGAGCGGGAGACTGGGCTCCGGAGAGAAGGGAGCAGGAGACTGGGCTCCGGAGAGAAGGGAGCAGGAGACTGGGCTCCGGAGAGAAGGGAGCAGGAGACTGGGCTCCGGAGAGAAGGGAGCAGGAGACTGGGCTCCGGAGAGAAGGGAGCAGGAGACTGGGCTCCAGCGAGAAGGGAGCAGCAGACTGGGCTCCAGCGAGAAGTGAACAGGAGACTGGGATCCGGAGAGAAGGGAGCAGGAGACTCGGCTCCAGAGAGAAGGGAGCAGGAGACTGGGCTCCGGAGAGAAGGGTGCAGGAGACTGGGCTCTGGAGAGAAGGGAGCAGGAGGCTGGGCTCCGGAGTGAAGGGAGCAGGAGACTGGGCTCTGGAGAGAAGGGAGCAGGAGCCTGGGCTCCGGAGAGAAGGGAGCAGGAGACTGGGCTCTGGAGAGAAGGGAGCAGGATTTCCGGCTCCGGAGAGAAGGGAGCAGGAGACTGGGCTCCGGAGAGAAGGGAGCAGGAGACTGGGCTCCAGAGAGAAGGGAGCAGGAGACTGGGCTCCGGAGTGAAGGGAGCAGGAGACTGGGCTCTGGAGAGAAGGGAGCAGGAGACTGGGCTCCAGAGAGAAGCGAGCAGGAGACTAGGCTCCGGAGAGAAGGGAGCAGGAGAATGGGCTCCGGAGAGAAGGGAGCAGGAGACTGGGCTCCGGAGAGAAGGGAGCAGGAGACTGGGCTCCAGAGAGAAGGGAGCAGGAGACTGGGCTCCAGAGAGAAGGGAGCAGGAGACTTGGCTCTGGAGAGAAGGGAGCAGGAGACTGGGCTCCGGAGAGAAGGCAGCAGGAGACTGGGCTACGGAGAGAAGGGAGCAGGAGACTGGGCTCCGGAGAGAAGGGAGCAGGAGAGTGGGCTCCGGAGAGAAGGGAGCAGGAGACTGGGTTCCAGAGAGAAGGGAGCAGGAGGCTGGGCTCCAGAGAGAAGGGAGCAGGAGACTGGTCTCCGGAGTGAAGGGAGCAGGAGACTGGGCTCCGGAGAGAAGGGAGCAGGAGACTGGGCTCCAGAGAGAAGGGAGCAGGAGACTGGGCTCCGGAGAGAAGGGAGCAGGAGACTGGGCTCCGTAGAGAAGGGAGCAGGAGACTGGGTTCCAGAGAGAAGGGAGCAGGATACTGGGCAGCAGAGAGAAGGGAGCAGGAGACTGGGCTCCGGAGAGAAGGGAGCAGGAGACTGGGCTCCGTAGAGATTGGAGCAGGAGACTGGGTTCCAGAGAGAAGGGAGCAGGATGCTGGGCAGCAGAGAGAAGGGAGCAGGAGACTGGGCTCCGGAGAGAAGGGAGCAGGAGACTGGGCTCCGGAGAGAAGGGAGCAGGAGACTGGGCTCCGGAGAGAAGGGCGCAAGAGACTGGGCTCCGGAGAGAAGGGAGCAGAAGACTGGGCTCCGGAGAGAAGGGAGCAGGAGACTGGGCTCCCGAGAGAAGGGAGCAGGAGACTGGGTTCCGGAGAGAAGGGAGCAGGAGACTGGGCTCCAGAGAGCAGGCAGCAGGAGACTGGGCTCCAGAGAGAACGGAGCAGGAGACTGGGCAGCAGAGAGAATGGAGTTGGAGACTGGGCTCCAGAGAGAAGGGAGCAGGAGACTGGGCTCCGGAGAAAAGCGAGCAGGAGACTGAGCTCCGGAGAGAAGGGTGCAGGAGACTGGGCTCTGGAGAGAAGGGAGCAGGAGACTGGGCTCTGGAGAGAAGGGAGCAGGAGACTGGTTCTGGAGAGAAGGGAGCAGGAGACTGGGCTCCGGAGAGAAGGGAGCAGGAGACTGGGCTCTGGAGAGAAGGGAGCAGGAGACTGGGCTCCGGAGAGAAGGGAGCAGGAGACTTGGCTCCGGAGAGAAGGACAGGAGACTGGGCTCCGGAGAGAAGGGAGCCGGAGACTGGGCTCTGGAGAGAAGGGAACAGGAGACTGGGCTCTGGAGAGAAGGGAGCAGGAGATGGGCTCCGGAGAGAAGGGAGCAGGAGACTGGGCTCTGCAGAGAAGGGAGCAGGTGACTGGGCTCCGGAGAAAAGGGAGCAGGTGACTGGGCTCCGGAGAGAAGGGAGCAGGAGACTGGGCTCCGGAGAGAAGGGAGCAGGAGACTCGGCTCCAGAGAGAAGGGAGCAGGAGATTGGGCTCCAGCGAGAAGGGAGCAGGAGACTGGGCTCCGGAGAGAAGGGAGCAGGAGACTGGGCTCGGGAGCGAAGGGAGCAGGAAACTGGGCTCCGGAGAGAATGGAGCAGGAGACTGGGCACCGGAGAGAAGGGAGCAGGAGACTGGGCTCCAGAGAGAAGGGAGCAGGAGACTGGGCTCCGGAGAGAAGGGAGCAGGAGACTGGGCTCCGGAGAGAAGGGCGCAGGAGACTGGGCTCCGGAGAGAAGGGAGCAGAAGACTGGGCTCCGGAGAGAAGGGAGTAGGAGACTGGGCTCCGGAGAGAAGGGAGCAGGAGACTGGGCTCCGGAGAGAAGGGAGCAGGAGACTGTGCTCCGGAGAGAAGCGAGCAGGAGACTGGGCTCCAGAGAGAAGGGAGCAGAAGACTGGGCAGCAGAGAGAAGGGAGCAGGAGACTGGGTTCCGGAGAGAAGGGAGCAGGAGACTGGGCTCCAGAGAGCAGGGAGCAGGAGACTGGGCTCCAGAGAGAACGGAGCAGGAGACTGGGCAGCAGAGAGAATGGAGTTGGAGACTGGGCTCCAGAGAGAAGGGAGCAGGAGACTGGGCTCCGGAGAAAAGCGAGCAGGAGACTGAGCTCCGGAGAGAAGGGAGCAGGAGACTGGGCTCTGGAGAGAAGGGAGCATGAGACTGGGCTCTGGAGAGAAGGGAGCAGGAGACTGGGCTCTGGAGAGAAGGGAGCAGAAGACTGGCTCTGGAGAGAAGGGAGCAGGAGACTGGGCTCCGGAGAGAAGGGAGCAGGAGACTGGGCTCTGGAGAGAAGGGAGCAGGAGATTGGGCTCCGGAGAGAAGGGAGCAGGAGACTTGGCTCCGGAGAGAAGGACAGGAGACTGGGCTCCGGAGAGAAGGGAGCCGGAGACTGGGCTCTGGAGAGAAGGGAGCAGGAGACTGGGCTCTGGAGAGAAGGGAGCAGGAGACGGGCTCCGGAGAGAAGGGAGCAGGAGACTGGGCTCTGGAGAGAAGGGAGCAGGTGACTGGGCTCCGGAGAGAAGGGAGCAGGTGACTGGGCTCCGGAGAGAAGGGAGCAGGAGACTGGGCTCCGGAGAGAAGGGAGCAGGAGACTGGGCTCCAGAGAGAAGGGAGCAGGAGACTGGGCTCCGGAGAGAAGGGAGCAGGAGACTGGGCTCCAGAGAGAAGGGAGCAGCAGACTGGGTTCCGGAGAGAAGGGAGCAGGAGACTGGTCTCCGGAGAGAAGGGAGCAGGAGACTGGGCTCCGGAGAGAAGGGAGCAGGAGACTGGGCTCCGGAGAGAAGGGAGCAGGAGACTGGGCTCCATAGAGAAGGTAGCAGGAGACTGGGCTCCGGAGAGAAGGGAGCAGGAGACTGGGCTCCAGAGAGAAGGGAGCAGGAGACTGGGCTCCAGCGAGAAGGGAGCAGCAGACTGGGCTCCAGCGAGAAGTGAACAGGAGACTGGGATCCGGAGAGAAGGGAGCAGGAGACTCGGCTCCAGAGAGAAGGGAGCAGGAGACTGGGCTCCGGAGAGAAGGGTGCAGGAGACTGGGCTCTGGAGAGAAGGGAGCAGGAGGCTGGGCTCCGGAGTGAAGGGAGCAGGAGACTGGGCTCTGGAGAGAAGGGAGCAGGAGCCTGGGCTCCGGAGAGAAGGGAGCAGGAGACTGGGCTCTGGAGAGAAGGGAGCAGGATTTTCGGCTCCGGAGAGAAGGGAGCAGGAGACTGGGCTCCGGAGAGAAGGGAGCAGGAGACTGGGCTCCAGAGAGAAGGGAGCAGGAGACTGGGCTCCGGAGTGAAGGGAGCAGGAGACTGGGCTCTGGAGAGAAGGGAGCAGGAGACTGGGCTCCAGAGAGAAGCGAGAAGGAGACTGGGCTCCAGAGAGAAGGGAGCAGGAGACTTGGCTCTGGAGAGAAGGGAGCAGGAGACTGGGCTCCGGAGAGAACGCAGCAGGAGACTGGGCTACGGACAGAAGGGAGCAGGAGACTGGGCTCCGGAGAGAAGGGAGCAGGAGAGTGGGCTCCGGAGAGAATGGAGCAGGAGACTGGGTTCCAGAGAGAAGGGAGCAGGAGGCTGGGCTCCAGAGAGAAGGGAGCAGGAGACTGGTCTCCGGAGTGAATGGAGCAGGAGACTGGGCTCCGGAGAGAAGGGAGCAGGAGACTGGGCTCCAGAGAGAAGGGAGCAGGAGACTGGGCTCCGGAGAGAAGGGAGCAGGAGACTGGGCTCCGTAGAGAAGGGAGCAGGAGACTGGGTTCCAGAGAGACGGGAGCAGGATACTGGGCAGCAGAGAGAAGGGAGCAGGAGACTGGGCTCCGGAGAGAAGAGAGCAGGAGACTGGGCTCCGTAGAGATTGGAGCAGGAGACTGGGTTCCAGAGAGAAGGGAGCAGGATGCTGGGCAGCAGGGAGAAGGGAGCAGGAGACTGGGCTCCGGAGAGAAGGGAGCAGGAGACTGGGCTCCGGAGAGAAGGGAGCAGGAGACTGGGCTCCGGAGAGAAGGGCGCAAGAGACTGGGCTCCGGAGAGAAGGGAGCAGAAGACTGGGCTCCGGAGAGAAGGGAGCAGGAGACTGGGCTCCCGAGAGAAGGGAGCAGGAGACTGGGCTCCGGAGAGAAGGGAGCAGGAGACTGGGCTCTGGAGTCAAGCGAGCAGGAGACTGGGCTCCAGAGAGAAGGGAGCAGGAGACTGGGCAGCAGAGAGAAGGGAGCAGGAGACTGGGTTCCGGAGAGAAGGGAGCAGGAGACTGGGCTCCAGAGAGCAGGCAGCAGGAGACTGGGCTCCAGAGAGAAGGGAGCAGGAGACTGGGCTCCAGAGAGAAGGGAGCAGGAGACTGGGCTCCGGAGAAAAGCGAGCAGGAGACTGAGCTCCGGAGAGAAGGGTGCAGGAGACTGGGCTCTGGAGAGAAGGGAGCAGGAGACTGGGCTCTGGAGAGAAGGGAGCAGGAGACTGGTTCTGGAGAGAAGGGAGCAGGAGACTGGGCTCCGGAGAGAAGGGAGCAGGAGACTGGGCTCTGGAGAGAAGGGAGCAGGAGACTGGGCTCCGGAGAGAAGGGAGCAGGAGACTTGGCTCCGGAGAGAAGGACAGGAGACTGGGCTCCGGAGAGAAGGGAGCCGGAGACCGGGCTCTGGAGAGAAGGGAGCAGGAGACTGGGCTCTGGAGAGAAGGGAGCAGGAGATGGGCTCCGGAGAGAAGGGAGCAGGAGACTGGGCTCTGCAGAGAAGGGAGCAGGTGACTGGGCTCCGGAGAAAAGGGAGCAGGTGACTGGGCTCCGGAGAGAAGGGAGCAGGAGACGGGGCTCCGGAGAGAAGGGAGCAGGAGACTCGGCTCCAGAGAGAAGGGAGCAGGAGATTGGGCTCCAGCGAGAAGGGAGCAGGAGACTGGGCTCCGGAGAGAAGGGAGCAGGAGACTGGGCTCGGGAGCGAAGGGAGCAGGAAACTGGGCTCCGGAGAGAATGGAGCAGGAGACTGGGCACCGGAGAGAAGGGAGCAGGAGACTGGGCTCCAGACAGAATGGAGCAGGAGACTGGGCTCCGGAGAGAAGGGAGCAGGAGACTGGGCTCCGGAGAGAAGGGCGCAGGAGACTGGGCTCCGGAGAGAAGGGAGCAGAAGACTGGGCTCCGGAGAGAAGGGAGTAGGAGACTGGGCTCCGGAGAGAAGGGAGCAGGAGACTGGGCTCCGGAGAGAAGGGAGCAGGAGACTGGGCTCCGGAGAGAAGGGAGCAGTAGACTGTGCTCCGGAGAGAAGCGAGCAGGAGACTGGGCTCCAGAGAGAAGGGAGCAGAAGACTGGGCAGCAGAGAGAAGGGAGCAGGAGACTGGGTTCCGGAGAGAAGGGAGCAGGAGACTGGGCTCCAGAGAGCAGGGAGCAGGAGACTGGGCTCCAGAGAGAACGGAGCAGGAGACTGGGCAGCAGAGAGAATGGAGTTGGAGACTGGGCTCCAGAGAGAAGGGAGCAGGAGACTGGGCTCCGGAGAAAAGCGAGCAGGAGACTGAGCTCCGGAGAGAAGGGAGCAGGAGACTGGGCTCTGGAGAGAAGGGAGCATGAGACTGGGCTCTGGAGAGAAGGGAGCAGGAGACTGGGCTCTGGAGAGAAGGGAGCAGAAGACTGGCTCTGGAGAGAAGGGAGCAGGAGACTGGGCTCCGGAGAGAAGGGAGCAGGAGACTGGGCTCTGGAGAGAAGGGAGCAGGAGATTGGGCTCCGGAGAGAAGGGAGCAGGAGACTTGGCTCCGGAGAGAAGGACAGGAGACTGGGCTCCGGAGAGAAGGGAGCCAGAGACTGGGCTCTGGAGGGAAGGGAGCAGGAGACTGGGCTCTGGAGAGAAGGGAGCAGGAGACGGGCTCCGGAGAGAAGGGAGCAGGAGACTGGGCTCTGGAGAGAAGGGAGCAGGTGACTGGGCTCCGGAGAGAAGGGAGCAGGTGACTGGGCTCCGGAGAGAAGGGAGCAGGAGACTGGGCTCCGGAGAGAAGGTAGCAGGAGACTGGGCTCCAGAGAGAAGGGAGCAGGAGACTGGGCTCCGGAGAGAAGGGAGCAGGAGACTGGGCTCCAGAGAGAAGGGAGCAGGAGACTGGGCAGCAGAGAGAATGGAGCTGGAGACTGGGCTCCAGCGAGAAGGGAGCAGGAGACTGGGCTCCAGATAGAAGGGAGCAGCAGACTGGGTTCCGGAGAGAAGGGAGCAGGAGACTGGTCTCCGGAGAGAAGGGAGCAGGAGACTGGGCTCCGGAGAGAAGGGAGCAGGAGACTGGGCTCCGGAGAGAAGGGAGCAGGAGACTGGGCTCCATAGAGAAGGGAGCAGGAGACTGGGCTCTGGAGAGAAGGGAGCAGGAGACTGGGCTCTGGAGAGAAGGGAGCAGGAGACTGGGATTTGGAGAGAAGGGAGCAGGAGACTGGGCTCCGGAGAGAAGGGAGCAGTAGACTGGGCTATGGAGAGAAGGGAGCAGGAGACTGGGCTCCGGAGAGAAGGGAGCAGGAGACTTGGCTCCGGAGAGAAGGACAGGAGACTGGGCTCCGGAGAGAAGGGAGCCGGAGACTGGGCTCTGGAGAGAAGGGAGCAGGAGACTGGTCTCTGGAGAGAAGGGAGCAGGAGACGGGCTCCGGGGAGAAGGGAGCAGGAGACTGGGCTCTGGAGAGAAGGGAGCAGGTGACTGGGCTCCGGAGAGAAGGGAGCAGTTGACTGGGCTCCGGAGAGAAGGGAGCAGGAGACTGGGCTCCGGAGAGAAGGGAGCAGGAGACTGGGCTCCAGAGAGAAGGGAGCAGGAGACTGGGCTCCGGAGAGAAGGGAGCAGGAGACTGGGCTCCAGAGAGAAGGGAGCAGGAGACTGGGCAGCAGAGAGAATGGAGCTGGAGACTGGGCTCCAGCGAGAAGGGAGCAGGAGACTGGGCTCCAGATAGAAGGGAGCAGCAGACTGGGCTCCGGAGAGAAGGGAGCAGGAGACTGGTCTCCGGAGAGAAGGGAGCAGGAGACTGGGCTCCGGAGAGAAGGGAGCAGGAGACTGGGCTCCGGAGCGAAGGGAGCAGGAGACTGGGCTCCATAGAGAAGGGAGCAGGAGACTGGGCTCTGGAGAGAAGGGAGCAGGAGACTGGGCTCTGGAGAGAAGGGAGCAGGAGACTGGGCTTTGGAGAGAAGGGAGCAGGAGACTGGGCTCCGGAGAGAAGGGAGCAGGAGACTGGGCTCTGGAGAGAAGGGAGCAGGAGACTGGGCTCCGGAGAGAAGGGAGCAGGAGACTGGGCTCTGGAGAGAAGGGAGCAGGAGACCGGGCTCCAGAGAGAAGGGAGCAGGAGACTGGGCTCCGGAGAGAAGGGAGTAGGAGACTGCGCTCCGGAGAGAAGGGAGCAGGAGACTGGGCTCCAGAGAGAAGGGAGCAGGAGATGGGCTCTGGAGAGAAGGGTGCAGGAGACTGGGCTCCAGAGAGAAGGGAGCAGGAGACTGGGCTCCGGAGAGAAGGGAGCAGGAGACTGGGCTCCGGAGAGAAGGGAGCAGGAGACTGGGCTCCGGAGAGAAGGGAGCAGGAGACTGGGCTCTGGAGAGCAGGGAGCAGGAGACTTGGCTCCGGAGAGAAGGGAGCAGGAGACTGGGCTCCAGAGAGAAGGGAGCAGGAGACTGGGCTCCAGAGAGAAGGGAGCAGGAGACTGAGCTCCGGAGAGAAGGGAGCAGGAGACTGGGCTCCAGAGAGAAGGAAGCAGGAGACTGGGCTCCGGAGAGAAGGGAGCAGGAGATTGGACTGCAGAGAGAAGGGAGCAGGAGACTGGGCTCCAGAGAGAAGGGAGCAGGAGACTGAGCAGCAGAGAGAAGGGAGCAGGACACTGGGCTCCGGAGAGAAGGGAGCAGGAGACTGGGCTCCGGAGAGAAGGGAGCAGGAGACTGGGCTCCAGAGAGAAGGGAGCGGGAGACTGGGCTCCGGAGAGAAGGGAGCAGGAGACTGGGCTCCGGAGAGAAGGGAGCAGGAGACTGGGCTCCGGAGAGAATGGAGCAGGAGACTGGGCTCCGGAGAGAAGGGAGCAGGAGACTGGGCTCCGGAGAGAAGGGAGCAGGAGACTGGGCTCCAGCGAGAAGGGAGCAGCAGACTGGGCTCCAGCGAGAAGTGAACAGGAGACTGGGATCCGCAGAGAAGGGAGCAGGAGACTCGGCTCCAGAGAGAAGGGAGCAGGAGACTGGGCTCCGGAGAGAAGGATGCAGGAGACTGGGCTCTGGAGAGAAGGGAGCAGGAGGCTGGGCTCCGGAGTGAAGGGAGCAGGAGACTGGGCTCTGGAGAGAAGGGAGCAGGAGCCTGGGCTCTGGAGAGAAGGGAGCAGGAGACTGGGCTCTGGAGAGAAGGTAGCAGGATTTTGGGCTCCGGAGAGAAGGGAGCAGGAGACTGGGCTCCCGAGAGAAGGGAGCAGGAGACTGGGCTCCAGAGAGAAGGGAGCAGGAGACTGGGCTCCGGAGTGAAGGGAGCAGGAGACTGGGCTCTGGAGAGAAGGGAGCAGGAGACTGGGCTCCAGAGAGAAGCGAGCAGGAGACCAGGCTCCGGAGAGAAGGGAGCAGGAGACTGGGCTCCGGAGAGAAGGGAGCAGGAGACTGGGCTCCGGAGAGAAGGGAGCAGGAGACTGGGCTCCGGAGAGAAGGGAGCAGGAGACTGGGCTCCAGAGAGAAGGGAGCAGGAGACTGGGCTCTGGAGAGAAGGCAGCAGGAGACTGGGCTACGGAGAGAAGGGAGCAGGAGACTGGTCTCCGGAGTGAAGGGAGCAGGAGACTGGGCTCCGGAGAGAAGGGAGCAGGAGACTGGGCTCCAGAGAGAAGGGAGCAGGAGACTGGGCTCCGGAGAGAAGGGAGCAGGAGACTGGGCTCCATAGAGAAGGGAGCAGGAGATTGGGTTCCAGAGAGAAGGGAGCAGGATACTGGGCAGCAGAGAGAAGGGAGCAGGAGACTGGGCTCCGGAGAGAAGGGAGCAGGAGACTGGGCTCCGTAGAGAATGGAGCAGGAGACTGGGTTCCAGAGAGAAGGGAGCAGGATGCTGGGCAGCAGAGAGAAGGGAGCAGGAGACTGGGCTCCGGAGAGAAGGGAGCAGGAGACTGGGCTCCGGAGAGAAGGGAGCAGGAGACTGGGCTCCGGAGAGAAGGGCGCAGGAGACTGGGCTCCGGAGAGAAGGGAGCAGGAGACTGGGCTCCGGAGTGAAGCGAGCAGGAGACTGGGCTCCAGAGAGAAGGGAGCAGGAGACTGGGCAGCAGAGAGAAGGGAGCAGGAGACTGGGTTCCGGAGAGAAGGGAGCAGGAGACTGGGCTCCAGAGAGCAGGCAGCAGGAGACTGGGCTCCAGAGAGAACGGAGCAGGAGACTGGGCAGCAGAGAGAATGGAGTTGGAGACTGGGCTCCAGAGAGAAGGGAGCAGGAGACTGGGCTCCGGAGAAAAGCGAGCAGGAGACTGAGCTCCGGAGAGAAGGGTGCAGGAGACTGGGCTCTGGAGAGAAGGGAGCAGGAGACTGGGCTCTGGAGAGAAGGGAGCAGGAGACTGGGCTCCGGAGAGAAGGGAGCCGGAGACTGGGCTCTGGAGAGAAGGGAGCAGGAGACTGGGCTCTGGAGAGAAGGGAGCAGGAGACGGGCTCCGGAGAGAAGGGAGCAGGAGACTGGGCTCTGCAGAGAAGGGAGCAGGTGACTGGGCTCCGGAGAAAAGGGAGCAGGTGACTGGGCTCCGGAGAGAAGGGAGCAGGAGACTGGGCTCCGGAGAGAAGGGAGCAGGAGACTGGGCTCCAGAGAGAAGGGAGCAGGAGACTGGGCTCCGGAGAGAAGGGAGCAGGAGACTGGGCTCCAGAGAGAAGGGAGCTGGAGACTGGGCAGCAGAGAGAATGGAGCTGGAGACTGGGCTCCAGCGAGAAGGGAGCAGGAGACTGGGCTCCAGATAGAAGGGAGCAGCAGACTGGGCTCCGGAGAGAAGGGAGTAGGAGACTGGTCTCCGGAGAGAAGGGAGCAGGAGACTGGGCTCCGGAGAGAAGGGAGCAGGAGACTGGGCTCCGGAGAGAAGGGAGCAGGAGACTGGGCTCCATAGAGAAGGGAGCAGGAGACTGGGCTCTGGAGAGAAGGGAGCAGGAGACTGGGCTTTGGAGAGAAGGGAGCAGGAGACTGGGCTCCAGAGAGAAGGGAGCAGGAGACTGGGCTCCGGAGAGAAGGGAGCAGGAGACTGGGCTCCAGAGAGAAGGGAGCAGGAGACTGGGCAGCAGAGAGAATGGAGCTGGAGACTGGGCTCCAGCGAGAAGGGAGCAGGAGACTGGGCTCCAGATAGAAGGGAGCAGCAGACTGGGCTCCGGAGAGAAGTGAGCAGGAGACTGGTCTCCGGAGAGAAGGGAGCAGGAGACTGGTCTCCGGAGAGAAGGGAGCAGGAGACTGGGCTCCGGAGAGAAGGGAGCAGGAGACTGGGCTCCATAGAGAAGGGAGCAGGAGACTGGGCTCTGGAGAGAAGGGAGCAGGAGACTGGGCTTTGGAGAGAAGGGAGCAGGAGACTGGGCTCCGGAGAGAAGGGAGCAGGAGACTGGGCTCTGGAGAGAAGGGAGCAGGAGACTGGGCTCCGGAGAGAAGGGAGCAGGAGACCGGGCTCCAGAGAGAAGGGAGCAGGAGACTGGGCTCCGGAGAGAAGGGAGTAGGAGACTGCGCTCCGGAGAGAAGGGAGCAGGAGACTGGGCTCCAGAGAGAAGGGAGCAGGAGATGGGCTCTGGAGAGAAGTGTGCAGGAGACTGGGCTCCGGAGAGAAGGGAGCAGGAGATTGCGCTCCGGAGAGAAGGGAGCAGGTGACTGGGCTCCGGAGAGAAGGGAGCAGGAGACTGGGCTCCGGAGAGTAGGGAGCAGGAGACTGGGCTCCGGAGAGAAGGGGGCAGGAGACTGGGCTCCATAGAGAAGGGAGGAGGAGACTGGTCTCTGGAGAGAAGGGAGCAGGAGATCGGGCTCCAGAGAGAAGGGAGCAGGAGACTGGGCTCCGGAGAGAAGGGAGTAGGAGACTGCGCTCCGGAGAGAAGGGAGCAGGAGACGGGGCTCCAGAGAGAAGGGAGCAGGAGACTGGACTCTGGAGAGAAGGGAGCAGGAGACTGGGCTCTGGAGAGAAGGGAGCAGGAGACTGGGCTCCGGAGAGAAGGGAGCAGGAGACGGGGCTCCAGAGAGATGGGAGCAGGAGACTGGGCTCCGGAGAGAAGTGTGCAGGAGACTGGGCTCCGGAGAGAAGGGAGCAGGAGACTGGGCTCCGGAGAGAAGGGAGCAGGTGACTGGGCTCCGGAGAGATGGGAGCAGGAGACTGGGCTCCGGAGAGAAGGGAGCAGTAGACTGGGCTCCGGAGAGAAGGCAGCAGGAGACTGGGCTCCAGAGAGAAGGGAGCAGGAGACTGGGCTCCGGAGAGAAGGGAGCAGGAGAGTGGGCTCCAGAGAGAAGGGAGCAGGAGACTGGCCTCCGGAGAGAAGGGAGCAGGACACTGGACTCCGGAGAGAAGGGAGCAGGATACTTGGCTCCAGAGAGAAGGGAGCAGGAGACTGGGCTCCAGCGAGAAGGGAGCAGGAGACTGGGATCCGGAGAGAAAGGAGCAGGAGACTGGGCTCCAGAGAGAAGGCAGCAGGAGACGGGGCTCCGGAGAGAAGGGAGCAGGAGACTGGGCTCCAGAGAGAAGGGAGCAGGAGACTGGGCTCCAGAGAGAAGGGAGCAGGAGACTGGGCTCCGGAGAGAATGGAGCAGGACACTGGGCTCCGGAGTGAAGGGAGCAGGAGACTGGGCTCCAGAGAGACGGGAGCAGGAGACTGGGCTCCAGCGAGAAGGGAGCAGGACACTGTGATCTGGAGAGAAGGGAGCAGGAGACTGGGCTCCAGAGAGAAGGGAGCAGGAGACTGTGCTTCGGAGAGAAGGGACCAGGAGACTGGGCTCTGGAGAGAAGGGAGCAGGAGACTTGGCTCCGGAGAGAAGGGAGCAGGAGACTGGGCTCCGGAGAGAAGGGAGCAGGAGACTGGGCTCCAGAGAGAAGGGAGCAGGAGACTGGGCAGCAGAGAGAATGGAGCTGGAGACTGGGCTCCGGAGAGAAGGGAGCAGGAGACTGGGCTCCGGAGAGAAGCGAGCAGGAGACTGGGCTCCGGAGAGAAGGGAGCAGGAGACTGGGCTCTGGAGAGAAGGGAGCATGAGACTGGGTTCTGGAGAGAAGGGAGCAGGAGACTGGGCTCTGGAGAGAAGGGAGCAGGAGACTGGGCTCTGGAGAGAAGGGAGCAGGAGACTGTGCTCCGGAGAGAAGTGAGCAGGAGACTGGGCTCTGGAGAGAAGGGAGCAGGAGACTGGGCTCCGGAGAGAACGGAGCAGGAGACTGGGCTCTGGAGAGAAGGGAGCAGGAGACCGGGCTCCTGAGAGAAGGGAGCAGGAGACTGGGCTCCGTATAGAAGGGAGTAGGAGACTGGGCTCCAGAGAGAGGGGAGCAGGTGACTGGCCTCCGGAGAGAAGGGAGCAGGTGACTGGGCTCCGGCAGAAGGGAGCAGGAGACTGGGCTCCGGAGAGAATGGAGCAGGAGACTGGGCTCCAGAGAGAAGGGAGTAGGAGATAGGGCTCCGGAGAGAAGGGAGCAGGAGACTTAGCTCCGGAGAGAAGGGAGCAGGAAACTGGGCTCTGGAGAGCAGGGAGCAGGAGACTGGGCTCCATAGAGAAGGTAGCAGGAGACTGGGCTCCAGAGAGAAGGGAGCAGGAGACTGGGCTCTGGAGAGAAGGGTGCAGGAGACTGGGCTCCGGAGAGAAAGGAGTAGGAGACTGCGCTCCGGAGAGAAGGGAGCAGGTGACTGGGCTCCGGAGAGAAGGGAGCAGGAGACTGGGCTCCGGAGAGAAGGGAGCAGGAGACTGGGCTCCGGAGAGAAGGGAGCAGGAGACTGGGCTCCGGCGAGAAGGGAGCAGCAGACTGGGCTCCAGCGAGAAGGGAGCAGGAGACTGGGGTCCGGAGAGAAGGGAGCAGGAGACTGGGCTCTGGCGAGAAGGGAGCAGGAGACTGGGCTCTAGAGAGAAGGGAGCAGGAGACTGGGCTGCGGAGAGAAGGGAGCAGGAGACTGGGCTCCAGAGAGAAGGGACCAGGAGACTGGGCTCCAGAGAGAAGGGAGCAGGAGACTGGGCAGCAGAGAGAATGGAGCTGGAGACTGGGCTCCGGAGAGAAGGGAGCAGGAGACTGGGCTCCGGAGAGAAGCGAGCAGGAGACTGGGCTCCGGAGAGAAGGGAGCAGGAGACTGGGCTCTGGAGAGAAGGGAGCAGGTGACTGGCCTCCGGAGAGAAGGGAGCAGGTGACTGCGCTCCGGAGAGAAGGGAGCAGGAGTCTTGGCTCCGGAGAGAATGGAGCAGGAGACTGGGCTCCAGAGAGAAGGGAGCGGGAGACTGGGCTCCGGAGAGAAGGGAGCAGGAGACTGGGCTCCAGAGAGAAGGGAGCAGGAGACTGGGCTCCGGAGAGAAGGGAGCAGGAGACTGGGCTCCGGAGAGAATGGAGCAGGAGACTGGGCTCTGGAGAGCAGGGAGCAGGAGACTTGGCTCCGGAGAGAAGGGAGCAGGAGTCTGGGCTCCAGAGAGAAGGGAGCAGGAGACTGGGCTCCAGAGAGAAGGGAGCAGGAGACTGAGCTCCGGAGAGAAGGGAGCAGGAGACTGGGCTCCGGAGAGAAGGGAGCAGGAGACTGGGCTCCGGAGAGAAGGGAGCAGGAGACTGGGCTCCAGAGAGAAGGGAGCAGGAGACTGGGCTCCAGAGAGAAGGGAGCAGGAGACTGAGCAGCAGAGAGAAGGGAGCAGGACACTGGGCTCCGGAGAGAAGGGAGCAGGAGACTGGGCTCCGGAGAGAAGGGAGCAGGAGACTGGGCTCCAGAGAGAAGGCAGCGGGAGACTGGGCTCCGGAGAGAAGGGAGCAGGAGACTGGGCTCCGGAGAGAAGGGAGCAGGAGACAGGGCTCCGGAGAGAAGGGAGCAGGAGACTGGCCTCCGGAGAGAAGGGAGCAGGTGACTGGGCTCCGGAGAGAAGGGAGCAGGAGGCTTGGCTCCGGAGAGAATGGAGCAGGAGACTGGGCTCCAGAGAGAAGGGAGCAGGAGACTGGGCTCCAGCGAGAAGGGAGCAGCAGACTGGGCTCCAGCGAGAAGGGAGCAGGAGACTGGGATCCGGAGAGAAGGGAGCAGGAGACTAGGCTCCAGAGAGAAGGGAGCAGGAGACTGGGCTCCGGAGAGAAGGGAGCAGGAGGCTGGGCTCTGGAGAGAAGGGAGCAGGAGGCTGGGCTCCGGAGTGAAGGGAGCAGGAGACTGGGCTCTGGAGAGAAGGGAGCAGGAGCCCGGGCTCCGGAGAGAAGGGAGCAGGAGACTGGGCTCCGGAGAGAAGGGAGCAGGAGACTGGGCTCCAGAGAGAAGGGAGCAAGAGACTGGGCTCTGGAGAGAAGGGAGCTGGAGACTGGGCTCCGGAGAGAAGGCAGCAGGAGACTGGGCTACGGAGAGAAGGGAGCAGGAGACTGGGCTCCGGAGAGAAGGGAGCAGGAGAGTGGGCTCCGGAGAGAAGGGAGCAGGAGACTGGGCTCCGGAGAGAAGGGAGCAGGAGACTGGGCTCCATAGAGAAGGGAGCAGGAGATTGGGTTCCAGAGAGAAGGGAGCAGGATACTGGGCAGCAGAGAGAAGGGAGCAGGAGACTGGGCTCCGGAGAGAAGGGAGCAGGAGACTGGGCTCCGTAGAGAATGGAGCAGGAGACTGGGTTCCAGAGAGAAGGGAGCAGGATGCTGGGCAGCAGAGAGAAGGGAGCAGGAGACTGGGCTCCGGAGAGAAGGGAGCAGGAGACTGGGCTCCGGAGAGAAGGGAGCAGGAGACTGGGCTCCGGAGAGAAGGGCGCAGGAGACTGGGCTCCGGAGAGAAGGGAGCAGGAGACTGGGCTCCGGAGTGAAGCGAGCAGGAGACTGGGCTCCAGAGAGAAGGGAGCAGGAGACTGGGCAGCAGAGAGAAGGGAGCAGGAGACTGGGTTCCGGAGAGAAGGGAGCAGGAGACTGGGCTCCAGAGAGCAGGCAGCAGGAGACTGGGCTCCAGAGAGAACGGAGCAGGAGACTGGGCAGCAGAGAGAATGGAGTTGGAGACTGGGCTCCAGAGAGAAGGGAGCAGGAGACTGGGCTCCGGAGAAAAGCGAGCAGGAGACTGAGCTCCGGAGAGAAGGGTGCAGGAGACTGGGCTCTGGAGAGAAGGGAGCAGGAGACTGGGCTCTGGAGAGAAGGGAGCAGGAGACTGGGCTCCGGAGAGAAGGGAGCCGGAGACTGGGCTCTGGAGAGAAGGGAGCAGGAGACTGGGCTCTGGAGAGAAGGGAGCAGGAGACGGGCTCCGGAGAGAAGGGAGCAGGAGACTGGGCTCTGCAGAGAAGGGAGCAGGTGACTGGGCTCCGGAGAAAAGGGAGCAGGTGACTGGGCTCCGGAGAGAAGGGAGCAGGAGACTGGGCTCCGGAGAGAAGGGAGCAGGAGACTGGGCTCCAGAGAGAAGGGAGCAGGAGACTGGGCTCCGGAGAGAAGGGAGCAGGAGACTGGGCTCCAGAGAGAAGGGAGCTGGAGACTGGGCAGCAGAGAGAATGGAGCTGGAGACTGGGCTCCAGCGAGAAGGGAGCAGGAGACTGGGCTCCAGATAGAAGGGAGCAGCAGACTGGGCTCCGGAGAGAAGGGAGTAGGAGACTGGTCTCCGGAGAGAAGGGAGCAGGAGACTGGGCTCCGGAGAGAAGGGAGCAGGAGACTGGGCTCCGGAGAGAAGGGAGCAGGAGACTGGGCTCCATAGAGAAGGGAGCAGGAGACTGGGCTCTGGAGAGAAGGGAGCAGGAGACTGGGCTTTGGAGAGAAGGGAGCAGGAGACTGGGCTCCAGAGAGAAGGGAGCAGGAGACTGGGCTCCGGAGAGAAGGGAGCAGGAGACTGGGCTCCAGAGAGAAGGGAGCAGGAGACTGGGCAGCAGAGAGAATGGAGCTGGAGACTGGGCTCCAGCGAGAAGGGAGCAGGAGACTGGGCTCCAGATAGAAGGGAGCAGCAGACTGGGCTCCGGAGAGAAGTGAGCAGGAGACTGGTCTCCGGAGAGAAGGGAGCAGGAGACTGGTCTCCGGAGAGAAGGGAGCAGGAGACTGGGCTCCGGAGAGAAGGGAGCAGGAGACTGGGCTCCATAGAGAAGGGAGCAGGAGACTGGGCTCTGGAGAGAAGGGAGCAGGAGACTGGGCTTTGGAGAGAAGGGAGCAGGAGACTGGGCTCCGGAGAGAAGGGAGCAGGAGACTGGGCTCTGGAGAGAAGGGAGCAGGAGACTGGGCTCCGGAGAGAAGGGAGCAGGAGACCGGGCTCCAGAGAGAAGGGAGCAGGAGACTGGGCTCCGGAGAGAAGGGAGTAGGAGACTGCGCTCCGGAGAGAAGGGAGCAGGAGACTGGGCTCCAGAGAGAAGGGAGCAGGAGATGGGCTCTGGAGAGAAGTGTGCAGGAGACTGGGCTCCGGAGAGAAGGGAGCAGGAGATTGCGCTCCGGAGAGAAGGGAGCAGGTGACTGGGCTCCGGAGAGAAGGGAGCAGGAGACTGGGCTCCGGAGAGTAGGGAGCAGGAGACTGGGCTCCGGAGAGAAGGGGGCAGGAGACTGGGCTCCATAGAGAAGGGAGGAGGAGACTGGTCTCTGGAGAGAAGGGAGCAGGAGATCGGGCTCCAGAGAGAAGGGAGCAGGAGACTGGGCTCCGGAGAGAAGGGAGTAGGAGACTGCGCTCCGGAGAGAAGGGAGCAGGAGACGGGGCTCCAGAGAGAAGGGAGCAGGAGACTGGACTCTGGAGAGAAGGGAGCAGGAGACTGGGCTCTGGAGAGAAGGGAGCAGGAGACTGGGCTCCGGAGAGAAGGGAGCAGGAGACGGGGCTCCAGAGAGATGGGAGCAGGAGACTGGGCTCCGGAGAGAAGTGTGCAGGAGACTGGGCTCCGGAGAGAAGGGAGCAGGAGACTGGGCTCCGGAGAGAAGGGAGCAGGTGACTGGGCTCCGGAGAGATGGGAGCAGGAGACTGGGCTCCGGAGAGAAGGGAGCAGTAGACTGGGCTCCGGAGAGAAGGCAGCAGGAGACTGGGCTCCAGAGAGAAGGGAGCAGGAGACTGGGCTCCGGAGAGAAGGGAGCAGGAGAGTGGGCTCCAGAGAGAAGGGAGCAGGAGACTGGCCTCCGGAGAGAAGGGAGCAGGACACTGGACTCCGGAGAGAAGGGAGCAGGATACTTGGCTCCAGAGAGAAGGGAGCAGGAGACTGGGCTCCAGCGAGAAGGGAGCAGGAGACTGGGATCCGGAGAGAAAGGAGCAGGAGACTGGGCTCCAGAGAGAAGGCAGCAGGAGACGGGGCTCCGGAGAGAAGGGAGCAGGAGACTGGGCTCCAGAGAGAAGGGAGCAGGAGACTGGGCTCCAGAGAGAAGGGAGCAGGAGACTGGGCTCCGGAGAGAATGGAGCAGGACACTGGGCTCCGGAGTGAAGGGAGCAGGAGACTGGGCTCCAGAGAGACGGGAGCAGGAGACTGGGCTCCAGCGAGAAGGGAGCAGGACACTGTGATCTGGAGAGAAGGGAGCAGGAGACTGGGCTCCAGAGAGAAGGGAGCAGGAGACTGTGCTTCGGAGAGAAGGGACCAGGAGACTGGGCTCTGGAGAGAAGGGAGCAGGAGACTTGGCTCCGGAGAGAAGGGAGCAGGAGACTGGGCTCCGGAGAGAAGGGAGCAGGAGACTGGGCTCCAGAGAGAAGGGAGCAGGAGACTGGGCAGCAGAGAGAATGGAGCTGGAGACTGGGCTCCGGAGAGAAGGGAGCAGGAGACTGGGCTCCGGAGAGAAGCGAGCAGGAGACTGGGCTCCGGAGAGAAGGGAGCAGGAGACTGGGCTCTGGAGAGAAGGGAGCATGAGACTGGGTTCTGGAGAGAAGGGAGCAGGAGACTGGGCTCTGGAGAGAAGGGAGCAGGAGACTGGGCTCTGGAGAGAAGGGAGCAGGAGACTGTGCTCCGGAGAGAAGTGAGCAGGAGACTGGGCTCTGGAGAGAAGGGAGCAGGAGACTGGGCTCCGGAGAGAACGGAGCAGGAGACTGGGCTCTGGAGAGAAGGGAGCAGGAGACCGGGCTCCTGAGAGAAGGGAGCAGGAGACTGGGCTCCGTATAGAAGGGAGTAGGAGACTGGGCTCCAGAGAGAAGGGAGCAGGTGACTGGCCTCCGGAGAGAAGGGAGCAGGTGACTGGGCTCCGGCAGAAGGGAGCAGGAGACTGGGCTCCGGAGAGAATGGAGCAGGAGACTGGGCTCCAGAGAGAAGGGAGTAGGAGATAGGGCTCCGGAGAGAAGGGAGCAGGAGACTTAGCTCCGGAGAGAAGGGAGCAGGAAACTGGGCTCTGGAGAGCAGGGAGCAGGAGACTGGGCTCCATAGAGAAGGTAGCAGGAGACTGGGCTCCAGAGAGAAGGGAGCAGGAGACTGGGCTCTGGAGAGAAGGGTGCAGGAGACTGGGCTCCGGAGAGAAAGGAGTAGGAGACTGCGCTCCGGAGAGAAGGGAGCAGGTGACTGGGCTCCGGAGAGAAGGGAGCAGGAGACTGGGCTCCGGAGAGAAGGGAGCAGGAGACTGGGCTCCGGAGAGAAGGGAGCAGGAGACTGGGCTCCGGCGAGAAGGGAGCAGCAGACTGGGCTCCAGCGAGAAGGGAGCAGGAGACTGGGGTCCGGAGAGAAGGGAGCAGGAGACTGGGCTCTGGCGAGAAGGGAGCAGGAGACTGGGCTCTAGAGAGAAGGGAGCAGGAGACTGGGCTGCGGAGAGAAGGGAGCAGGAGACTGGGCTCCAGAGAGAAGGGACCAGGAGACTGGGCTCCAGAGAGAAGGGAGCAGGAGACTGGGCAGCAGAGAGAATGGAGCTGGAGACTGGGCTCCGGAGAGAAGGGAGCAGGAGACTGGGCTCCGGAGAGAAGCGAGCAGGAGACTGGGCTCCGGAGAGAAGGGAGCAGGAGACTGGGCTCTGGAGAGAAGGGAGCAGGTGACTGGCCTCCGGAGAGAAGGGAGCAGGTGACTGCGCTCCGGAGAGAAGGGAGCAGGAGTCTTGGCTCCGGAGAGAATGGAGCAGGAGACTGGGCTCCAGAGAGAAGGGAGCGGGAGACTGGGCTCCGGAGAGAAGGGAGCAGGAGACTGGGCTCCAGAGAGAAGGGAGCAGGAGACTGGGCTCCGGAGAGAAGGGAGCAGGAGACTGGGCTCCGGAGAGAATGGAGCAGGAGACTGGGCTCTGGAGAGCAGGGAGCAGGAGACTTGGCTCCGGAGAGAAGGGAGCAGGAGTCTGGGCTCCAGAGAGAAGGGAGCAGGAGACTGGGCTCCAGAGAGAAGGGAGCAGGAGACTGAGCTCCGGAGAGAAGGGAGCAGGAGACTGGGCTCCGGAGAGAAGGGAGCAGGAGACTGGGCTCCGGAGAGAAGGGAGCAGGAGACTGGGCTCCAGAGAGAAGGGAGCAGGAGACTGGGCTCCAGAGAGAAGGGAGCAGGAGACTGAGCAGCAGAGAGAAGGGAGCAGGACACTGGGCTCCGGAGAGAAGGGAGCAGGAGACTGGGCTCCGGAGAGAAGGGAGCAGGAGACTGGGCTCCAGAGAGAAGGGAGCAGGAGACAGGGCTCCGGAGAGAAGGGAGCAGGAGACTGGCCTCCGGAGAGAAGGGAGCAGGTGACTGGGCTCCGGAGAGAAGGGAGCAGGAGGCTTGGCTCCGGAGAGAATGGAGCAGGAGACTGGGCTCCAGAGAGAAGGGAGCAGGAGACTGGGCTCCAGCGAGAAGGGAGCAGCAGACTGGGCTCCAGCGAGAAGGGAGCAGGAGACTGGGATCCGGAGAGAAGGGAGCAGGAGACTAGGCTCCAGAGAGAAGGGAGCAGGAGACTGGGCTCCGGAGAGAAGGGAGCAGGAGGCTGGGCTCTGGAGAGAAGGGAGCAGGAGGCTGGGCTCCGGAGTGAAGGGAGCAGGAGACTGGGCTCTGGAGAGAAGGGAGCAGGAGCCCGGGCTCCGGAGAGAAGGGAGCAGGAGACTGGGCTCCGGAGAGAAGGGAGCAGGAGACTGGGCTCCAGAGAGAAGGGAGCAAGAGACTGGGCTCTGGAGAGAAGGCAGCAGGAGACTGGGCTACGGAGAGAAGGGAGCAGGAGACTGGGCTCCGGAGAGAAGGGAGCAGGAGAGTGGGCTCCGGAGAGAAGGGAGCAGGAGACTGGGTTCCAGAGAGAAGTGAGCAGGAGGCTGGGCTCCAGAGAGAAGGGAGCAGGAGACTGGTCTCCGGAGTGAAGGGAGCAGGAGACTGGGCTCCGGAGAGAAGGGAGCAGGAGACTGGGCTCCAGAGAGAAGGGAGCAGGAGACTGGGCTCCGGAGAGAAGGGAGCAGGAGACTGGGCTCCGTAGAGAAGGGAGCAGGAGACTGGGTTCCAGAGAGAAGGGAGCAGAATACTGGGCAGCAGAGAGAAGGGAGCAGGAGACTGGGCTCTGGAGAGAAGGGAGCAGGAGACTGGGCTCCGGAGAGAACGGAGCAGGAGACTGGGCTCTGGAGAGAAGGGAGCAGGAGACCGGGCTCCTGAGAGAAGGGAGCAGGAGACTGGGCTCCGTATAGAAGGGAGTAGGAGACTGGGCTCCAGAGAGAAGGGAGCAGGTGACTGGCCTCCGGAGAGAAGGGAGCAGGTGACTGGGCTCCGGCAGAAGGGAGCAGGAGACTGGGCTCCGGAGAGAATGGAGCAGGAGACTGGGCTCCAGAGAGAAGGGAGTAGGAGATAGGGCTCCGGAGAGAAGGGAGCAGGAGACTTAGCTCCGGAGAGAAGGGAGCAGGAAACTGGGCTCTGGAGAGCAGGGAGCAGGAGACTGGGCTCCATAGAGAAGGTAGCAGGAGACTGGGCTCCAGAGAGAAGGGAGCAGGAGACTGGGCTCTGGAGAGAAGGGTGCAGGAGACTGGGCTCCGGAGAGAAAGGAGTAGGAGACTGCGCTCCGGAGAGAAGGGAGCAGGTGACTGGGCTCCGGAGAGAAGGGAGCAGGAGACTGGGCTCCGGAGAGAAGGGAGCAGGAGACTGGGCTCCGGAGAGAAGGGAGCAGGAGACTGGGCTCCGGCGAGAAGGGAGCAGCAGACTGGGCTCCAGCGAGAAGGGAGCAGGAGACTGGGGTCCGGAGAGAAGGGAGCAGGAGACTGGGCTCTGGCGAGAAGGGAGCAGGAGACTGGGCTCTAGAGAGAAGGGAGCAGGAGACTGGGCTGCGGAGAGAAGGGAGCAGGAGACTGGGCTCCAGAGAGAAGGGACCAGGAGACTGGGCTCCAGAGAGAAGGGAGCAGGAGACTGGGCAGCAGAGAGAATGGAGCTGGAGACTGGGCTCCGGAGAGAAGGGAGCAGGAGACTGGGCTCCGGAGAGAAGCGAGCAGGAGACTGGGCTCCGGAGAGAAGGGAGCAGGAGACTGGGCTCTGGAGAGAAGGGAGCAGGTGACTGGCCTCCGGAGAGAAGGGAGCAGGTGACTGCGCTCCGGAGAGAAGGGAGCAGGAGTCTTGGCTCCGGAGAGAATGGAGCAGGAGACTGGGCTCCAGAGAGAAGGGAGCGGGAGACTGGGCTCCGGAGAGAAGGGAGCAGGAGACTGGGCTCCAGAGAGAAGGGAGCAGGAGACTGGGCTCCGGAGAGAAGGGAGCAGGAGACTGGGCTCCGGAGAGAATGGAGCAGGAGACTGGGCTCTGGAGAGCAGGGAGCAGGAGACTTGGCTCCGGAGAGAAGGGAGCAGGAGTCTGGGCTCCAGAGAGAAGGGAGCAGGAGACTGGGCTCCAGAGAGAAGGGAGCAGGAGACTGAGCTCCGGAGAGAAGGGAGCAGGAGACTGGGCTCCGGAGAGAAGGGAGCAGGAGACTGGGCTCCGGAGAGAAGGGAGCAGGAGACTGGGCTCCAGAGAGAAGGGAGCAGGAGACTGGGCTCCAGAGAGAAGGGAGCAGGAGACTGAGCAGCAGAGAGAAGGGAGCAGGACACTGGGCTCCGGAGAGAAGGGAGCAGGAGACTGGGCTCCGGAGAGAAGGGAGCAGGAGACTGGGCTCCAGAGAGAAGGCAGCGGGAGACTGGGCTCCGGAGAGAAGGGAGCAGGAGACTGGGCTCCGGAGAGAAGGGAGCAGGAGACAGGGCTCCGGAGAGAAGGGAGCAGGAGACTGGCCTCCGGAGAGAAGGGAGCAGGTGACTGGGCTCCGGAGAGAAGGGAGCAGGAGGCTTGGCTCCGGAGAGAATGGAGCAGGAGACTGGGCTCCAGAGAGAAGGGAGCAGGAGACTGGGCTCCAGCGAGAAGGGAGCAGCAGACTGGGCTCCAGCGAGAAGGGAGCAGGAGACTGGGATCCGGAGAGAAGGGAGCAGGAGACTAGGCTCCAGAGAGAAGGGAGCAGGAGACTGGGCTCCGGAGAGAAGGGAGCAGGAGGCTGGGCTCTGGAGAGAAGGGAGCAGGAGGCTGGGCTCCGGAGTGAAGGGAGCAGGAGACTGGGCTCTGGAGAGAAGGGAGCAGGAGCCCGGGCTCCGGAGAGAAGGGAGCAGGAGACTGGGCTCCGGAGAGAAGGGAGCAGGAGACTGGGCTCCAGAGAGAAGGGAGCAAGAGACTGGGCTCTGGAGAGAAGGGAGCTGGAGACTGGGCTCCGGAGAGAAGGCAGCAGGAGACTGGGCTACGGAGAGAAGGGAGCAGGAGACTGGGCTCCGGAGAGAAGGGAGCAGGAGAGTGGGCTCCGGAGAGAAGGGAGCAGGAGACTGGGTTCCAGAGAGAAGTGAGCAGGAGGCTGGGCTCCAGAGAGAAGGGAGCAGGAGACTGGTCTCCGGAGTGAAGGGAGCAGGAGACTGGGCTCCGGAGAGAAGGGAGCAGGAGACTGGGCTCCAGAGAGAAGGGAGCAGGAGACTGGGCTCCGGAGAGAAGGGAGCAGGAGACTGGGCTCCGTAGAGAAGGGAGCAGGAGACTGGGCAGCAGAGAGAAGGGAGCAGGAGACTGGGCTCCGGAGAGAAGGGAGCAGGAGACTGGGCTCCGGAGAGAAGGGAGCAGGAGACTGGGCTCCAGAGAGAAGGGAGCAGGAGACTGGGCTCCGGAGAGAAGGGAGCAGGAGACTGGGCTCCGGAGAGAAGGGAGCAGGAGACTGGGCTCCGGAGAGAAGGGAGCAGGAGACTGGGCTCCAGAGAGAAGTGAGCAGGAGATTGGGCTCCAGCGAGAAGGGAGCAGGAGATTGGGCTCCAGAGAAAAGGGAGCAGGAGACCGGGCTCGGGAGCGAAGGGAGCAGGAAACTGGGCTCCGGAGAGAATGGAGCAGGAGACTGGGCACCGGAGAGAAGGGAGCAGGAGACTGGGCTCCAAAGAGAACGGAGCAGGAGACTGGGCTCCGGAGAGAAGGGAGCAGGAGACTGGGCTCCGGAGAGAAGGGAGCAGGAGACTGGGCTCCGGAGAGAAGGGAGCAGAAGACTGGGCTCCGGAGAGAAGGGAGCAGGAGACTGGGCTCCGGAGAGAAGGGAGCAGGAGACTGGGCTCCGGAGAGAAGGGAGCAGGAGACTGGGCTCCGGAGAGAAGGGAGCAGGAGACTGGGCTCCGGAGAGAAGCGAGCAGGAGACTGGGCTCCAGAGAGAAGGGAGCAGGAGACTGGGCAGCAGAGAGAAGGGAGCAGGAGACTGGGTTCCTGAGAGAAGGGAGCAGGAGACTGGGCTCCAGAGAGAAGGCAGCAGGAGACTGGGCTCCAGAGAGAACGGAGCAGGAGACTGGGCAGCAGAGAGAATGGAGTTGGAGACTGGGCTCCAGAGAGAAGGGAGCAGGAGACTGGGCTCCGGAGAAAAGCGAACAGGAGACTGGGCTCCGGAGAGAAGGGAGCAGGAGACTGGGCTCTGGAGAGAAGGGAGCATGAGACTGGGCTCTGGAGAGAAGGGAGCCGGAGACTGGGCTCTGGAGAGAAGGGAGCAGGAGACTGGGCTCTGGAGAGAAGGGAGCAGGAGACGGGCTCCGGAGAGAAGGGAGCAGGAGACTGGGCTCTGGAGAGAAGGGAGCAGGTGACTGGGCTCTGGAGAGAAGGGAGCAGGTGACTGGGCTCCGGAGAGAAGGGAGCAGGAGACTGGGCTCCGGAGAGAAGGGAGCAGGAGACTGGGCTCCAGAGAGAAGGGAGCAGGAGACTGGGCTCCGGAGAGAAGGGAGCAGGAGACTGGGCTCCAGAGAGAAGGGAGCAGGAGACTGGGCAGCAGAGAGAATGGAGCTGGAGACTGGGCTCCAGCGAGAAGGGAGCAGGAGACTGGGCTCCAGATAGAAGGGAGCAGCAGACTGGGCTCCGGAGAGAAGTGAGCAGGAGACTGGTCTCCGGAGAGAAGGGAGCAGGAGACTGGGCTCCGGAGAGAAGGGAGCAGGAGACTGGGCTCCGGAGAGAAGGGAGCAGGAGACTGGGCTCCATAGAGAAGGGAGCAGGAGACTGGGCTCTGGAGAGAAGGGAGCAGGAGACTGGGCTCTGGAGAGAAGGGAGCAGGAGACTGGGCTTTGGAGAGAAGGGAGCAGGAGACTGGGCTCCGGAGAGAAGGGAGCAGGAGACTGGGCTCTGGAGAGAAGGGAGCAGGAGACTGGGCTCCGGAGAGAAGGGAGCAGGAGACTGGGCTCTGGAGAGAAGGGAGCAGGAGACCGGGCTCCAGAGAGAAGGGAGCAGGAGACTGGGCTCCGGAGAGAAGGGAGCAGGAGACTGCGCTCCGGAGAGAAGGGAGCAGGAGACTGGGCTCCAGAGAGAAGGGAGCAGGAGATGGGCTCTGGAGAGAAGGGTGCAGAAGACTGGGCTCCGGAGAGAAGGGAGTAGGAGACTGCGCTCCGGAGAGATGGGAGCAGGTGACTGGGCTCCGGAGAGAAGGGAGCAGGAGACTGGGCTCCGGAGAGAAGGGAGCAGGAGACTGGGCTCCGGAGAGAAGGGGGCAGGAGACTGGGCTCCATAGAGAAGGGAGGAGGAGACTGGGCTCTGGAGAGAAGGGAGCAGGAGATCGGGCTCCAGAGAGAAGGGAGCAGGAGACTGGGCTCCGGAGAGAAGGGAGGAGGAGACTGCGCTCGGGAGAGAAGGGAGCAGGAGACTGGGCTCCAGAGAGAAGGGAGCAGGAGACTGGACTCTGGAGAGAAGGGAGCAGGAGACTGGGCTCTGGAGAGAAGGGAGCAGGAGACTGGGCTCCGGAGAGAAGGGAGCAGGAGACTGGGCTCCAGAGAGAAGGGAGCAGGAGACTGGGCTCTGGAGAGAAGGGTGCAGGAGACTGGGCTCCGGAGAGAAGGGAGCAGGAGACTGGGCTCCGGAGAGAAGGCAGCAGGTGACTGGGCTCCGGAGAGAAGGGAGCAGGAGACTGGGCTCCGGAGAGAAGGGAGCAGTAGACTGGGCTCCGGAGAGAAGGCAGCAGGAGACTGGGCTCCAGAGAGAAGGGAGCAGGAGACTGGGCTCCGGAGAGAAGGGAGCAGGACACTGGACTCCGGAGAGAAGGGAGCAGGATACTTGGCTCCAGAGAGAAGGGAGCAGGAGACTGGGCTCCAGCGAGAAGGGAGCAGGAGACTGGGATCCGGAGAGAAGGGAGCAGGAGACTGGGCTCCAGAGAGAAGGGAGCAGGAGACTGGGCTCCGGAGAGAAGGCAGCAGGAGACTGGGCTCCGGAGAGAAGGGAGCAGGAGACTGGGCTCCGGAGAGAAGGGAGCAGGAGACTGGGCTCCGGCGAGAAGGGAGCAGCAGACTGGGCTCCAGCGAGAAGGGAGCAGGAGACTGGGGTCCGGAGAGAAGGGAGCAGGAGACTGGGCTCCAGAGAGAAGGGAGCAGGAGACTGGGCTCCGGAGAGAAGGGAGCAGGAGACTGGGCTCCGGAGAGAAGGGAGCAGGAGACTGGGCTCCAGAGAGAAGGGAGCAGGAGACTGGGCTCCAGAGAGAAGGGAGCAGGAGACTGAGCAGCAGAGAGAAGGGAGCAGGACACTGGGCTCCGGAGAGAAGGGAGCAGGAGACTGGGCTCCGGAGAGAAGGGAGCAGGAGACTGGGCTCCAGAGAGAAGGCAGCGGGAGACTGGGCTCCGGAGAGAAGGGAGCAGGAGACTGGGCTCCGGAGAGAAGGGAGCAGGAGACAGGGCTCCGGAGAGAAGGGAGCAGGAGACTGGCCTCCGGAGAGAAGGGAGCAGGTGACTGGGCTCCGGAGAGAAGGGAGCAGGAGGCTTGGCTCCGGAGAGAATGGAGCAGGAGACTGGGCTCCAGAGAGAAGGGAGCAGGAGACTGGGCTCCAGCGAGAAGGGAGCAGCAGACTGGGCTCCAGCGAGAAGGGAGCAGGAGACTGGGATCCGGAGAGAAGGGAGCAGGAGACTAGGCTCCAGAGAGAAGGGAGCAGGAGACTGGGCTCCGGAGAGAAGGGAGCAGGAGGCTGGGCTCTGGAGAGAAGGGAGCAGGAGGCTGGGCTCCGGAGTGAAGGGAGCAGGAGACTGGGCTCTGGAGAGAAGGGAGCAGGAGCCCGGGCTCCGGAGAGAAGGGAGCAGGAGACTGGGCTCCGGAGAGAAGGGAGCAGGAGACTGGGCTCCAGAGAGAAGGGAGCAAGAGACTGGGCTCTGGAGAGAAGGGAGCTGGAGACTGGGCTCCGGAGAGAAGGCAGCAGGAGACTGGGCTACGGAGAGAAGGGAGCAGGAGACTGGGCTCCGGAGAGAAGGGAGCAGGAGAGTGGGCTCCGGAGAGAAGGGAGCAGGAGACTGGGTTCCAGAGAGAAGTGAGCAGGAGGCTGGGCTCCAGAGAGAAGGGAGCAGGAGACTGGTCTCCGGAGTGAAGGGAGCAGGAGACTGGGCTCCGGAGAGAAGGGAGCAGGAGACTGGGCTCCAGAGAGAAGGGAGCAGGAGACTGGGCTCCGGAGAGAAGGGAGCAGGAGACTGGGCTCCGTAGAGAAGGGAGCAGGAGACTGGGCAGCAGAGAGAAGGGAGCAGGAGACTGGGCTCCGGAGAGAAGGGAGCAGGAGACTGGGCTCCGGAGAGAAGGGAGCAGGAGACTGGGCTCCAGAGAGAAGGGAGCAGGAGACTGGGCTCCGGAGAGAAGGGAGCAGGAGACTGGGCTCCGGAGAGAAGGGAGCAGGAGACTGGGCTCCGGAGAGAAGGGAGCAGGAGACTGGGCTCCAGAGAGAAGTGAGCAGGAGATTGGGCTCCAGCGAGAAGGGAGCAGGAGATTGGGCTCCAGAGAAAAGGGAGCAGGAGACCGGGCTCGGGAGCGAAGGGAGCAGGAAACTGGGCTCCGGAGAGAATGGAGCAGGAGACTGGGCACCGGAGAGAAGGGAGCAGGAGACTGGGCTCCAAAGAGAACGGAGCAGGAGACTGGGCTCCGGAGAGAAGGGAGCAGGAGACTGGGCTCCGGAGAGAAGGGAGCAGGAGACTGGGCTCCGGAGAGAAGGGAGCAGAAGACTGGGCTCCGGAGAGAAGGGAGCAGGAGACTGGGCTCCGGAGAGAAGGGAGCAGGAGACTGGGCTCCGGAGAGAAGGGAGCAGGAGACTGGGCTCCGGAGAGAAGGGAGCAGGAGACTGGGCTCCGGAGAGAAGCGAGCAGGAGACTGGGCTCCAGAGAGAAGGGAGCAGGAGACTGGGCAGCAGAGAGAAGGGAGCAGGAGACTGGGTTCCTGAGAGAAGGGAGCAGGAGACTGGGCTCCAGAGAGAAGGCAGCAGGAGACTGGGCTCCAGAGAGAACGGAGCAGGAGACTGGGCAGCAGAGAGAATGGAGTTGGAGACTGGGCTCCAGAGAGAAGGGAGCAGGAGACTGGGCTCCGGAGAAAAGCGAACAGGAGACTGGGCTCCGGAGAGAAGGGAGCAGGAGACTGGGCTCTGGAGAGAAGGGAGCATGAGACTGGGCTCTGGAGAGAAGGGAGCCGGAGACTGGGCTCTGGAGAGAAGGGAGCAGGAGACTGGGCTCTGGAGAGAAGGGAGCAGGAGACGGGCTCCGGAGAGAAGGGAGCAGGAGACTGGGCTCTGGAGAGAAGGGAGCAGGTGACTGGGCTCTGGAGAGAAGGGAGCAGGTGACTGGGCTCCGGAGAGAAGGGAGCAGGAGACTGGGCTCCGGAGAGAAGGGAGCAGGAGACTGGGCTCCAGAGAGAAGGGAGCAGGAGACTGGGCTCCGGAGAGAAGGGAGCAGGAGACTGGGCTCCAGAGAGAAGGGAGCAGGAGACTGGGCAGCAGAGAGAATGGAGCTGGAGACTGGGCTCCAGCGAGAAGGGAGCAGGAGACTGGGCTCCAGATAGAAGGGAGCAGCAGACTGGGCTCCGGAGAGAAGTGAGCAGGAGACTGGTCTCCGGAGAGAAGGGAGCAGGAGACTGGGCTCCGGAGAGAAGGGAGCAGGAGACTGGGCTCCGGAGAGAAGGGAGCAGGAGACTGGGCTCCATAGAGAAGGGAGCAGGAGACTGGGCTCTGGAGAGAAGGGAGCAGGAGACTGGGCTCTGGAGAGAAGGGAGCAGGAGACTGGGCTTTGGAGAGAAGGGAGCAGGAGACTGGGCTCCGGAGAGAAGGGAGCAGGAGACTGGGCTCTGGAGAGAAGGGAGCAGGAGACTGGGCTCCGGAGAGAAGGGAGCAGGAGACTGGGCTCTGGAGAGAAGGGAGCAGGAGACCGGGCTCCAGAGAGAAGGGAGCAGGAGACTGGGCTCCGGAGAGAAGGGAGCAGGAGACTGCGCTCCGGAGAGAAGGGAGCAGGAGACTGGGCTCCAGAGAGAAGGGAGCAGGAGATGGGCTCTGGAGAGAAGGGTGCAGAAGACTGGGCTCCGGAGAGAAGGGAGTAGGAGACTGCGCTCCGGAGAGATGGGAGCAGGTGACTGGGCTCCGGAGAGAAGGGAGCAGGAGACTGGGCTCCGGAGAGAAGGGAGCAGGAGACTGGGCTCCGGAGAGAAGGGGGCAGGAGACTGGGCTCCATAGAGAAGGGAGGAGGAGACTGGGCTCTGGAGAGAAGGGAGCAGGAGATCGGGCTCCAGAGAGAAGGGAGCAGGAGACTGGGCTCCGGAGAGAAGGGAGGAGGAGACTGCGCTCGGGAGAGAAGGGAGCAGGAGACTGGGCTCCAGAGAGAAGGGAGCAGGAGACTGGACTCTGGAGAGAAGGGAGCAGGAGACTGGGCTCTGGAGAGAAGGGAGCAGGAGACTGGGCTCCGGAGAGAAGGGAGCAGGAGACTGGGCTCCAGAGAGAAGGGAGCAGGAGACTGGGCTCTGGAGAGAAGGGTGCAGGAGACTGGGCTCCGGAGAGAAGGGAGCAGGAGACTGGGCTCCGGAGAGAAGGCAGCAGGTGACTGGGCTCCGGAGAGAAGGGAGCAGGAGACTGGGCTCCGGAGAGAAGGGAGCAGTAGACTGGGCTCCGGAGAGAAGGCAGCAGGAGACTGGGCTCCAGAGAGAAGGGAGCAGGAGACTGGGCTCCGGAGAGAAGGGAGCAGGAGAGTGGGCTCCAGAGAGAAGGGAGCAGGAGACTGGCCTCCGGAGAGAAGGGAGCAGGACACTGGACTCCGGAGAGAAGGGAGCAGGATACTTGGCTCCAGAGAGAAGGGAGCAGGAGACTGGGCTCCAGCGAGAAGGGAGCAGTAGACTGGGATCCGGAGAGAAGGGAGCAGGAGACTGGGCTCCAGAGAGAAGGGAGCAGGAGACTGGGCTCCGGAGAGAAGGCAGCAGGAGACTGGGCTCCGGAGAGAAGGGAGCAGGAGACTGGGCTCCAGAGAGAAGGGAGCAGGAGACTGGGCTCCAGAGAGAAGGGAGCAGGAGACTGGGCTCCGGAGAGAAGGGAGCAGGACACTGGGCTCCGGAGAGATGGGAGCAGGAGACTGGGCTCCAGAGAGACGGAAGCAGGAGACTGGGCTCCAGCGAGAAGGGAGCAGGAGACTGTGATCCGGAGAGAAGGGAGCAGGAGACTGGGCTCCAGAGAGAAGGGAGCAGGAGACTGGGCTTCGGAGAGAAGGGACCAGGAGACTGGGCTCTGGAGAGAAGGGAGCAGGAAACTTTGCTCCGGAGAGAAGGGAGCAGGAGACTGGGCTCCGGAGAGAAGGGAGCAGGAGACTGGGCTCCAGAGAGAAGGGAGCAGGAGACTGGGCAGCAGAGAGAATGGAGCTGGAGACTGGGCTCCGGAAAGAAGGGAGCAGGAGACTGGGCTCCGGAGCGAAGCGAGCAGGAGACTGGCCTCCGGAGAGAAGGGAGCAGGAGACTGGGCTCTGGAGAGAAGGGAGCATGAGACTGGGTTCTGGAGAGAAGGGAGCAGGAGACTGGGCTCTGGAGAGAAGGGAGCAGGAGACTGGGCTCTGGAGAGAAGGGAGCAGGAGACTGGGCTCCGGAGAGAAGGGAGCAGGAGACTGGGCTCTGAAGAGAAGGGAGCAGGAGACCGGGCTCCAGAGAGAAGGGAGTAGGAGACTGCGCTCCGGAGAGAAGGGAGCAGGAGACTGGGCTCCAGAGAGAAGGGAGCAGGAGACTGGGCTCTGGAGAGAAGGGTGCAGGAGACTGGGCTCCGGAGAGAAAGGAGTAGGAGACTGCGCTCCGGAGAGAAGGGAGCAGGTGACTGGGCTCCGGAGAGAAGGGAGCAGGAGACTGGGCTCCGGAGAGAAGGGAGCAGGAGACTGGGCTCCGGAGAGAAGGGAGCAGGAGACTGGGCTCCGGCGAGAAGGGAGCAGCAGACTGGGCTCCAGCGAGAAGGGAGCAGGAGACTGGGGTCCGGAGAGAAGGGAGCAGGAGACTGGGTTCTGGAGAGAAGGGAGCAGGAGACTGGGCTCCGGAGTGAAGGGAGCAAGAGACTGGGCTCTGGAGAGAAGGGAGCAGGAGACTGTGCTCCGGAGAGAAGGGAGCAGGAGACTGGGCTCTGGCGAGAAGGGAGCAGGAGACTGTGCTCTAGAGAGAAGGGAGCAGGAGACTGGGCTGCGGAGAGAAGGGAGCAGGAGACTGGGCTCCAGAGAGAAGGGAGCAGGAGAATGGGCTCCAGAGAGAAGGGAGCAGGAGACTGGGCAGCAGAGAGAATGGAGCTGGAGACTGGGCTCCGGAGAGAAGGGAGCAGGAGACCGGGCTCCGGAGAGAAGCGAGCAGGAGACTGGGCTCCGGAGAGAAGGGAGCAGGAGACTGGGCTCTGGAGAGAAGGGAGCAGGTGACTGGCCTCCGGAGAGAAGGGAGCAGGTGACTGGGCTCCGGAGAGAACGGAGCAGGAGGCTTGGCTCCGGATAGAATGGAGCAGGAGACTAGGCTCCAGAGAGAAGGGAGTAGGAGACTGGGCTCCGGAGAGAAGGGAGCAGGAGACTGGGCTCCGGAGAGAAGGGAGCAGGAGACTGGGCTCCGGAGAGAAGGGAGCAGGAGACTGGGCTCCGGAGAGAAGGGAGCAGGAGACTGGGCTCTGGAGAGCAGGGAGCAGGAGACTTGGCTCCGGAGAGAAGGGAGCAGGAGACTGGGCTCCAGAGAGAAGGGAGCAGGAGACTGGGCTCCAGAGAGAAGGGAGCAGGAGACTGAGCTCCGGAGAGAAGGGAGCAGGAGACTGGGCTCCGGAGAGAAGGGAGCAGGAGACTGGGCTCCGGAGAGAAGGGAGCAGGAGACTGGGCTCCAGAGAGAAGGGAGCAGGAGACTGGGCTCCAGAGAGAAGGGAGCAGGAGAATGAGCAGCAGAGAGAAGGGAGCAGGACACTGGGCTCCGGAGAGAAGGGAGCAGGAGACTGGGCTCCGGAGAGAAGGGAGCAGGAGACTGGGCTCCAGAGAGAAGGCAGCGGGAGACTGGGCTCCGGAGAGAAGGGAGCAGGAGACTGGGCTCCGGAGAGAAGGGAGCAGGAGACTGGGCTCCGGAGAGAAGGGAGCAGGAGACTGGGCTCCAGCGAGAAGGGAGCAGCAGACTGGGCTCCAGCGAGAAGGGAGCAGGAGACTGGGATCCGGAGAGAAGGGAGCAGGAGACTAGGCTCCAGAGAGAAGGGAGCAGGAGACTGGGCTCCGGAGAGAAGGGAGCAGGAGGCTGGGCTCTGGAGAGAAGGGAGCAGGAGGCTGGGCTCCGGAGTGAAGGGAGCAGGAGACTGGGCTCTGGAGAGAAGGGAACAGGAGCCTGGGCTCCGGAGAGAAGGGAGCAGGAGACTGGGCTCTGGAGAGAAGGGAGCAGGATTTTCGGCTCCGGAGAGAAGGGAGCAGGAGACTGGGCTCCGGAGAGAAGGGAGCAGGAGACTGGGCTCCAGAGAGAAGGGAGCAGGAGACTGGGCTCCGGAGTCAAGGGAGCAGGAGACTGGGCTCTGGAGAGAAGGGAGCAGGAGACTGGGCTCCAGAGAGAAGCGAGCAGGAGACTAGGCTCCGGAGAGAAGGGAGCAGGAGACTGGGCTCCGGAGAGAAGGGAGCAAGAGACTGGGCTCCGGAGAGAAGGGAGCAGGAGACTTGGCTCCGGAGAGAAGGGAGCAGGAGACTGGGCTCCAGAGAGAAGGGAGCAGGAGACTGGGCTCTGGAGAGAAGCGAGCTGGAGACTGGGCTCCGGAGAGAAGGCAGCAGGAGACTGGGCTATGGAGAGAAGGGAGCAGGAGACTGGGCTCCGGAGAGAAGGGAGCAGGAGAGTGGGCTCCGGAGAGAAGGGAGCAGGAGACTGGGTTCCAGAGAGAAGTGAGCAGGAGGCTCGACTCCAGAGAGAAGGGAGCAGGAGACTGGTCTCCGGAGTGAAGGGAGCAGGAGACTGGGCTCCGGAGAGAAGGGAGCAGGAGACTGGGCTCCAGAGAGAAGGGAGCAGGAGATTGGGCTCCGGAGAGAAGGGAGCAGGAGACTGGGCTCCGTAGAGAAGGGAGCAGGAGACTGGGTTCCAGAGAGAAGGGAGCAGGATACTGGGCAGCAGAGAGAAGGGAGCAGGAGACTGGGCTCCGGAGAGAAGGGAGCAGGAGACTGGGCTCCGTAGAGAAGGGAGCAGGAGACTGGGTTCCAGAGAGAAGGGAGCAGGATACTGGGCAGCAGAGAGAAGGGAGCAGGAGACTGGGCTCCGGAGAGAAGGGAGCAGGAGACTGGGCTCCGGAGAGAAGGGAGCAGGAGATTGGGCTCTGGAAAGAAGGGTGCAGGAGACTGGGCTCCGGAGAGAAGGGAGCAGGAGACTGGGCTCCAGAGAGAAGTGAGCAGGAGATTGGGCACCAGCGAGAAGGGAGCAGGAGACTGGGCTCCGGAGAGAAGGGAGCAGGAGACTGGGCTCGGGAGCGAAGGGAGCAGGAAACAGGGCTCCGGAAAGAATGGAGCAGGATACTGGGCACCGGAGAGAAGGGAGCAGGAGACTGGGCTCCAGAGAGAAGGGAGCAGGAGACTGGGCTCCGGAGAGAAGGGAGCAGGAGACTGGGCTCCGGAGAGAAGGGAGCAGGAGACTGGGCTCCGGAGAGAAGGGAGCAGAAGACTGGGCTCCGGAGAGAAGGGAGCAGGAGACTGGGCTCCGGAGAGAAGGGAGCAGGAGACTGGGCTCCGGAGAGAAGGGAGCAGGAGACTGGGCTCCGGAGAGAAGGGATCAGGAGACTGGGCTCCAGAGAGAAGCGAGCAGGAGACTGGGCTCCAGAGAGAAGGGAGCAGGAGACTGGGCAGCAGAGAGAAGGGAGCAGGAGACTGGGTTCCTGAGAGAAGGGAGCAGGAGACTGGGCTCCAGAGAGAAGGCAGCAGGAGACTGGGCTCCAGAGAGAATGGAGCAGGAGACTGGGCAGCAGAGAGAATGGAGTTGGAGACTGGGCTCCAGAGAGAAGGGAGCAGGAGACTGGGCTCCGGAGAAAAGCGAACAGGAGACTGGGCTCCGGAGAGAAGGGAGCAGGAGACTGGGCTCTGGAGAGAAGGGAGCATGAGACTGGGCTCTGGAGAGAAGGGAGCCGGAGACTGGGCTCTGGAGAGAAGGGAGCAGGAGACTGGGCTCTGGAGAGAAGGGAGCAGGTGACTGGGCTCCGGAGAGAAGGGAGCAGGAGACTGGGCTCCGGAGAGAAGGGAGCAGGAGACTGGGCTCCAGAGAGAAGGGAGCAGGAGACTGGGCTCCGGAGAGAAGGGAGCAGGAGACTGGGCTCCAGAGAGAAGGGAGCAGGAGACTGGGCAGCAGAGAGAATGGAGCTGGAGACTGGGCTCCAGCGAGAAGGGAGCAGGAGACTGGGCTCCAGATAGAAGGGAGCAGCAGACTGGGCTCCGGAGAGAAGTGAGCAGGAGACTGGTCTCCGGAGAGAAGGGAGCAGGAGACTGGGCTCCGGAGAGAAGGGAGCAGGAGACTGGGCTCCGGAGAGAAGGGAGCAGGAGACTGGGCTCCATAGAGAAGGGAGCAGGAGACTGGGCTCTGGAGAGAAGGGAGCAGGAGACTGGGCTCTGGAGAGAAGGGAGCAGGAGACTGGGCTTTGGAGAGAAGGGAGCAGGAGACTGGGCTCCGGAGAGAAGGGAGCAGGAGACTGGGCTCTGGAGAGAAGGGAGCAGGAGACTGGGCTCCGGAGAGAAGGGAGCAGGAGACTGGGCTCTGGAGAGAAGGGAGCAGGAGACCGGGCTCCAGAGAGGAGGGAGCAGGAGACTGGGCTCCGGAGAGAAGGGAGCAGGAGACTGCGCTCCGGAGAGAAGGGAGCAGGAGACTGGGCTCCAGAGAGAAGGGAGCAGGAGATGGGCTCTGGAGAGAAGGGTGCAGAAGACTGGGCTCCGGAGAGAAGGGAGTAGGAGACTGCGCTCCGGAGAGAAGGGAGCAGGTGACTGGGCTCCGGAGAGAAGGGAGCAGGAGACTGGGCTCCGGAGAGAAGGGAGCAGGAGACTGGGCTCCGGAGAGAAGGGGGCAGGAGACTGGGCTCCATAGAGAAGGGAGGAGGAGACTGGGCTCTGGAGAGAAGGGAGCAGGAGATCGGGCTCCAGAGAGAAGGGAGCAGGAGACTGGGCTCCGGAGAGAAGGGAGGAGGAGACTGCGCTCGGGAGAGAAGGGAGCAGGAGACTGGGCTCCGGAGAGAAGGGAGCAGGAGACTGGACTCTGGAGAGAAGGGAGCAGGAGACTGGGCTCTGGAGAAAAGGGAGCAGGAGACTGGGCTCCGGAGAGAAGGGAGCAGGAGACTGGGCTCCAGAGAGAAGGGAGCAGGAGACTGGGCTCTGGAGAGAAGGGTGCAGGAGACTGGGCTCCGGAGAGAAGGGAGCAGGAGACTGGGCTCCGGAGAGAAGGCAGCAGGTGACTGGGCTCCGGAGAGAAGGGAGCAGGAGACTGGGCTCCGGAGAGAAGGGAGCAGTAGACTGGGCTCCGGAGAGAAGGCAGCAGGAGACTGGGCTCCAGAGAGAACGGAGCAGGAGACTGGGCTCCGGAGAGAAGGGAGCAGGAGAGTGGGCTCCAGAGAGAAGGGAGCAGGAGACTGGCCTCCGGAGAGAAGGGAGCAGGACACTGGACTCCGGAGAGAAGGGAGCAGGATACTTGGCTCCAGAGAGAAGGGAGCAGGAGACTGGGCTCCAGCGAGAAGGGAGCAGGAGACTTCTAATCCGGAGAGAAGGGAGCAGGAGACTGGGCTCCAGAGAGAAGGGAGCAGGAGACTAGGCTCCGGAGAGAAGGCAGCAGGAGACTGGGCTCCGGAGAGAAGGGAGCAGGAGACTGGGCTCCAGAGAGAAGGGAGCAGGAGACTGGGCTCCAGAGAGAAGGGAGCAGGAGACTGGGCTCCGGAGAGAAGGGAGCAGGACACTGGGCTCCGGAGAGATGGGAGCAGGAGACTGGGCTCCAGAGAGACGGAAGCAGGAGACTGGGCTCCAGCGAGAAGGGAGCAGGAGACTGTGATCCGGAGAGAAGGGAGCAGGAGACTGGGCTCCAGAGAGAAGGGAGCAGGAGACTGGGCTTCGGAGAGAAGGGACCAGGAGACTGGGCTCTGGAGAGAAGGGAGCAGGAGACTTGGCTCCGGAGAGAAGGGAGCAGGAGACTGGGCTCCGGAGAGAAGGGAGCAGGAGACTGGGCTCCAGAGAGAAGGGAGCAGGAGACTGGGCAGCAGAGAGAATGGAGCTGGAGACTGGGCTCCGGAAAGAAGGGAGCAGGAGACTGGGCTCCGGAGCGAAGCGAGCAGGAGACTGGCCTCCGGAGAGAACGGAGCAGGAGACTGGGCTCTGGAGAGAAGGGAGCATGAGACTGGGTTCTGGAGAGAAGGGAGCAGGAGACTGGGCTCTGGAGAGAAGGGAGCAGGAGACTGGGCTCTGGAGAGAAGGGAGCAGGAGACTGGGCTCCGGAGAGAAGGGAGCAGGAGACTGGGCTCTGAAGAGAAGGGAGCAGGAGACCGGGCTCCAGAGAGAAGGGAGTAGGAGACTGCGCTCCGGAGAGAAGGGAGCAGGAGACTGGGCTCCAGAGAGAAGGGAGCAGGAGACTGGGCTCTGGAGAGAAGGGTGCAGGAGACTGGGCTCCGGAGAGAAAGGAGTAGGAGACTGCGCTCCGGAGAGAAGGGAGCAGGTGACTGGGCTCCGGAGAGAAGGGAGCAGGAGACTGGGCTCCGGAGAGAAGGGAGCAGGAGACTGGGCTCCGGAGAGAAGGGAGCAGGAGACTGGGCTCCGGCGAGAAGGGAGCAGCAGACTGGGCTCCAGCGAGAAGGGAGCAGGAGACTGGGGTCCGGAGAGAAGGGAGCAGGAGACTGGGTTCTGGAGAGAAGGGAGCAGGAGACTGGGCTCCGGAGTGAAGGGAGCAAGAGACTGGGCTCTGGAGAGAAGGGAGCAGGAGACTGTGCTCCGGAGAGAAGGGAGCAGGAGACTGGGCTCTGGCGAGAAGGGAGCAGGAGACTGTGCTCTAGAGAGAAGGGAGCAGGAGACTGGGCTGCGGAGAGAAGGGAGCAGGAGACTGGGCTCCAGAGAGAAGGGAGCAGGAGAATGGGCTCCAGAGAGAAGGGAGCAGGAGACTGGGCAGCAGAGAGAATGGAGCTGGAGACTGGGCTCCGGAGAGAAGGGAGCAGGAGACCGGGCTCCGGAGAGAAGCGAGCAGGAGACTGGGCTCCGGAGAGAAGGGAGCAGGAGACTGGGCTCTGGAGAGAAGGGAGCAGGTGACTGGCCTCCGGAGAGAAGGGAGCAGGTGACTGGGCTCCGGAGAGAACGGAGCAGGAGGCTTGGCTCCGGATAGAATGGAGCAGGAGACTGGGCTCCAGAGAGAAGGGAGTAGGAGACTGGGCTCCGGAGAGAAGGGAGCAGGAGACTGGGCTCCGGAGAGAAGGGAGCAGGAGACTGGGCTCCGGAGAGAAGGGAGCAGGAGACTGGGCTCCGGAGAGAAGGGAGCAGGAGACTGGGCTCTGGAGAGCAGGGAGCAGGAGACTTGGCTCCGGAGAGAAGGGAGCAGGAGACTGGGCTCCAGAGAGAAGGGAGCAGGAGACTGGGCTCCAGAGAGAAGGGAGCAGGAGACTGAGCTCCGGAGAGAAGGGAGCAGGAGACTGGGCTCCGGAGAGAAGGGAGCAGGAGACTGGGCTCCGGAGAGAAGGGAGCAGGAGACTGGGCTCCAGAGAGAAGGGAGCAGGAGACTGGGCTCCAGAGAGAAGGGAGCAGGAGAATGAGCAGCAGAGAGAAGGGAGCAGGACACTGGGCTCCGGAGAGAAGGGAGCAGGAGACTGGGCTCCGGAGAGAAGGGAGCAGGAGACTGGGCTCCAGAGAGAAGGCAGCGGGAGACTGGGCTCCGGAGAGAAGGGAGCAGGAGACTGGGCTCCGGAGAGAAGGGAGCAGGAGACTGGGCTCCGGAGAGAAGGGAGCAGGAGACTGGGCTCCGGAGAGAAGGGAGCAGGAGACTGGGCTTCAGCGAGAAGGGAGCAGCAGACTGGGCTCCAGCGATAAGGGAGCAGGAGACTGGGATCCGGAGAGAAGGGAGCAGGAGACTAGGCTCCAGAGAGAAGGGAGCAGGAGACTGGGCTCCGGAGAGAAGGGAGCAGGAGGCTGGGCTCTGGAGAGAAGGGAGCAGGAGGCTGGGCTCCGGAGTGAAGGGAGCAGGAGACTGGGCTCTGGAGAGAAGGGAACAGGAGCCTGGGCTCCGGAGAGAAGGGAGCAGGAGACGGGGCTCTGGAGAGAAGGGAGCAGGATTTTCGGCTCCGGAGAGAAGGGAGCAGGAGACTGGGCTCCGGAGAGAAGGGAGCAGGAGACTGGGCTCCAGAGAGAAGGGAGCAGGAGACTGGGCTCCGGAGTCAAGGGAGCAGGAGACTGGGCTCTGGAGAGAAGGGAGCAGGAGACTGGGCTCCAGAGAGAAGCGAGCAGGAGACTAGGCTCCGGAGAGAAGGGAGCAGGAGACTGGGTTCCGGAGAGAAGGGAGCAAGAGACTGGGCTCCGGAGAGAAGGGAGCAGGAGACTTGGCTCCGGAGAGAAGGGAGCAGGAGACTGGGCTCCAGAGAGAAGGGAGCAGGAGACTGGGCTCTGGAGAGAAGCGAGCTGGAGACTGGGCTCCGGAGAGAAGGCAGCAGGAGACTGGGCTATGGAGAGAAGGGAGCAGGAGACTGGGCTCCGGAGAGAAGGGAGCAGGAGAGTGGGCTCCGGAGAGAAGGGAGCAGGAGACTGGGTTCCAGAGAGAAGTGAGCAGGAGGCTCGGCTCCAGAGAGAAGGGAGCAGGAGACTGGTCTCCGGAGTGAAGGGAGCAGGAGACTGGGCTCCGGAGAGAAGGGAGCAGGAGACTGGGCTCCAGAGAGAAGGGAGCAGGAGAATGGGCTCCGGAGAGAAGGGAGCAGGAGACTGGGCTCCGTAGAGAAGGGAGCAGGAGACTGGGTTCCAGAGAGAAGGGAGCAGGATACTGGGCAGCAGAGAGAAGGGAGCAGGAGACTGGGCTCCGGAGAGAAGGGCGCAGGAGACTGGGCTCCGTAGAGAAGGGAGCAGGAGACTGGGTTCCAGAGAGAAGGGAGCAGGATACTGGGCAGCAGAGAGAAGGGAGCAGGAGACTGGGCTCCGGAGAGAAGGGAGCAGGAGACTGGGCTCCGGAGAGAAGGGAGCAGGAGACTGGGCTCTGGAAAGAAGGGTGCAGGAGACTGGGCTCCGGAGAGAAGGGAGCAGGAGACTGGGCTCCAGAGAGAAGTGAGCAGGAGATAGGGCACCAGCGAGAAGGGAGCAGGAGACTGGGCTCGGGAGCGAAGGGAGCAGGAAACAGGGCTCCGGAAAGAATGGAGCAGGATACTGGGCACCGGAGAGAAGGGAGCAGGAGACTGGGCTCCAGAGAGAAGGGAGCAGGAGACTGGGCTCCGGAGAGAAGGGAGCAGGAGACTGGGCTCCGGAGAGAAGGGAGCAGGAGACTGGGCTCCGGAGAGAAGGGAGCAGAAGACTGGGCTCCGGAGAGAAGGGAGCAGGAGACTGGGCTCCGGAGAGAAGGGAGCAGGAGACTGGGCTCCGGAGAGAAGGGAGCAGGAGACTGGGCTCCGGAGAGAAGCGATCAGGAGACTGGGCTCCAGAGAGAAGCGAGCAGGAGACTGGGCTCCAGAGAGAAGGGAGCAGGAGACTGGGCAGCAGAGAGAAGGGAGCAGGAGACTGGGTTCCTGAGAGAAGGGAGCAGGAGACTGGGCTCCAGAGAGAAGGCAGCAGGAGACTGGGCTCCAGAGAGAACGGAGCAGGAGACTGGGCAGCAGAGAGAATGGAGTTGGAGACTGGGCTCCAGAGAGAAGGGAGCAGGAGACTGGGCTCCGGAGAAAAGCGAACAGGAGACTGGGCTCCGGAGAGAAGGGAGCAGGAGACTGGGCTCTGGAGAGAAGGGAGCATGAGACTGGGCTCTGGAGAGAAGGGAGCAGGAGACTGGGCTCTGGAGAGAAGGGAGCAGGAGACTGGCTCTGGAGAGAAGGGAGCAGGAGATTGGGTTCCGGAGAGAAGGGAGCAGGAGACTGGGCTCTGGAGAGAAGGGAGCAGGAGACTGGGCTCCGGAGAGAAGGGAGCAGGAGACGGGCTCCGGAGAGAAGGGAGCAGGAGACTTGGCTCCGGAGAGAAGGACAGGAGACTGGGCTCCGGAGAGAAGGGAGCCGGAGACTGGGCTCTGGAGAGAAGGGAGCAGGAGACTGGGCTCTGGAGAGAAGGGAGCAGGAGACGGGCTCCGGAGAGAAGGGAGCAGGAGACTGGGCTCTGGAGAGAAGGGAGCAGGTGACTGGGCTCAGGAGAGAAGGGAGCAGGTGACTGGGCTCCGGAGAGAAGCGAGCAGGAGACTGGGCTCCGGAGAGAAGGGAGCAGGAGACTGGGCTCTGGAGAGAAGGGAGCAGGTGACTGGCCTCCGGAGAGAAGGGAGCAGGTGACTGGGCTCCGGAGAGAAGGGAGCAGGAGGCTTGGCTCCGGAGAGAATGGAGCAGGAGACTGGGCTCCAGAGAGAAGGGAGTAGGAGACTGGGCTCCGGAGAGAAGGGAGCAGGAGACTGGGCTCCGGAGAGAAGGGAGCAGGAGACTGGGCTCCGGAGAGAAGGGAGCAGGAGACTGGGCTCTGGAGTGCAGGGAGCAGGAGACTTGGCTCCGGAGAGAAGGGAGCAGGAGACTGGGCTCCAGAGAGAAGGGAGCAGGAGACTGGGTTCCAGAGAGAAGGGAGCAGGAGACTGAGCTCCGGAGAGAAGGGAGCAGGAGACTGGGCTCCGGAGAGAAGGGAGCAGGAGACTGGACTCCGGAGAGAAGGGAGCAGGAGACTGGGCTCCAGAGAAAAGGGAGCAGGAGACTGGGCTCCAGAGAGAAGGGAGCAGGAGACTGAGCAGCAGAGAGATGGGAGCAGGACACTGGGCTCCGGAGAGAAGGGAGCAGGAGACTGGGCTCCGGAGAGAAGGGAGCAGGAGACTGGGCTCCAGAGAGAAGGCAGCGGGAGACTGGGCTCCGGAGAGAAGGGAGCAGGAGACTCGGCTCCGGACAGAAGGGAGCAGGAGACTGGGCTCCGGAGAGAAGGGAGCAGGAGACTGGGCTCCGGAGAGAAGGGAGCAGGAGACTGGGCTCCGGAGAGAAGGGAGCAGGAGACTGGGCTCCAGCGAGAAGGGAGCAGCAGACTGGGCTCCAGCGAGAAGGGAGCAGGAGACTGGGATCCGGAGAGAAGGGAGCAGGAGACTAGGCTCCAGAGAGAAGGGAGCAGGAGACTGGGCTCCGGAGAGAAGGGAGCAGGAGACTGGGCTCTGGAGAGAAGGGAGCAGGAGCCTGGGCTCCGGAGAGAAGGGAGCAGGAGACTGGGCTCTGGAGAGAAGGGAGCAGGATTTTCGGCTCCGGAGAGAAGGGAGCAGGAGACTGGGCTCCAGAGAGAAGGGAGCAGGAGACTGGGCTCCGGAGAGAAGGGAGCTGGAGACTGGGCTCCGGAGAGAAGGCAGCAGGAGACTGGGCTACGGAGAGAAGGGAGCAGGAGACTGGGCTCCGGAGAGAAGGGAGCAGGAGAGTGGGCTCCGGAGAGAAGGGAGCAGGAGACTGGGTTCCAGAGAGAAGTGAGCAGGAGGCTGGGCTCCAGAGAGAAGGGAGCAGGAGACTGGTCTCCGGAGTGAAGGGAGCAGGAGACTGGGCTCCGGAGAGAAGGGAGCAGGAGACTGGGCTCCGGAGAGAAGGGAGCAGGAGACTGGGCTCCGTAGAGAAGGGAGCAGGAGACTGGGTTCCAGAGAGAAGGGAGCAGGATACTGGACAGCAGAGAGAAGGGAGCAGGAGACTGGGCTCCGCAGAGAAGGGAGCAGGAGACTGGGCTCCGTAGAGAAGGGAGCAGGAGACTGGGTTCCAGAGAGAAGGGAGCAGGATACTGGGCAGCAGAGAGAAGGGAGCAGGAGACTGGGCTCCGGAGAGAAGGGAGCAGGAGACTGGGCTCCGGAGAGAAGGGAGCAGGAGACTGGGCTCTGGAAAGAAGGGAGCAGGAGACTGGGCTCCGGAGAGAAGGGAGCAGGAGACTGGGCTCGGGAGCGAAGGGAGCAGGAAACTGGGCTCCGGAGAGAATGGAGCAGGAGACTGGGCACCGGAGAGAAGGGAGCAGGAGACTGGGCTCCAGAGAGAAGGGAGCAGGAGACTGGGCTCCGGAGAGAAGGGAGCAGGAGACTGGGCTCCGGAGAGAAGGGAGCAGGAGACTGGGCTCCGGAGAGAAGGGAGCAGAAGACTGGGCTCCGGAGAGAAGGGAGCAGGAGACTGGGCTCCGGAGAGAAGGGAGCAGGAGACTGGGCTCCGGAGAGAAGGGAGCAGGAGACTGGGCTCCGGAGAGAAGGGAGCAGGAGACTGGGCTCCGGAGAGAAGCGAGCAGGAGACTGGGCTCCAGAGAGAAGGGAGCAGGAGACTGGGCAGCAGAGAGAAGGGAGCAGCAGACTGGGTTCCTGAGAGAAGGGAGCAGGAGACTGGGCTCCAGAGAGAAGGCAGCAGGAGACTGGGCTCCAGAGAGAACGGAGCAGGAGACTGGGCAGCAGAGAGAATGGAGTTGGAGACTGGGCTCCAGAGGGAAGGGAGCAGGAGACTGGGCTCCAGAGAAAAGCGAACAGGAGACTGGGCTCCGGAGAGAAGGGAGCAGGAGACTGGGCTCTGGAGAGAAGGGAGCAGGAGACTGGGCTCCGGAGAGAAGGGAGCAGGAGACTTGGCTCCGGAGAGAAGGACAGGAGACTGGGCTCCGGAGAGAAGGGAGCCGGACACTGGGCTCTGGAGAGAAGGGAGCAGGAGACTGGGCTCTGGAGAGAAGGGAGCAGGAGACGGGCTCCGGAGAGAAGGGAGCAGGAGACTGGGCTCTGGAGAGAAGGGAGCAGGAGACGGGCTCCGGAGAGAAGGGAGCAGGAGACTGGGCTCTGGAGAGAAGGGAGCAGGAGACTGGGCTCCGGAGAGAAGGGAGCAGGAGACTGGGCTCCGGAGAGAAGGGAGCAGGAGACTGGGCTCCGGAGAGAAGGGAGCAGGAGACTGGGCTCCAGCGAGAAGGGAGCAGCAGACTGGGCTCCAGCGAGAAGGGAGCAGGAGACTGGGATCCGGAGAGAAGGGAGCAGGAGACTAGGCTCCAGAGAGAAGGGAGCAGGAGACTGGGCTCCGGAGAGAAGGGAGCAGGAGACTGGGCTCTGGAGAGAAGGGAGCAGGAGCCTGGGCTCCGGAGAGAAGGGAGCAGGAGACTGGGCTCTGGAGAGAAGGGAGCAGGATTTTCGGCTCCGGAGAGAAGGGAGCAGGAGACTGGGCTCCAGAGAGAAGGGAGCAGGAGACTGGGCTCCAGAGAGAAGGGAGCAGGAGACTGGGCTCCGGAGTGAAGGGAGCAGGAGACTGGGCTCTGGAGAGAAGGGAGCAGGAGACTGGGCTCCAGAGAGAAGCGAGCAGCAGACTAGGCTCCGGAGAGAAGGGAGCAGGAGACTGGGCTCCGGAGAGAAGGGAGCAGGAGACTGGGCTCCGGAGAGAAGGGAGCAGGAGACTGGGCTCTGGAGAGAAGGGAGCAGGAGACTGGGCTCCAGAGAGAAGGGAGCAGGAGACTGGGCTCTGGAGAGAAGGGAGCTGGAGACTGGGCTCCGGAGAGAAGGCAGCAGGAGACTGGGCTACGGAGAGAAGGGAGCAGGAGACTGGCCTCCGGAGAGAAGGGAGCAGGAGAGTGGGCTCCGGAGAGAAGGGAGCAGGAGACTGGGTTCCAGAGAGAAGTGAGCAGGAGGCTGGGCTCCAGAGAGAAGGGAGCAGGAGACTGGTCTCCGGAGTGAAGGGAGCAGGAGACTGGGCTCCGGAGAGAAGGGAGCAGGAGACTGGGCTCCGGAGAGAAGGGAGCAGGAGACTGGGCTCCGTAGAGAAGGGAGCAGGAGACTGGGTTCCAGAGAGAAGGGAGCAGGATACTGGACAGCAGAGAGAAGGGAGCAGGAGACTGGGCTCCGCAGAGAAGGGAGCAGGAGACTGGGCTCCGTAGAGAAGGGAGCAGGAGACTGGGTTCCAGAGAGCAGGGAGCAGGATACTGGGCAGCAGAGAGAAGGGAGCAGGAGACTGGGCTCCGGAGAGAAGGGAGCAGGAGACTGGGCTCCGGAGAGAAGGGAGCAGGAGACTGGGCTCTGGAAAGAAGGGAGCAGGAGACTGGGCTCCGGAGAGAAGGGAGCAGGAGACTGGGCTCGGGAGCGAAGGGAGCAGGAAACTGGGCTCCGGAGAGAATGGAGCAGGAGACTGGGCACCGGAGAGAAGGGAGCAGGAGACTGGGCTCCAGAGAGAAGGGAGCAGGAGACTGGGCTCCGGAGAGAAGGGAGCAGGAGACTGGGCTCCGGAGAGAAGGGAGCAGGAGACTGGGCTCCGGAGAGAAGGGAGCAGAAGACTGGGCTCCGGAGAGAAGGGAGAAGGAGACTGGGCTCCGGAGAGAAGGGAGCAGGAGACTGGGCTCCGGAGAGAAGGGAGCAGGAGACTGGGCTCCGGAGAGAAGGGAGCAGGAGACTGGGCTCCGGAGAGAAGCGAGCAGGAGACTGGGCTCCAGAGAGAAGGGAGCAGGAGACTGGGCAGCAGAGAGAAGGGAGCAGCAGACTGGGTTCCTGAGAGAAGGGAGCAGGAGACTGGGCTCCAGAGAGAAGGCAGCAGGAGACTGGGCTCCAGAGAGAAGGGAGCAGGTGACTGGGCTCCGGAGAGAAGGGAGCAGGAGGCTTGGCTCCGGAGAGAATGGAGCAGGAGACTGGGCTCCAGAGAGAAGGGAGTAGGAGACTGGGCTCCGGAGAGAAGGGAGCAGGAGACTGGGCTCCGGAGAGAAGGGAGCAGGAGACTGGGCTCCGGAGAGAAGGGAGCAGGAGACTGGGCTCTGGAGTGCAGGGAGCAGGAGACTTGGCTCCGGAGAGAAGGGAGCAGGAGACTGGGCTCCAGAGAGAAGGGAGCAGGAGACTGGGTTCCAGAGAGAAGGGAGCAGGAGACTGAGCTCCGGAGAGAAGGGAGCAGGAGACTGGGCTCCGGAGAGAAGGGAGCAGGAGACTGGACTCCGGAGAGAAGGGAGCAGGAGACTGGGCTCCAGAGAAAAGGGAGCAGGAGACTGGGCTCCAGAGAGAAGGGAGCAGGAGACTGAGCAGCAGAGAGATGGGAGCAGGACACTGGGCTCCGGAGAGAAGGGAGCAGGAGACTGGGCTCCGGAGAGAAGGGAGCAGGAGACTGGGCTCCAGAGAGAAGGCAGCGGGAGACTGGGCTCCGGAGAGAAGGGAGCAGGAGACTCGGCTCCGGACAGAAGGGAGCAGGAGACTGGGCTCCGGAGAGAAGGGAGCAGGAGACTGGGCTCCGGAGAGAAGGGAGCAGGAGACTGGGCTCCGGAGAGAAGGGAGCAGGAGACTGGGCTCCAGCGAGAAGGGAGCAGCAGACTGGGCTCCAGCGAGAAGGGAGCAGGAGACTGGGATCCGGAGAGAAGGGAGCAGGAGACTAGGCTCCAGAGAGAAGGGAGCAGGAGACTGGGCTCCGGAGAGAAGGGAGCAGGAGACTGGGCTCTGGAGAGAAGGGAGCAGGAGCCTGGGCTCCGGAGAGAAGGGAGCAGGAGACTGGGCTCTGGAGAGAAGGGAGCAGGATTTTCGGCTCCGGAGAGAAGGGAGCAGGAGACTGGGCTCCAGAGAGAAGGGAGCAGGAGACTGGGCTCCGGAGAGAAGGGAGCTGGAGACTGGGCTCCGGAGAGAAGGCAGCAGGAGACTGGGCTACGGAGAGAAGGGAGCAGGAGACTGGGCTCCGGAGAGAAGGGAGCAGGAGAGTGGGCTCCGGAGAGAAGGGAGCAGGAGACTGGGTTCCAGAGAGAAGTGAGCAGGAGGCTGGGCTCCAGAGAGAAGGGAGCAGGAGACTGGTCTCCGGAGTGAAGGGAGCAGGAGACTGGGCTCCGGAGAGAAGGGAGCAGGAGACTGGGCTCCGGAGAGAAGGGAGCAGGAGACTGGGCTCCGTAGAGAAGGGAGCAGGAGACTGGGTTCCAGAGAGAAGGGAGCAGGATACTGGACAGCAGAGAGAAGGGAGCAGGAGACTGGGCTCCGCAGAGAAGGGAGCAGGAGACTGGGCTCCGTAGAGAAGGGAGCAGGAGACTGGGTTCCAGAGAGAAGGGAGCAGGATACTGGGCAGCAGAGAGAAGGGAGCAGGAGACTGGGCTCCGGAGAGAAGGGAGCAGGAGACTGGGCTCCGGAGAGAAGGGAGCAGGAGACTGGGCTCTGGAAAGAAGGGAGCAGGAGACTGGGCTCCGGAGAGAAGGGAGCAGGAGACTGGGCTCGGGAGCGAAGGGAGCAGGAAACTGGGCTCCGGAGAGAATGGAGCAGGAGACTGGGCACCGGAGAGAAGGGAGCAGGAGACTGGGCTCCAGAGAGAAGGGAGCAGGAGACTGGGCTCCGGAGAGAAGGGAGCAGGAGACTGGGCTCCGGAGAGAAGGGAGCAGGAGACTGGGCTCCGGAGAGAAGGGAGCAGAAGACTGGGCTCCGGAGAGAAGGGAGCAGGAGACTGGGCTCCGGAGAGAAGGGAGCAGGAGACTGGGCTCCGGAGAGAAGGGAGCAGGAGACTGGGCTCCGGAGAGAAGGGAGCAGGAGACTGGGCTCCGGAGAGAAGCGAGCAGGAGACTGGGCTCCAGAGAGAAGGGAGCAGGAGACTGGGCAGCAGAGAGAAGGGAGCAGCAGACTGGGTTCCTGAGAGAAGGGAGCAGGAGACTGGGCTCCAGAGAGAAGGCAGCAGGAGACTGGGCTCCAGAGAGAACGGAGCAGGAGACTGGGCAGCAGAGAGAATGGAGTTGGAGACTGGGCTCCAGAGGGAAGGGAGCAGGAGACTGGGCTCCAGAGAAAAGCGAACAGGAGACTGGGCTCCGGAGAGAAGGGAGCAGGAGACTGGGCTCTGGAGAGAAGGGAGCAGGAGACTGGGCTCCGGAGAGAAGGGAGCAGGAGACTTGGCTCCGGAGAGAAGGACAGGAGACTGGGCTCCGGAGAGAAGGGAGCCGGACACTGGGCTCTGGAGAGAAGGGAGCAGGAGACTGGGCTCTGGAGAGAAGGGAGCAGGAGACGGGCTCCGGAGAGAAGGGAGCAGGAGACTGGGCTCTGGAGAGAAGGGAGCAGGAGACGGGCTCCGGAGAGAAGGGAGCAGGAGACTGGGCTCTGGAGAGAAGGGAGCAGGAGACTGGGCTCCGGAGAGAAGGGAGCAGGAGACTGGGCTCCGGAGAGAAGGGAGCAGGAGACTGGGCTCCGGAGAGAAGGGAGCAGGAGACTGGGCTCCAGCGAGAAGGGAGCAGCAGACTGGGCTCCAGCGAGAAGGGAGCAGGAGACTGGGATCTGGAGAGAAGGGAGCAGGAGACTAGGCTCCAGAGAGAAGGGAGCAGGAGACTGGGCTCCGGAGAGAAGGGAGCAGGAGACTGGGCTCTGGAGAGAAGGGAGCAGGAGCCTGGGCTCCGGAGAGAAGGGAGCAGGAGACTGGGCTCTGGAGAGAAGGGAGCAGGATTTTCGGCTCCGGAGAGAAGGGAGCAGGAGACTGGGCTCCAGAGAGAAGGGAGCAGGAGACTGGGCTCCAGAGAGAAGGGAGCAGGAGACTGGGCTCCGGAGTGAAGGGAGCAGGAGACTGGGCTCTGGAGAGAAGGGAGCAGGAGACTGGGCTCCAGAGAGAAGCGAGCAGCAGACTAGGCTCCGGAGAGAAGGGAGCAGGAGACTGGGCTCCGGAGAGAAGGGAGCAGGAGACTGGGCTCCGGAGAGAAGGGAGCAGGAGACTGGGCTCTGGAGAGAAGGGAGCAGGAGACTGGGCTCCAGAGAGAAGGGAGCAGGAGACTGGGCTCTGGAGAGAAGGGAGCTGGAGACTGGGCTCCGGAGAGAAGGCAGCAGGAGACTGGGCTACGGAGAGAAGGGAGCAGGAGACTGGCCTCCGGAGAGAAGGGAGCAGGAGAGTGGGCTCCGGAGAGAAGGGAGCAGGAGACTGGGTTCCAGAGAGAAGTGAGCAGGAGGCTGGGCTCCAGAGAGAAGGGAGCAGGAGACTGGTCTCCGGAGTGAAGGGAGCAGGAGACTGGGCTCCGGAGAGAAGGGAGCAGGAGACTGGGCTCCGGAGAGAAGGGAGCAGGAGACTGGGCTCCGTAGAGAAGGGAGCAGGAGACTGGGTTCCAGAGAGAAGGGAGCAGGATACTGGACAGCAGAGAGAAGGGAGCAGGAGACTGGGCTCCGCAGAGAAGGGAGCAGGAGACTGGGCTCCGTAGAGAAGGGAGCAGGAGACTGGGTTCCAGAGAGAAGGGAGCAGGATACTGGGCAGCAGAGAGAAGGGAGCAGGAGACTGGGCTCCGGAGAGAAGGGAGCAGGAGACTGGGCTCCGGAGAGAAGGGAGCAGGAGACTGGGCTCTGGAAAGAAGGGAGCAGGAGACTGGGCTCCGGAGAGAAGGGAGCAGGAGACTGGGCTCGGGAGCGAAGGGAGCAGGAAACTGGGCTCCGGAGAGAATGGAGCAGGAGACTGGGCACCGGAGAGAAGGGAGCAGGAGACTGGGCTCCAGAGAGAAGGGAGCAGGAGACTGGGCTCCGGAGAGAAGGGAGCAGGAGACTGGGCTCCGGAGAGAAGGGAGCAGGAGACTGGGCTCCGGAGAGAAGGGAGCAGAAGACTGGGCTCCGGAGAGAAGGGAGCAGGAGACTGGGCTCCGGAGAGAAGGGAGCAGGAGACTGGGCTCCGGAGAGAAGGGAGCAGGAGACTGGGCTCCGGAGAGAAGGGAGCAGGAGACTGGGCTCCGGAGAGAAGCGAGCAGGAGACTGGGCTCCAGAGAGAAGGGAGCAGGAGACTGGGCAGCAGAGAGAAGGGAGCAGCAGACTGGGTTCCTGAGAGAAGGGAGCAGGAGACTGGGCTCCAGAGAGAAGGCAGCAGGAGACTGGGCTCCAGAGAGAACGGAGCAGGAGACTGGGCAGCAGAGAGAATGGAGTTGGAGACTGGGCTCCAGAGGGAAGGGAGCAGGAGACTGGGCTCCAGAGAAAAGCGAACAGGAGACTGGGCTCCGGAGAGAAGGGAGCAGGAGACTGGGCTCTGGAGAGAAGGGAGCAGGAGACTGGGCTCCGGAGAGAAGGGAGCAGGAGACTTGGCTCCGGAGAGAAGGACAGGAGACTGGGCTCCGGAGAGAAGGGAGCCGGACACTGGGCTCTGGAGAGAAGGGAGCAGGAGACTGGGCTCTGGAGAGAAGGGAGCAGGAGACTGGGCTCTGGAGAGAAGGGAGCAGGAGACGGGCTCCGGAGAGAAGGGAGCAGGAGACTGGGCTCTGGAGAGAAGGGAGCAGGTGACTGGGCTCCAGCGAGAAGGGAGCAGGAGACTTTGCTCCAGATAGAAGGGAGCAGCAGACTGGGCTCCAGAGAGAAGGGAGCAGGAGACTGGTCTCCGGAGAGAAGGGAGCAGGAGACTGGGCTCCGGATAGAAGGGAGCAGGAGACTGGGCTCCGGAGAGAAGGGAGCAGGAGACTGGGCTCCATAGAGAAGGGAGCAGGAGACTGGGCTCTGGAGAGAAGGGAGCAGGAGACTGGGCTCTGGAGAGAAGGGAGCAGGAGACTGGGCTTTGGAGAGAAGGGAGCAGGAGACTGGGCTCCGGAGAGAAGGGAGCAGGAGACTGGGCTCTGGAGAGAAGGGAGCAGGAGACTGGGCTCCGGAGAGAAGGGAGCAGGAGACTGGGCTCTGGAGAGAAGGGAGCAGGAGACCGGGCTCCAGAGAGAAGGGAGCAGGAGACTGGGCTCCGGAGAGAAGGGAGTGGGAGACTGTGCTCCGGAGAGAAGGGAGCAGGAGAATGGGCTCCAGAGAGAAGGGAGCAGGAGATGGGCTCTGGAGCGAAGGGTGCAGGAGACTGGGCTCCGGAGAGAAGGGAGTAGGAGACTGCGCTCCGGAGAGAAGGGAGCAGGTGACTGGGCTCCGGAGAGAAGGGAGCAGGAGACTGGGCTCCGGAGAGAAGGGAGCAGGAGACTGGGCTCCGGAGAGAAGGGGCAGGAGACTGGGCTCCATAGAGAATGGAGGAGGAGACTGGGCTCTGGAGAGAAGGGAGCAGGAGATCGGGCTCCAGAGAGAAGGGAGCAGGAGACTGGGCTCCGGAGAGAAGGGAGTAGGAAACTGCGCTCCGGAGAGAAGGGAGCAGGAGACTGGGCTCCGGAGAGAAGGGAGCAGGAGACTGGGCTCCAGAGAGAAGGGAGCAGGAGACTGGGCTCTGCAGAGAAGGGTGCAGGAGACTGGGCTCCGGAGAGAAGGGAGCAGGAGACTGGGCTCCGGAGAGAAGGGAGCAGGTGACTGGGCTCCGGAAAGAAGGGAGCAGGAGACTGGGCTCCGGAGAGAAGGGAGCAGTAGACTGGGCTCCGGAGAGAAGGCAGCAGGAGACTGGGCTCCAGAGAGAAGGGAGCAGGAGACTGGGCTCCGGAGAGAAGGGAGCAGGAGAGTGGGCTCCAGAGAGAAGGGAGCAGGAGACTGGCCTCCGGAGAGAAGGGAGCAGGACACTGGACTCCGGAGAGAAGGGAGCAGGATACTTGGCTCCAGAGAGAAGGGAGCAGGAGACTGGGCTCCAGCGAGAAGGGAGCAGGTGACAGGGATCCGGAGAGAAGGGAGCAGGAGACTGGGCTCCAGAGAGAAGGGAGCAGGAGACTGGGCTCCAGAGAGAAGGGAGCAGGAGACTGGGCTCCAGAGAGAAGGGAGCAGGAGACTGGGCTCCGGAGAGAAGGGAGCAGGACACTGGGCTCCGGAGAGAAGGGAGCAGGAGACTGGGCTCCAGAGAGACGGGAGCAGGAGACTGGGCTCCAGCGAGAAGGGAGCAGGAGACTGTGATCCGGAGAGAAGGGAGCAGGAGACTGGGCTCCAGAGAGAAGGGAGCAGGAGACTGGGCTTCGGATGAAGGGACCAGGAGACTGGGCTCTGGAGAGAAGGGAGCAGGAGACTTGGCTCCGGAGAGAAGGGAGCAGGAGACTGGGCTCCGGAGAGAAGGGAGCAGGAGACTGGGCTCCAGAGAGAAGGGAGCAGGAGACTGGGCAGCAGAGAGAATGGAGCTGGAGACTGGGCTCCGGAAAGAAGGCAGCAGGAGACTGGGCTCCGGAGCGAAGCGAGCAGGAGACTGGGCTCCGGAGAGAAGGGAGCAGGAGACTGGGCTCTGGAGAGAAGGGAGCATGAGACTGGGTTCTGGAGAGAAGGGAGCAGGAGATTGGGCTCTGGAGAGAAGGGAGCAGGAGACTGGGCTCTGGAGAGAAGGGAGCAGGAGACTGGGCTCCGGAGAGAAGGGAGCAGGAGACTGGGCTCTGGAGAGAAGGGAGCAGGAGACTGGGCTCCGGAGAGAAGGGAGCAGGAGACTGGGCTCTGGAGAGAAGGGAGCAGGAGACCGGGCTCCTGAGAGAAGGGAGCAGGAGACTGGGCTCCGTAGAGAAGGGAGTAGGAGACTGGGCTCCAGAGAGAAGGGAGCAGGAGACTGGGCTCTGGAGAGAAGGGAGCAGGAGACTGGGCTCTGGAGAGAATGGAGCAGGAGACTGGGCTCCGGAGAGAAGGGAGCAGGAGACTGGGCTCTGGAGAGAAGGGAGCAGGAGACCGGGCTCCTGAGAGAAGGGAGCAGGAGACTGGGCTCCGTAGAGAAGGGAGTAGGAGACTGGGCTCCAGAGAGAAGGGAGCAGGTGACTGGCCTCCGGAGAGAAGGGAGCAGGAGACTGGGCTCCGGAGAGAATGGAGCAGGAGACTGGGCTCCAGAGAGAAGGGAGTAGGAGACTGGGCTCCGGAGAGAAGGGAGCAGGAGACTGGGCTCTGGAGAGCAGGGAGCAGGAGACTGGGCTCCGGAGAGAAGGGAGCAGGAGACTGGGCTCCAGAGAGAAGGGAGCAGGAGACTGAGCTCCAGAGAGAAGGGAGCAGGAGACTGGGCTCCGGAGAGAAGTGAGCAGGAGACTGGGCTCCAGAGAGAAGGGAGCAGGAGACTAGGCTCCAGAGAGAAGGGAGCAGGAGACTGAGCAGCAGAGAGAAGGGAGCAGGACACTGGGCTCCGGAGAGAAGGGGGCAGGGGACTGGGCTCCGGAGAGAAGGGAGCAGGAGACTGGGCTCCAGAGAGAAGGGAGTGGGAGACTGGGCTCCGGAGAGAAGGGAGCAGGGGACTGGGCTCCGGAGAGAAGGGAGCAGGAGACTGGGCTCCGGAGAGAAGGGAGCAGGAGACTGGGCTCCGGAGAGAAGGGAGCAGGAGACTGGGCTCCAGCGAGAAGGGAGCAGCAGACTGGGCTCCAGTGAGAAGGGAGCAGGAGACTGGGATCCGGAGAGAAGGGAGCAGGAGACTAGGCTCCAGAGAGAAGGGAGCAGGAGACTGGGCTCCGGAGAGAAGGGAGCAGGAGACTGGGCTCTGGAGAGAAGGGAGCAGGAGGCTGGGCTCCGGAGTGAAGGGAGCAGGAGACTGGGCTCTGGAGAGAAGGGAGCAGGAGCCTGGGCTCCGGAGAGAAGGGAGCCGGAGACTGGGCTCTGGAGAGAAGGGAGCAGGAGACTGGGCTCCGGAGAGAAGGGAGCAGGAGACTGGGCTCCGGAGAGAAGGGAGCAGGAGACTGGGCTCCAGAGAGAAGGGAGTAGGAGACTGGGCTCCGGAGTGAAGGGAGCAGGAGACTGGGCTCTGGAGAGAAGGGAGCAGGAGACTGGGCTCCAGAGAGAAGGGAGCAGGAGACTGGGCAGCAGAGAGAATGGAGCTGGAGACTGGGCTCCGGAGAGAAGGGAGCAGGAGACTGGGCTCCGGAGAGAAGGGAGCAGGAGACTGGGCTCTGGAGAGAAGGGAGCATGAGACTGGGTTCTGGAGAGAAGGGAGCAGGAGACTGGGCTCTGGAGAGAAGGGAGCAGGAGACTGGGCTCTGGAGAGAAGGGAGCAGGAGACTGGGCTCCGGAGAGAAGGGAGCAGGAGACTGGGCTCTGGAGAGAAGGGAGCAGGAGACTGGGCCCCGGAGAGAAGGGAGCAGGAGACTGGGCTCTGGAGAGAAGGGAGCAGGAGACCGGGCTCCTGAGAGAAGGGAGCAGGAGACTGGGCTCCGTAGAGAAGGGAGTAGGAGACTGGGCTCCAGAGAGAAGGGAGCAGGTGACTGGCCTCCGGAGAGAAGGGAGCAGGTGACTGGGCTCCGGCAGAAGGGAGCAGGAGACTGGGCTCCGGAGAGAATGGAGCAGGAGATTGGGCTCCAGAGAGAAGGGAGTAGGAGACTGGGCTCCGGAGAGAAGGGAGCAGGAGACTGGGCTCCGGAGAGAAGGGAGCAGGAAACTGGGCTCTGGAGAGCAGGGAGCAGGAGACTGGGCTCCGGAGAGAAGGGAGCAGGAAACTGGGCTCTGGAGAGCAGGGAGCAGGAGACTTGGCTCCGGAGAGAAGGGAGCAGGAGACTGGGCTCCAGAGAGAAGGGAGCAGGAGACTGAGCTCCGGAGAGAAGGGAGCAGGAGACTGGGCTCCGGAGAGAAGGGAGCAGGAGACTGGGCTCCAGAGAGAAGGGAGCAGGAGACTGGGCTCCAGAGAGAAGGGAGCAGGAGACTGAGCAGCAGAGAGACGGGAGCAGGACACAGGGTTCCGGAGAGAAGGGAGCAGGAGACTGGGCTCCGGAGAGAAGGGAGCAGGAGACTGGGCTCCAGAGAGAAGGGAGCGGGAGACTGGGCTCCGGAGAGAAGGGACCAGGAGACTGGGCTCCGGAGAGAAGGGAGCAGGAGACTGGGCTCCGGAGAGAAGGGAGCAGGAGACTGGGCTCCGGAGAGAAGGAAGCAGGAGACTGGGCTCCAGCGAGAAGGGAGCAGCAGACTGGGCTCCAGCGAGAAGGGAGCAGGAGACTGGGATCCAGAGAGAAGGGAGCAGGAGACTAGGCTCCAGAGAGAAGGGAGCAGGAGACTGGGCTCCGGAGAGAAGGGAGCAGGAGACTGGGCTCTGGAGAGAAGGGAGCAGGAGGCTGGGCTCCGGAGTGAAGGGAGCAGGAGACTGGGCTCTGGAGAGAAGGGTGCAGGAGCCTGGGCTCTGGAGAGAAGGGAGCAGGAGACTGGGCTCCAGAGAGAAGGGAGCAGGAGACGAGGCTCCGGAGAGAAGGGAGCAGGAGACTGGGCTCCGGAGAGAAGGGAGCAGGAGACTGGGTTCCAGAGAGAAGGGAGCAGGAGGCTGGGCTCCAGAGAGAAGGGAGCAGGAGACTGGTCTCCGGAGTGAAGGGAGCAAAGACTGGGCTCCGGAGAGAAGGGAGCAGGAGACTGGGCTCCAGAGAGAAGGGAGCAAGAGACTGGGCTCCGGAGAGAAGGGAGCAGGAGACTGGGCTCCGTAGAGAAGGTAGCAGGAGACTGGGTTCCAGAGAGAAGGGAGCAAGATACTGGGCAGCAGAGAGAAGGGAGCAGGAGACTGGGCTCCGGAGAGAAGGGAGCAGGAGACTGGGCTCCGGAGAGAAGGGAGCAGGAGACTGGGGTCTGGAAAGAAGGGAGCAGGAGACTGGGCTCCGGAGAGAAGGGAGCAGGAGACTGGGCTCCAGAGAGAAGGGAGCAGGAGATTGGGCTCCAGCGGGAAGGGAGCAGGAGACAGGGCTCCGGAGAGAAGGGAGCAGGAGACTGGGCTCGGGAGCGAAGGGAGCAGGAAACTGGGCTCCGGAGAGAATGGAGCAGGAGACTGGGCTCCGGAGAGAAAGGAGCAGGAGACTGGGCTCCAGAGAGAAGGGAGCAGGAGGCTGGGCTCCGGGGAGAAGGGAGCAGGAGACTGGGCTCCGGAGAGAAGGGAGCAGGAGACTGGGCTCCGGAGAGAAGGGAGCAGAAGGCTGGGCTCCGGAGAGAAGGGAGCAGGAGACTGGGCTCCGGAGAGAAGGCAGCAGGAGACTGGGCTCCGGAGAGAAGGGACCAGGATACTTGGCTCCAGAGAGAAGGGAGCAGGGGACTGGGCTCCAGCGAGAAGGGAGCAGGAGACTGGGCTCTGGAGAGAAGGGAGCAGGAGACTGGGCTCCGGAGAGAAGGGAGCAGGAGACTGGGCTCTGGAGAGAAGGGAGCAGGAGACCGGGCTCCAGAGAGAAGGGAGCAGGAGACTGGGCTCCGGAGAGAAGGGAGTAGGAGACTGCGCTCCGGAGAGAAGGGAGCCGGAGACTGGGCTCCAGAGAGAAGGGAGTAGGAGACTGCACTCCGGAGAGAAGGGAGCAGGTGCCTGGGCTCCGGAGAGAAGGGAGCAGGAGACTGGGCTCCGGAGAGAAGGGAGCAGGAGACTGGGCTCCGGAGAGAAGGGGGCAGGAGACTGGGCTCCATAGAGAAGGGAGGAGGAGACTGTGCTCTGGAGAGAAGGGAGCAGGAGACCGGGCTCCAGAGAGAAGGGAGCAGGGACTGGGCTCCGGAGAGAAGGGAGTAGGAGACTGCGCTCCGGAGAGAAGGGAGCAGGAGACTGGGCTCCAGAGAGAAGGGAGCAGGAGACTGGACTCTGGAGAGAAGGGAGCAGGAGACTGGGCTCTGGAGAGAAGGGAGCAGGAGACTGGGCTCCGGAGAGAAGGGAGCAGGAGACTGGGCTCCAGAGAGAAGGGAGCAGGAGACTGGGCTCTGGAGAGAAGGGTGCAGGAGACTGGGCTCCGGAGAGAAGGGAGCAGGAGACTGGGCTCCGGAGAGAAGGGAGCAGGTGACTGGGCTCCGGAGAGAAGGGAGCAGGAGACTGGGCTCCGGAGAGAAGGGAGCAGGAGACTGGGCTCCGGAGAGAAGGCAGCAGGAGACTGGGCTCCAGAGAGAAGGGAGCAGGAGACTGGGCTCCGGAGAGAAGGGAGCAGGAGAGTGGGCTCCAGAGAGAAGGGAGCAGGAGACTGGCCTCCGGAGAGAAGGGAGCAGGATACTGGGCTCCAGCGAGAAGGGAGCAGGAGACTGGGATTCGGAGAGAAGGGAGCAGGAGACTGGGCTCCAGAGAGAAGGGAGCAGGAGACTGGGCTCCAGAGAGAAGGGAGCAGGAGACTAGGCTCCAGAGAGAAGGGAGCAGGAGACTGAGCAGCAGAGAGAAGGGAGCAGGACACTGGGCTCCGGAGAGAAGGGAGCAGGAGACTGGGCTCCGGAGAGAAGGGAGCAGGAGACTGGGCTCCAAAGAGAAGGGAGCGGGAGACTGGGCTCCGGAGAGAAGGGAGCAGGGGACTGGGCTCCGGAGAGAAGGGAGCAGGAGACTGGGCTCCGGAGAGAAGGGAGCAGGAGACTGGGCTCCGGAGAGAAGGGCGCAGGAGACTGGGCTCCAGCGAGAAGGGAGCAGCAGACTGGGCTCCAGTGAGAAGGGAGCAGGAGACTGGGATCCGGAGAGAAGGGAGCAGGAGACTAGGCTCCAGAGAGAAGGGAGCAGGAGACTGGGCTCCGGAGAGAAGGGAGCAGGAGACTGGGCTCTGGAGAGAAGGGAGCAGGAGGCTGGGCTCCGGAGTGAAGGGAGCAGGAGACTGGGCTCTGGAGAGAAGGGAGCAGGAGCCTGGGCTCCGGAGAGAAGGGAGCAGGAGACTGGGCTCTGGAGAGAAGGGAGCAGGAGACTGGGCTCCGGAGAGAAGGGAGCAGGAGACTGGGCTCCGGAGAGAAGGGAGCAGGAGACTGGGCTCCAGAGAGAAGGGAGTAGGAGACTGGGCTCCGGAGTGAAGGGAGCAGGAGACTGGGCTCTGGAGAGAAGGGAGCAGGAGACTGGGCTCCAGAGAGAAGGGAGCAGGAGACAAGGCTCCGGAGAGAAGGGAGCAGGAGACTGGGCTCCGGAGAGAAGGGAGCAGGAGACTGGCCTCCGGAGAGAAGGGAGCAGGACACTGGACTCCGGAGAGAAGGGAGCAGGATATTTGGCTCCAGAGAGAAGGGAGCAGGAGACTGGGCTCCAGCGAGAAGGGAGCAGGAGACTGGGATCCGGAGAGAAGGGAGCAGGAGACTGGGCTCCGGAGAGAAGGGAGCAGGAAACTCGGCTCCGAAGAGAAGGCAGCAGGAGACTGGGCTCCGGAGAGAAGGGAGCAGGAGACTGGGCACCAGAGAGACGGGAGCAGGAGACTGGGCTCCAGCGAGAAGGGAGCAGGAGACTGTGATCCGGAGAGAAGGGAGCAGGAGACTGGGCTCCAGAGAGAAGGGAGCAGGAGACTGGGCTTCGGAGAGAAGGGACCAGGAGACTGGGCTCTGGAGAGAAGGGAGCAGGAGACTTGGCTCCGGAGAGAAGGGAGCAGGAGACTGGGCTCCGGAGAGAAGGGAGCAGGAGACTGGGCTCCAGAGAGAAGGGAGCAGGAGACTGGGCAGCAGAGAGAATGGAGCTGGAGACTGGGCTCCGGAGAGAAGGGAGCAGGAGACTGGGCTCCGGAGAGAAGGGAGCAGGAGACTGGGCTCTGGAGAGAAGGGAGCATGAGACTGGGTTCTGGAGAGAAGGGAGCAGGAGACTGGGCTCTGGAGAGAAGGGAGCAGGAGACTGGGCTCTGGAGAGAAGGGAGCAGGAGACTGGGCTCCGGAGAGAAGGGAGCAGGAGACTGGGCTCTGGAGAGAAGGGAGCAGGAGACTGGGCTCCGGAGAGAAGGGAGCAGGAGACTGGGCTCTGGAGAGAAGGGAGCAGGAGACCGGGCTCCTGAGAGAAGGGAGCAGGAGACTGGGCTCCGTAGAGAAGGGATTAGGAGACTGGGCTCCAGAGAGAAGGGAGCAGGTGACTGGCCTCCGGAGAGAAGGGAGCAGGAGACTGGGCTCCGGAGAGAAGGGGGCAGGAGACTGGGCTCCATAGAGAAGGGAGGAGGAGACTGTGCTCTGGAGAGAAGGGAGCAGGAGACCGGGCTCCAGAGAGAAGGGAGCAGGGACTGGGCTCCGGAGAGAAGGGAGTAGGAGACTGGGCTCCAGAGAGAAGGGAGCAGGAGACTGGACTCTGGAGAGAAGGGAGCAGGAGACTGGGCTCTGGAGAGAAGGGAGCAGGAGACTGGGCTCCGGAGAGAAGGGAGCAGGAGACTGGGCTCCAGAGAGAAGGGAGCAGGAGACTGGGCTCTGGAGAGAAGGGTGCAGGAGACTGGGCTCCGGAGAGAAGGGAGCAGGAGACTGGGCTCCGGAGAGAAGGGAGCAGGTGACTGGGCTCCGGAGAGAAGGGAGCAGGAGACTGGGCTCCGGAGAGAAGGGAGCAGGAGACTGGGCTCCGGAGAGAAGGCAGCAGGAGACTGGGCTCCAGAGAGAAGGGAGCAGGAGACTGGGCTCCGGAGAGAAGGGAGCAGGAGAGTGGGCTCCAGAGAGAAGGGAGCAGGAGACTGGCCTCCGGAGAGAAGGGAGCAGGATACTGGGCTCCAGCGAGAAGGGAGCAGGAGACTGGGATTCGGAGAGAAGGGAGCAGGAGACTGGGCTCCAGAGAGAAGGGAGCAGGAGACTGGGCTCCAGAGAGAAGGGAGCAGGAGACTAGGCTCCAGAGAGAAGGGAGCAGGAGACTGAGCAGCAGAGAGAAGGGAGCAGGACACTGGGCTCCGGAGAGAAGCGAGCAGGAGACTGGGCTCCGGAGAGAAGGGAGCAGGAGACTGGGCTCCAAAGAGAAGGGAGCGGGAGACTGGGCTCCGGAGAGAAGGGAGCAGGGGACTGGGCTCCGGAGAGAAGGGAGCAGGAGACTGGGCTCCGGAGAGAAGGGAGCAGGAGACTGGGCTCCGGAGAGAAGGGAGCAGGAGACTGGGCTCCAGCGAGAAGGGAGCAGCAGACTGGGCTCCAGTGAGAAGGGAGCAGGAGACTGGGATCCGGAGAGAAGGGAGCAGGAGACTAGGCTCCAGAGAGAAGGGAGCAGGAGACTGGGCTCCGGAGAGAAGGGAGCAGGAGACTGGGCTCTGGAGAGAAGGGAGCAGGAGGCTGGGCTCCGGAGTGAAGGGAGCAGGAGACTGGGCTCTGGAGAGAAGGGAGCAGGAGCCTGGGCTCCGGAGAGAAGGGAGCAGGAGACTGGGCTCTGGAGAGAAGGGAGCAGGAGACTGGGCTCCGGAGAGAAGGGAGCAGGAGACTGGGCTCCGGAGAGAAGGGAGCAGGAGACTGGGCTCCAGAGAGAAGGGAGTAGGAGACTGGGCTCCGGAGTGAAGGGAGCAGGAGACTGGGCTCTGGAGAGAAGGGAGCAGGAGACTGGGCTCCAGAGAGAAGGGAGCAGGAGACAAGGCTCCGGAGAGAAGGGAGCAGGAGACTGGGCTCCGGAGAGAAGGGAGCAGGAGACTGGCCTCCGGAGAGAAGGGAGCAGGACACTGGACTCCGGAGAGAAGGGAGCAGGATACTTGGCTCCAGAGAGAAGGGAGCAGGAGACTGGGCTCCAGCGAGAAGGGAGCAGGAAACTCGGCTCCGAAGAGAAGGCAGCAGGAGACTGGGCTCCGGAGAGAAGGGAGCAGGAGACTGGGCACCAGAGAGACGGGAGCAGGAGACTGGGCTCCAGCGAGAAGGGAGCAGGAGACTGTGATCCGGAGAGAAGGGAGCAGGAGACTGGGCTCCAGAGAGAAGGGAGCAGGAGACTGGGCTTCGGAGAGAAGGGACCAGGAGACTGGGCTCTGGAGAGAAGGGAGCAGGAGACTTGGCTCCGGAGAGAAGGGAGCAGGAGACTGGGCTCCGGAGAGAAGGGAGCAGGAGACTGGGCTCCAGAGAGAAGGGAGCAGGAGACTGGGCAGCAGAGAGAATGGAGCTGGAGACTGGGCTCCGGAGAGAAGGGAGCAGGAGACTGGGCTCCGGAGAGAAGGGAGCAGGAGACTGGGCTCTGGAGAGAAGGGAGCATGAGACTGGGTTCTGGAGAGAAGGGAGCAGGAGACTGGGCTCTGGAGAGAAGGGAGCAGGAGACTGGGCTCTGGAGAGAAGGGAGCAGGAGACTGGGCTCCGGAGAGAAGGGAGCAGGAGACTGGGCTCTGGAGAGAAGGGAGCAGGAGACTGGGCTCCGGAGAGAAGGGAGCAGGAGACTGGGCTCTGGAGAGAAGGGAGCAGGAGACCGGGCTCCTGAGAGAAGGGAGCAGGAGACTGGGCTCCGTAGAGAAGGGAGTAGGAGACTGGGCTCCAGAGAGAAGGGAGCAGGTGACTGGCCTCCGGAGAGAAGGGAGCAGGAGACTGGGCTCCGGAGAGAAGGGGGCAGGAGACTGGGCTCCATAGAGAAGGGAGGAGGAGACTGTGCTCTGGAGAGAAGGGAGCAGGAGACCGGGCTCCAGAGAGAAGGGAGCAGGGACTGGGCTCCGGAGAGAAGGGAGTAGGAGACTGCGCTCCGGAGAGAAGGGAGCAGGAGACTGGGCTCCAGAGAGAAGGGAGCAGGAGACTGGACTCTGGAGAGAAGGGAGCAGGAGACTGGGCTCTGGAGAGAAGGGAGCAGGAGACTGGGCTCCGGAGAGAAGGGAGCAGGAGACTGGGCTCCAGAGAGAAGGGAGCAGGAGACTGGGCTCCGGAGAGAAGGGAGCAGGAGACTGGGCTCCGGAGAGAAGGGAGCAGGAGACTGGGCTCCGGAGAGAAGGGAGCAGGTGACTGGGCTCCGGAGAGAAGGGAGCAGGAGACTGGGCTCCGGAGAGAAGGGAGCAGGAGACAGGGCTCCGGAGAGAAGGCAGCAGGAGACTGGGCTCCAGAGAGAAGGGAGCAGGAGACTGGGCTCCGGAGAGAAGGGAGCAGGAGAGTGGGCTCCAGAGAGAAGGGAGCAGGAGACTGGCCTCCGGAGAGAAGGGAGCAGGATACTGGGCTCCAGCGAGAAGGGAGCAGGAGACTGGGATTCGGAGAGAAGGGAGCAGGAGACTGGGCTCCAGAGAGAAGGGAGCAGGAGACTGGGCTCCAGAGAGAAGGGAGCAGGAGACTAGGCTCCAGAGAGAAGGGAGCAGGAGACTGAGCAGCAGAGAGAAGGGAGCAGGACACTGGGCTCCGGAGAGAAGGGAGCAGGAGACTGGGCTCCGGAGAGAAGGGAGCAGGAGACTGGGCTCCAAAGAGAAGGGAGCGGGAGACTGGGCTCCGGAGAGAAGGGAGCAGGGGACTGGGCTCCGGAGAGAAGGGAGCAGGAGACTGGGCTCCGGAGAGAAGGGAGCAGGAGACTGGGCTCCGGAGAGAAGGGAGCAGGAGACTGGGCTCCAGCGAGAAGGGAGCAGCAGACTGGGCTCCAGTGAGAAGGGAGCAGGAGACTGGGATCCGGAGAGAAGGGAGCAGGAGACTAGGCTCCAGAGAGAAGGGAGCAGGAGACTGGGCTCCGGAGAGAAGGGAGCAGGAGACTGGGCTCTGGAGAGAAGGGAGCAGGAGGCTGGGCTCCGGAGTGAAGGGAGCAGGAGACTGGGCTCTGGAGAGAAGGGAGCAGGAGCCTGGGCTCCGGAGAGAAGGGAGCAGGAGACTGGGCTCTGGAGAGAAGGGAGCAGGAGACTGGGCTCCGGAGAGAAGGGAGCAGGAGACTGGGCTCCGGAGAGAAGGGAGCAGGAGACTGGGCTCCAGAGAGAAGGGAGTAGGAGACTGGGCTCCGGAGTGAAGGGAGCAGGAGACTGGGCTCTGGAGAGAAGGGAGCAGGAGACTGGGCTCCAGAGAGAAGGGAGCAGGAGACAAGGCTCCGGAGAGAAGGGAGCAGGAGACTGGGCTCCGGAGAGAAGGGAGCAGGAGACTGGCCTCCGGAGAGAAGGGAGCAGGACACTGGACTCCGGAGAGAAGGGAGCAGGATACTTGGCTCCAGAGAGAAGGGAGCAGGAGACTGGGCTCCAGCGAGAAGGGAGCAGGAGACTGGGATCCGGAGAGAAGGGAGCAGGAGACTGGGCTCCGGAGAGAAGGGAGCAGGAAACTCGGCTCCGAAGAGAAGGCAGCAGGAGACTGGGCTCCGGAGACAAGGGAGCAGGAGACTGGGCACCAGAGAGACGGGAGCAGGAGACTGGGCTCCAGCGAGAAGGGAGCAGGAGACTGTGATCCGGAGAGAAGGGAGCAGGAGACTGGGCTCCAGAGAGAAGGGAGCAGGAGACTGGGCTTCGGAGAGAAGGGACCAGGAGACTGGGCTCTGGAGAGAAGGGAGCAGGAGACTTGGCTCCGGAGAGAAGGGAGCAGGAGACTGGGCTCCGGAGAGAAGGGAGCAGGAGACTGGGCTCCAGAGAGAAGGGAGCAGGAGACTGGGCAGCAGAGAGAATGGAGCTGGAGACTGGGCTCCGGAGAGAAGGGAGCAGGAGACTGGGCTCCGGAGAGAAGGGAGCAGGAGACTGGGCTCTGGAGAGAAGGGAGCATGAGACTGGGTTCTGGAGAGAAGGGAGCAGGAGACTGGGCTCTGGAGAGAAGGGAGCAGGAGACTGGGCTCTGGAGAGAAGGGAGCAGGAGACTGGGCTCCGGAGAGAAGGGAGCAGGAGACTGGGCTCTGGAGAGAAGGGAGCAGGAGACTGGGCTCCGGAGAGAAGGGAGCAGGAGACTGGGCTCTGGAGAGAAGGGAGCAGGAGACCGGGCTCCTGAGAGAAGGGAGCAGGAGACTGGGCTCCGTAGAGAAGGGAGTAGGAGACTGGGCTCCAGAGAGAAGGGAGCAGGTGACTGGCCTCCGGAGAGAAGGGAGCAGGTGACTGGGCTCCGGCAGAAGGGAGCAGGAGACTGGGCTCCGGAGAGAATGGAGCAGGAGATTGGGCTCCAGAGAGAAGGGAGTAGGAGACTGGGCTCCGGAGAGAAGGGAGCAGGAGACTGGGCTCCGGAGAGAAGGGAGCAGGAAACTGGGCTCTGGAGAGCAGGGAGCAGGAGACTGGGCTCCGGAGAGAAGGGAGCAGGAAACTGGGCTCTGGAGAGCAGGGAGCAGGAGACTTGGCTCCGGAGAGAAGGGAGCAGGAGACTGGGCTCCAGAGAGAAGGGAGCAGGAGACTGAGCTCCGGAGAGAAGGGAGCAGGAGACTGGGCTCCGCAGAGAAGGGAGCAGGAGACTGGGCTCCAGAGAGAAGGGAGCAGGAGACTGGGCTCCAAAGAGAAGGGAGCAGGAGACTGAGCAGCAGAGAGACGGGAGCAGGACACTGGGCTCCCGAGAGAAGGGAGCAGGAGACTGGGCTCCGGAGAGAAGGGAGCAGGAGACTGGGCTCCAGAGAGAAGGGAGCGGCAGACTGGGCTCCAGCGAGAAGGGAGCAGGAGACTGGGATCCAGAGAGAAGGGAGCAGGAGACTAGGCTCCAGAGAGAAGGGAGCAGGAGACTGGGCTCCGGAGAGAAGGGAGCAGGAGATTGGGCTCCGGAGAGAAGGGAGCAGGAGACTGGGCTCCAGAGAGAAGGGAGTAGGAGACTGGGCTCCGGAGTGAAGGGAGCAGGAGACTGGGCTCTGGAGAGAAGGGAGCAGGAGACTGGGCTCCAGAGAGAAGGGAGCAGGAGACGAGGCTCCGGAGAGAAGGGAGCAGGAGACTGGGCTCCGGAGAGAAGGGAGCAGGAGACTGGGTACCAGAGAGAAGGGAGCAGGAGGCTGGGCTCCAGAGAGAAGGGAGCAGGAGACTGGTCTCCGGAGTGAAGGGAGCAAAGACTGGGCTCCGGAGAGAAGGAACAGGAGACTGGGCTCCAGAGAGAAGGGAGCAAGAGACTGGGCTCCGGAGAGAAGGGAGCAGGAGACTGGGCTCCGGAGAGAAGGGAGCAGGAGACTGGGCTCCGGAGAGAAGGGAGCAGGAGACTGGGCTCTGGAAAGAAGGGAGCAGGAGACTGGGCTCCGGAGAGAAGGGAGCAGGAGACTGGGCTCCAGAGAGAAGGGAGCAGGAGATTGGGCTCCAGCGGGAAGGGAGCAGGAGACTGAGCTCCGGAGAGAAGGGAGCAGGAGACTGGGCTCGGGAGCGAAGGGAGCAGGAAACTGGGCTCCGGAGAGAATGGAGCAGGAGACTGGGCTCCGGAGAGAAAGGAGCAGGAGACTGGGCTCCAGAGAGAAGGGAGCAGGAGGCTGGGCTCCGGGGAGAAGGGAGCAGGAGACTGGGCTCCGGAGAGAAGGGAGCAGGAGACTGGGCTCCGGAGAGAAGGGAGCAGAAGGCTGGGCTCCGGAGAGAAGGGAGCAGGAGACTGGGCTCCGGAGAGAAGGCAGCAGGAGACTGGGCTCCGGAGAGAAGGGACCAGGATACTTGGCTCCAGAGAGAAGGGAGCAGGGGACTGGGCTCCAGCGAGAAGGGAGCAGGAGACTGGGCTCTGGAGAGAAGGGAGCAGGAGATTGGGCTCCGGAGAGAAGGGAGCAGGAGACTGGGCTCTGGAGAGAAGGGAGCAGGAGACCGGGCTCCAGAGAGAAGGGAGCAGGAGACTGGGCTCCGGAGAGAAGGGTGTAGGAGACTGAGCTCCGGAGAGAAGGGAGCAGGAGACTGGGCTCCAGAGAGAAGGGAGCAGGAGACTGGACTCTGGAGAGAAGGGAGCAGGAGACTGGGCTCTGGAGAGAAGGGAGCAGGAGACTGGGCTCCGGAGAGAAGGGAGCAGGAGACTGGGCTCCAGAGAGAAGGGAGCAGGAGACTGGGCTCTGGAGAGAAGGGTGCAGGAGACTGGGCTCCGGAGAGAAGGGAGCAGGAGACTGGGCTCCGGAGAGAAGGGAGCAGGTGACTGGGCTCCGGAGAGAAGGGAGCAGGAGACTGGGCTCCAGAGAGAAGGGAGCAGGAGACTGGGCTCCGGAGAGAAGGCAGCAGGAGACTGGGCTCCAGAGAGAAGGGAGCAGGAGACTGGGCTCCGGAGAGAAGGGAGCAGGAGAGTGGGCTCCAGAGAGAAGGGAGCAGGAGACTGGCCTCCGGAGAGAAGGGAGCAGGACACTGGACTCCGGAGAGAAGGGAGCAGGATACTTGGCTCCAGAGAGAAGGGAGCAGGAGACTGGGCTCCAGCGAGAAGGGAGCAGGAGACTGGGATCCGGAGAGAAGGGAGAAGGAGACTGGGCTCCAGAGAGAAGGGAGCAGGAGACAGGGCTCCGGAGAGAAGGCAGCAGGAGACTGGGCTCCGGAGAGAAGGGAGCAGGAGACTGGGCTCCAGAGAGAAGTGAGCAGGAGACTGGGCTCCAGTGAGAAGGGAGCAGGAGACATGGCTCCGGAGAGAAGGGAGCAGGACACTGGGCTCCGGAGAGAAGGGAGCAGGAGACTGGGCTCCAGAGAGACGGGAGCAGGAGACTGGGCTCCAGAGAGAAGGAAGCAGGAGACTGGGCTCCAGAGAGAAGGGAGCAGGAGACTGAGCTCCGGAGAGAAGGGAGCAGGAGACTGGGCTCCGGAGAGAAGGGAGCAGGAGACTGGGCTCCGGAGAGAAGGGTGCAGGCGACTGGGCTCCAGAGAGAAGGGAGCAGGAGACTGGGCTCCAGAGAGAAGGGAGCAGGAGACTGAGCAGCAGAGAGAAGGGAGCAGGACACTGGGCTCCGGAGAGAAGGGAGCAGGAGACTGGGCTCCGGAGAGAAGGGAGCAGGAGACTGGGCTCCAGAGAGAAGGGAGCGGGAGACTGGGCTCCGGAGAGAAGGGAGCAGGAGACTGGGCTCCGGAGAGAAGGGAGCAGGAGACTGGGCTCCAGAGAGAAGGGAGTAGGAGACTGGGCTCCGGAGAGAAGGGAGCAGGAGACTGGGCTCCGGAGAGAAGGGAGCAGGAAACTGGGCTCTGGAGAGCAGGGAGCAGGAGACTGGGCTCCGGAGAGAAGGGAGCAGGAAACTGGGCTCTGGAGAGCAGGGAGCAGGAGACTTGGCTCCGGAGAGAAGGGAGCAGGAGACTGGGCTCCAGAGAGAAGGGAGCAGGAGACTGAGCTCCGGAGAGAAGGGAGCAGGAGACTGGGCTCCGGAGAGAAGGGAGCAGGAGACTGGGCTCCAGAGAGAAGGGAGCAGGAGACTGGGCTCCAGAGAGAAGGGAGCAGGAGACTGAGCAGCAGAGAGACGGGAGCAGGACACTGCGCTCCGGAGAGAAGGGAGCAGGAGACTGGGCTCCGGCAGAAGGGAGCAGGAGACTGGGCTCCGGAGAGAATGGAGCAGGAGATTGGGCTCCAGAGAGAAGGGAGTAGGAGACTGGGCTCCGGAGAGAAGGGAGCAGGAGACTGGGCTCCGGAGAGAAGGGAGCAGGAAACTGGGCTCTGGAGAGCAGGGAGCAGGAGACTGGGCTCCGGAGAGAAGGGAGCAGGAAACTGGGCTCTGGAGAGCAGGGAGCAGGAGACTTGGCTCCGGAGAGAAGGGAGCAGGAGACTGGGCTCCAGAGAGAAGGGAGCAGGAGACTGAGCTCCGGAGAGAAGGGAGCAGGAGACTGGGCTCCGGAGAGAAGGGAGCAGGAGACTGGGCTCCAGAGAGAAGGGAGCAGGAGACTGGGCTCCAGAGAGAAGGGAGCAGGAGACTGAGCAGCAGAGAGACGGGAGCAGGACACTGGGCTCCGGAGAGAAGGGAGCAGGAGACTGGGCTCCGGAGAGAAGGGAGCAGGAGACTGGGCTCCAGAGAGAAGGGAGCGGCAGACTGGGCTCCAGCGAGAAGGGAGCAGGAGACTGGGATCCAGAGAGAAGGGAGCAGGAGACTAGGCTGCAGAGAGAAGGGAGCAGGAGACTGGGCTCCGGAGAGAAGGGAGCAGGAGACTGGGCTCTGGAGAGAAGGGAGCAGGAGGCTGGGCTCCGGAGTGAAGGGAGCAGGAGACTGGGCTCTGGAGAGAAGGGTGCAGGAGCCTGGGCTCCGGAGAGAAGTGAGCAGGAGACTGGGCTCTGGAGAGAAGGGAGCAGGAGACTGGGCTCCGGAGAGAAGGGAGCAGGAGATTGGGCTCCAGAGAGAAGGGAGTAGGAGACTGGGCTCCGGAGTGAAGGGAGCAGGAGACTGGGCTCCGGAGTGAAGGGAGCAGGAGACTGGGCTCTGGAGAGAAGGGAGCAGGAGCCTGGGCTCCGGAGAGAAGGGAGCCGGAGACTGGGCTCTGGAGAGAAGGGAGCAGGAGACTGGGCTCCGGAGAGAAGGGAGCAGGAGACTGGGCTCCGGAGAGAAGGGAGCAGGAGACTGGGCTCCAGAGAGAAGGGAGTAGGAGACTGGGCTCCGGAGTGAAGGGAGCAGGAGACTGGGCTCTGGAGAGAAGGGAGCAGGAGACTGGGCTCCAGAGAGAAGGGAGCAGGAGACTGGGCAGCAGAGAGAATGGAGCTGGAGACTGGGCTCCGGAGAGAAGGGAGCAGGAGACTGGGCTCCGGAGAGAAGGGAGCAGGAGACTGGGCTCTGGAGAGAAGGGAGCATGAGACTGGGTTCTGGAGAGAAGGGAGCAGGAGACTGGGCTCTGGAGAGAAGGGAGCAGGAGACTGGGCTCTGGAGAGAAGGGAGCAGGAGACTGGGCTCTGGAGAGAAGGGAGCAGGAGACTGGGCCCCGGAGAGATCAGAGCAGGAGACTGGGCTCTGGAGAGAAGGGAGCAGGAGACCGGGCTCCTGAGAGAAGGGAGCAGGAGACTGGGCTCCGTAGAGAAGGGAGTAGGAGACTGGGCTCCAGAGAGAAGGGAGCAGGTGACTGGCCTCCGGAGAGAAGGGTGCAGGTGACTGGGCTCCGGCAGAAGGGAGCAGGAGACTGGGCTCCGGAGAGAATGGAGCAGGAGATTGGGCTCCAGAGAGAAGGGAGTAGGAGACTGGGCTCCGGAGAGAAGGGAGCAGGAGACTGGGCTCCGGAGAGAAGGGAGCAGGAAACTGGGCTCTGGAGAGCAGGGAGCAGGAGACTTGGCTCCGGAGAGAAGGGAGCAGGAGACTGGGCTCCAGAGAGAAGGGAGCAGGAGACTGAGCTCCGGAGAGAAGGGAGCAGGAGACTGGGCTCCGGAGAGAAGGGAGCAGGAGACTGGGCTCCAGAGAGAAGGGAGCAGGAGACTGGGCTCCAGAGAGAAGGGAGCAGGAGACTGAGCAGCAGAGAGACGGGAGCAGGACACAGGGTTCCGGAGAGAAGGGAGCAGGAGACTGGGCTCCGGAGAGAAGGGAGCAGGAGACTGGGCTCCAGAGAGAAGGGAGCGGGAGACTGGGCTCCGGAGAGAAGGGAGCAGGAGACTGGGCTCCGGAGAGAAGGGAGCAGGAGACTGGGCTCCGGAGAGAAGGGAGCAGGAGACTGGGCTCCGGAGAGAAGGAAGCAGGAGACTGGGCTCCAGCGAGAAGGGAGCAGCAGACTGGGCTCCAGCGAGAAGGGAGCAGGAGACTGGGATCCAGAGAGAAGGGAGCAGGAGACTGGGCTCCGGAGAGAAGGGAGCAGGAGACTGGGCTCTGGAGAGAAGGGAGCAGGAGGCTGGGCTCCGGAGTGAAGGGAGCAGGAGACTGGGCTCTGGAGAGAAGGGTGCAGGAGCCTGGGCTCCGGAGAGAAGGGAGCAGGAGACTGGGCTCTGGAGAGAAGGGAGCAGGAGACTGGGCTCCGGAGAGAAGGGAGCAGGAGACTGGGCTCCGGAGAGAAGGGAGCAGGAGACTGGGCTCCAGAGAGAAGGGAGTAGGAGACTGGGCTCCGGAGTGAAGGGAGCAGGAGACTGGGCTCTGGAGAGAAGGGAGCAGGAGACTGGGCTCCAGAGAGAAGGGAGCAGGAGACGAGGCTCCGGAGAGAAGGGAGCAGGAGACTGGGCTCCGGAGAGAAGGGAGCAGGAGACTGGGTTCCAGAGAGAAGGGAGCAGGAGGCTGGGCTCCAGAGAGAAGGGAGCAGGAGACTGGTCTCCGGAGTGAAGGGAGCAAAGACTGGGCTCCGGAGAGAAGGGAGCAGGAGACTGGGCTCCAGAGAGAAGGGAGCAAGAGACTGGGCTCCGGAGAGAAGGGAGCAGGAGACTGGGCTCCGTAGAGAAGGTAGCAGGAGACTGGGTTCCAGAGAGAAGGGAGCAAGATACTGGGCAGCAGAGAGAAGGGAGCAGGAGACTGGGCTCCGGAGAGAAGGGAGCAGGAGACTGGGCTCCGGAGAGAAGGGAGCAGGAGACTGGGGTCTGGAAAGAAGGGAGCAGGAGACTGGGCTCCGGAGAGAAGGGAGCAGGAGACTGGGCTCCAGAGAGAAGGGAGCAGGAGATTGGGCTCCAGCGGGAAGGGAGCAGGAGACTGGGCTCCGGAGAGAAGGGAGCAGGAGACTGGGCTCGGGAGCGAAGGGAGCAGGAAACTGGGCTCCGGAGAGAATGGAGCAGGAGACTGGGCTCCGGAGAGAAAGGAGCAGGAGACTGGGCTCCAGAGAGAAGGGAGCAGGAGGCTGGGCTCCGGGGAGAAGGGAGCAGGAGACTGGGCTCCGGAGAGAAGGGAGCAGGAGACTGGGCTCCGGAGAGAAGGGAGCAGAAGGCTGGGCTCCGGAGAGAAGGGAGCAGGAGACTGGGCTCCGGAGAGAAGGCAGCAGGAGACTGGGCTCCGGAGAGAAGGGACCAGGATACTTGGCTCCAGAGAGAAGGGAGCAGGGGACTGGGCTCCAGCGAGAAGGGAGCAGGAGACTGGGCTCTGGAGAGAAGGGAGCAGGAGACTGGGCTCCGGAGAGAAGGGAGCAGGAGACTGGGCTCTGGAGAGAAGGGAGCAGGAGATCGGGCTCCAGAGAGAAGGGAGCAGGAGACTGGGCTCCGGAGAGAAGGGAGTAGGAGACTGCGCTCCGGAGAGAAGGGAGCAGGAGACTGGGCTCCAGAGAGAAGGGAGCAGGAGATGGGCTCTGGAGAGAAGGGTGCAGGAGACTGGGCTCCGGAGAGAAGGGAGTAGGAGACTGCACTCCGGAGAGAAGGGAGCAGGTGCCTGGGCTCCGGAGAGAAGGGAGCAGGAGACTGGGCTCCGGAGAGAAGGGAGCAGGAGACTGGGCTCCGGAGAGAAGGGGGCAGGAGACTGGGCTCCATAGAGAAGGGAGGAGGAGACTGTGCTCTGGAGAGAAGGGAGCAGGAGACCGGGCTCCAGAGAGAAGGGAGCAGGGACTGGGCTCCGGAGAGAAGGGAGTAGGAGACTGCGCTCCGGAGAGAAGGGAGCAGGAGACTGGGCTCCAGAGAGAAGGGAGCAGGAGACTGGACTCTGGAGAGAAGGGAGCAGGAGACTGGGCTCTGGAGAGAAGGGAGCAGGAGACTGGGCTCCGGAGAGAAGGGAGCAGGAGACTGGGCTCCAGAGAGAAGGGAGCAGGAGACTGGGCTCTGGAGAGAAGGGTGCAGGAGACTGGGCTCCTGAGAGAAGGGAGCAGGAGACTGGGCTCCGGAGAGAAGGGAGCAGGTGACTGGGCTCCGGAGAGAAGGGAGCAGGAGACTGGGCTCCGGAGAGAAGGGAGCAGGAGACTGGGCTCCGGAGAGAAGGCAGCAGGAGACTGGGCTCCAGAGAGAAGGGAGCAGGAGACTGGGCTCCGGAGAGAAGGGAGCAGGAGAGTGGGCTCCAGAGAGAAGGGAGCAGGAGACTGGCCTGCGGAGAGAAGGGAGCAGGATACTGGGCTCCAGCGAGAAGGGAGCAGGAGACTGGGATCCGGAGAGAAGGGAGCAGGAGACTGGGCTCCAGAGAGAAGGGAGCAGGAGACTGGGCTCCAGAGAGAAGGGAGCAGGAGACTAGGCTCCAGAGAGAAGGGAGCAGGAGACTGAGCAGCAGAGAGAAGGGAGCAGGACACTGGGCTCCGGAGAGAAGGGAGCAGGAGACTGGGCTCCGGAGAGAAGGGAGCAGGAGACTGGGCTCCAAAGAGAAGGGAGCGGGAGACTGGGCTCCGGAGAGAAGGGAGCAGGGGACTGGGCTCCGGAGAGAAGGGAGCAGGAGACTGGGCTCCGGAGAGAAGGGAGCAGGAGACTGGGCTCCGGAGAGAAGGGAGCAGGAGACTGGGCTCCAGCGAGAAGGGAGCAGCAGACTGGGCTCCAGTGAGAAGGGAGCAGGAGACTGGGATCCGGAGAGAAGGGAGCAGGAGACTAGGCTCCAGAGAGAAGGGAGCAGGAGACTGGGCTCCGGAGAGAAGGGAGCAGGAGACTGGGCTCTGGAGAGAAGGGAGCAGGAGGCTGGGCTCCGGAGTGAAGGGAGCAGGAGACTGGGCTCTGGAGAGAAGGGAGCAGGAGCCTGGGCTCCGGAGAGAAGGGAGCAGGAGACTGGGCTCTGGAGAGAAGGGAGCAGGAGACTGGGCTCCGGAGAGAAGGGAGCAGGAGACTGGGCTCCGGAGAGAAGGGAGCAGGAGACTGGGCTCCAGAGAGAAGGGAGTAGGAGACTGGGCTCCGGAGTGAAGGGAGCAGGAGACTGGGCTCTGGAGAGAAGGGAGCAGGAGACTGGGCTCCAGAGAGAAGGGAGCAGGAGACAAGGCTCCGGAGAGAAGGGAGCAGGAGACTGGGCTCCGGAGAGAAGGGAGCAGGAGACTGGCCTCCGGAGAGAAGGGAGCAGGACACTGGACTCCGGAGAGAAGGGAGCAGGATACTTGGCTCCAGAGAGAAGGGAGCAGGAGACTGGGCTCCAGCGAGAAGGGAGCAGGAGACTGGGATCCGGAGAGAAGGGAGCAGGAGACTGGGCTCCGGAGAGAAGGGAGCAGGAAACTCGGCTCCGAAGAGAAGGCAGCAGGAGACTGGGCTCCGGAGAGAAGGGAGCAGGAGACTGGGCACCAGAGAGACGGGAGCAGGAGACTGGGCTCCAGCGAGAAGGGAGCAGGAGACTGTGATCCGGAGAGAAGGGAGCAGGAGACTGGGCTCCAGAGAGAAGGGAGCAGGAGACTGGGCTTCGGAGAGAAGGGACCAGGAGACTGGGCTCTGGAGAGAAGGGAGCAGGAGACTTGGCTCCGGAGAGAAGGGAGCAGGAGACTGGGCTCCGGAGAGAAGGGAGCAGGAGACTGGGCTCCAGAGAGAAGGGAGCAGGAGACTGGGCAGCAGAGAGAATGGAGCTGGAGACTGGGCTCCGGAGAGAAGGGAGCAGGAGACTGGGCTCCGGAGAGAAGGGAGCAGGAGACTGGGCTCTGGAGAGAAGGGAGCATGAGACTGGGTTCTGGAGAGAAGGGAGCAGGAGACTGGGCTCTGGAGAGAAGGGAGCAGGAGACTGGGCTCCGGAGAGAAGGGAGCAGGAGACTGGGCTCTGGAGAGAAGGGAGCAGGAGACTGGGCTCCGGAGAGAAGGGAGCAGGAGACTGGGCTCTGGAGAGAAGGGAGCAGGAGACCGGGCTCCTGAGAGAAGGGAGCAGGAGACTGGGCTCCGTAGAGAAGGGAGTAGGAGACTGGGCTCCAGAGAGAAGGGAGCAGGTGACTGGCCTCCGGAGAGAAGGGAGCAGGTGACTGGGCTCCGGCAGAAGGGAGCAGGAGACTGGGCTCCGGAGAGAATGGAGCAGGAGATTGGGCTCCAGAGAGAAGGGAGTAGGAGACTGGGCTCCGGAGAGAAGGGAGCAGGAGACTGGGCTCCGGAGAGAAGGGAGCAGGAAACTGGGCTCTGGAGAGCAGGGAGCAGGAGACTGGGCTCCGGAGAGAAGGGAGCAGGAAACTGGGCTCTGGAGAGCAGGGAGCAGGAGACTTGGCTCCGGAGAGAAGGGAGCAGGAGACTGGGCTCCAGAGAGAAGGGAGCAGGAGACTGAGCTCCGGAGAGAAGGGAGCAGGAGACTGGGCTCCCCAGAGAAGGGAGCAGGAGACTGGGCTCCAGAGAGAAGGGAGCAAGAGACTGGGCTCCAGAGAGAAGGGAGCAGGAGACTGAGCAGCAGAGAGACGGGAGCAGGACACTGGGCTCCCGAGAGAAGGGAGCAGGAGACTGGGCTCCGGAGAGAAGGGAGCAGGAGACTGGGCTCCAGAGAGAAGGGAGCGGCAGACTGGGCTCCAGCGAGAAGGGAGCAGGAGACTGGGATCCAGAGAGAAGGGAGCAGGAGACTAGGCTCCAGAGAGAAGGGAGCAGGAGACTGGGCTCCGGAGAGAAGGGAGCAGGAGACTGGCCTCTGGAGAGAAGGGAGCAGGAGGCTGGGCTCCGGAGTGAAGGGAGCAGGAGACTGGGCTCTGGAGAGAAGGGTGCAGGAGCCTGGGCTCCGGAGAGAAGTGAGCAGGAGACTGGGCTCTGGAGAGAAGGGAGCAGGAGACTGGGCTCCGGAGAGAAGGGAGCAGGAGATTGGGCTGCGGAGAGAAGGGAGCAGGAGACTGGGCTCCAGAGAGAAGGGAGTAGGAGACTGGGCTCCGGAGTGAAGGGAGCAGGAGACTGGGCTCTGGAGAGAAGGGAGCAGGAGACTGGGCTCCAGAGAGAAGGGAGCAGGAGACGAGGCTCCGGAGAGAAGGGAGCAGGAGACTGGGCTCCGGAGAGAAGGGAGCAGGAGACTGGGTTCCAGAGAGAAGGGAGCAGGAGGCTGGGCTCCAGAGAGAAGGGAGAAGGAGACTGGTCTCCGGAGTGAAGGGAGCAAAGACTGGGCTCCGGAGAGAAGGAACAGGAGACTGGGCTCCAGAGAGAAGGGAGCAAGAGACTGGGCTCCGGAGAGAAGGGAGCAGGAGACTGGGCTCCGTAGAGAAGGTAGCAGGAGACTGGGTTCCAGAGAGAAGGGAGCAAGATACTGGGCAGCAGAGAGAAGGGAGCAGGAGACTGGGCTCCGGAGAGAAGGGAGCAGGAGACTGGGCTCCGGAGAGAAGGGAGCAGGAGACTGGGCTCTGGAAAGAAGGGAGCAGGAGACTGGGCTCCGGAGAGAAGGGAGCAGGAGACTGGGCTCCAGAGAGAAGGGAGCAGGAGATTGGGCTCCAGCGGGAAGGGAGCAGGAGACTGAGCTCCGGAGAGAAGGGAGCAGGAGACTGGGCTCGGGAGCGAAGGGAGCAGGAAACTGGGCTCCGGAGAGAATGGAGCAGGAGACTGGGCTCCGGAGAGAAAGGAGCAGGAGACTGGGCTCCAGAGAGAAGGGAGCAGGAGGCTGGGCTCCGGGGAGAAGGGAGCAGGAGACTGGGCTCCGGAGAGAAGGGAGCAGGAGACTGGGCTCCGGAGAGAAGGGAGCAGAAGGCTGGGCTCCGGAGAGAAGGGAGCAGGAGACTGGGCTCCGGAGAGAAGGCAGCAGGAGACTGGGCTCCGGAGAGAAGGGACCAGGATACTTGGCTCCAGAGAGAAGGGAGCAGGGGACTGGGCTCCAGCGAGAAGGGAGCAGGAGACTGGGCTCTGGAGAGAAGGGAGCAGGAGATTGGGCTCCGGAGAGAAGGGAGCAGGAGACTGGGCTCTGGAGAGAAGGGAGCAGGAGACCGGGCTCCAGAGAGAAGGGAGCAGGAGACTGGGCTCCGGAGAGAAGGGTGTAGGAGACTGCGCTCCGGAGAGAAGGGAGCAGGAGACTGGGCACCAGAGAGAAGGGAGCAGGAGATGGGCTCTGGAGAGAAGGGTGCAGGAGACTGGGCTCTGGAGAGAAGGGAGTAGGAGACTGCACTCCGGAGAGAAGGGAGCAGGTGCCTGGGCTCCGGAGAGAAGGGAACAGGAGACTGGGCTCCGGAGAGAAGGGAGCAGGAGACTGGGCTCTGGAGAGAAGGGAGCAGGAGACTGGGCTCCGGAGAGAAGGGAACAGGAGACTGGGCTCCGGAGAGAAGGGAGCAGGAGACTGGGCTCTGGAGAGAAGGGAGCAGGAGACTGGGCTCCGGAGAGAAGGGAGCAGGAGACTGGGCTCCGGAGAGAAGGGAGCAGGAGACTGGGCTCCAGAGAGAAGGGAGTAGGAGACTGGGCTCCGGAGTGAAGGGAGCAGGAGACTGGGCTCTGGAGAGAAGGGAGCAGGAGACTGGGCTCCAGAGAGAAGGGAGCAGGAGACAAGGCTCCGGAGAGAAGGGAGCAGGAGACTGGGCTCCGGAGAGAAGGGAGCAGGAGACTGGCCTCCGGAGAGAAGGGAGCAGGACACTGGACTCCGGAGAGAAGGGAGCAGGATACTTGGCTCCAGAGAGAAGGGAGCAGGAGACTGGGCTCCAGCGAGAAGGGAGCAGGAGACTGGGATCCGGAGAGAAGGGAGCAGGAGACTGGGCTCCGGAGAGAAGGGAGCAGGAAACTCGGCTCCGAAGAGAAGGCAGCAGGAGACTGGGCTCCGGAGAGAAGGGAGCAGGAGACTGGGCACCAGAGAGACGGGAGCAGGAGACTGGGCTCCAGCGAGAAGGGAGCAGGAGACTGTGATCCGGAGAGAAGGGAGCAGGAGACTGGGCTCCAGAGAGAAGGGAGCAGGAGACTGGGCTTCGGAGAGAAGGGACCAGGAGACTGGGCTCTGGAGAGAAGGGAGCAGGAGACTTGGCTCCGGAGAGAAGGGAGCAGGAGACTGGGCTCCGGAGAGAAGGGAGCAGGAGACTGGGCTCCAGAGAGAAGGGAGCAGGAGACTGGGCAGCAGAGAGAATGGAGCTGGAGACTGGGCTCCGGAGAGAAGGGAGCAGGAGACTGGGCTCCGGAGAGAAGGGAGCAGGAGACTGGGCTCTGGAGAGAAGGGAGCATGAGACTGGGTTCTGGAGAGAAGGGAGCAGGAGACTGGGCTCTGGAGAGAAGGGAGCAGGAGACTGGGCTCTGGAGAGAAGGGAGCAGGAGACTGGGCTCCGGAGAGAAGGGAGCAGGAGACTGGGCTCTGGAGAGAAGGGAGCAGGAGACTGGGCTCCGGAGAGAAGGGAGCAGGAGACTGGGCTCTGGAGAGAAGGGAGCAGGAGACCGGGCTCCTGAGAGAAGGGAGCAGGAGACTGGGCTCCGTAGAGAAGGGAGTAGGAGACTGGGCTCCAGAGAGAAGGGAGCAGGTGACTGGCCTCCGGAGAGAAGGGAGCAGGTGACTGGGCTCCGGCAGAAGGGAGCAGGAGACTGGGCTCCGGAGAGAATGGAGCAGGAGATTGGGCTCCAGAGAGAAGGGAGTAGGAGACTGGGCTCCGGAGAGAAGGGAGCAGGAGACTGGGCTCCGGAGAGAAGGGAGCAGGAAACTGGGCTCTGGAGAGCAGGGAGCAGGAGACTGGGCTCCGGAGAGAAGGGAGCAGGAAACTGGGCTCTGGAGAGCAGGGAGCAGGAGACTTGGCTCCGGAGAGAAGGGAGCAGGAGACTGGGCTCCAGAGAGAAGGGAGCAGGAGACTGAGCTCCGGAGAGAAGGGAGCAGGAGACTGGGCTCCGCAGAGAAGGGAGCAGGAGACTGGGCTCCAGAGAGAAGGGAGCAAGAGACTGGGCTCCAGAGAGAAGGGAGCAGGAGACTGAGCAGCAGAGAGACGGGAGCAGGACACTGGGCTCCCGAGAGAAGGGAGCAGGAGACTGGGCTCCGGAGAGAAGGGAGCAGGAGACTGGGCTCCAGAGAGAAGGGAGCGGCAGACTGGGCTCCAGCGAGAAGGGGGCAGGAGACTGGGATCCAGAGAGAAGGGAGCAGGAGACTAGGCTCCAGAGAGAAGGGAGCAGGAGACTGGGCTCCGGAGAGAAGGGAGCAGGAGACTGGCCTCTGGAGAGAAGGGAGCAGGAGGCTGGGCTCCGGAGTGAAGGGAGCAGGAGACTGGGCTCTGGAGAGAAGGGTGCAGGAGCCTGGGCTCCGGAGAGAAGTGAGCAGGAGACTGGGCTCTGGAGAGAAGGGAGCAGGAGACTGGGCTCCGGAGAGAAGGGAGCAGGAGATTGGGCTCCGGAGAGAAGGGAGCAGGAGACTGGGCTCCAGAGAGAAGGGAGTAGGAGACTGGGCTCCGGAGTGAAGGGAGCAGGAGACTGGGCTCTGGAGAGAAGGGAGCAGGAGACTGGGCTCCAGAGAGAAGGGAGCAGGAGACGAGGCTCCGGAGAGAAGGGAGCAGGAGACTGGGCTCCGGAGAGAAGGGAGCAGGAGACTGGGTTCCAGAGAGAAGGGAGCAGGAGGCTGGGCTCCAGAGAGAAGGGAGCAGGAGACTGGTCTCCGGAGTGAAGGGAGCAAAGACTGGGCTCCGGAGAGAAGGAACAGGAGACTGGGCTCCAGAGAGAAGGGAGCAAGAGACTGGGCTCCGGAGAGAAGGGAGCAGGAGACTGGGCTCCGTAGAGAAGGTAGCAGGAGACTGGGTTCCAGAGAGAAGGGAGCAAGATACTGGGCAGCAGAGAGAAGGGAGCAGGAGACTGGGCTCCGGAGAGAAGGGAGCAGGAGACTGGGCTCCGGAGAGAAGGGAGCAGGAGACTGGGCTCTGGAAAGAAGGGAGCAGGAGACTGGGCTCCGGAGAGAAGGGAGCAGGAGACTGGGCTCCAGAGAGAAGGGAGCAGGAGATTGGGCTCCAGCGGGAAGGGAGCAGGAGACTGAGCTTCGGAGAGAAGGGAGCAGGAGACTGGGCTCGGGAGCGAAGGGAGCAGGAAACTGGGCTCCGGAGAGAATGGAGCAGGAGACTGGGCTCCGGAGAGAAAGGAGCAGGAGACTGGGCTCCAGAGAGAAGGGAGCAGGAGGCTGGGCTCCGGGTAGAAGGGAGCAGGAGACTGGGCTCCGGAGAGAAGGGAGCAGGAGACTGGGCTCCGGAGAGAAGGGAGCAGAAGGCTGGGCTCCGGAGAGAAGGCAGCAGGAGACTGGGCTCCGGAGAGAAGGGACCAGGATACTTGGCTCCAGAGAGAAGGGAGCAGGGGACTGGGCTCCAGCGAGAAGGGAGCAGGAGACTGGGCTCTGGAGAGAAGGGAGCAGGAGATTGGGCTCCGGAGAGAAGGGAGCAGGAGACTGGGCTCTGGAGAGAAGGGAGCAGGAGACCGGGCTCCAGAGAGAAGGGAGCAGGAGACTGGGCTCCGGAGAGAAGGGTGTAGGAGACTGCGCTCCGGAGAGAAGGGAGCAGGAGACTGGGCACCAGAGAGAAGGGAGCAGGAGATGGGCTCTGGAGAGAAGGGTGCAGGAGACTGGGCTCTGGAGAGAAGGGAGTAGGAGACTGCACTCCGGAGAGAAGGGAGCAGGTGCCTGGGCTCCGGAGAGAAGGGAACAGGAGACTGGGCTCCGGAGAGAAGGGAGCAGGAGACTGGGCTCCGGAGAGAAGGGGGCAGGAGACTGGGCTCCATAGAGAAGGGAGGAGGAGACGGTGCTCTGGAGAGAAGGGAGCAGGAGACCGGGCTCCAGAGAGAAGGGAGCAGGGACTGGGCTCCGGAGAGAAGGGAGTAGGAGACAGCGCTCCGGAGAGAAGGGAGCAGGAGACTGGGCTCCAGAGAGAAGGGAGCAGGAGACTGGACTCTGGAGAGAAGGGAGCAGGAGACTGGGCTCTGGAGAGAAGGGAGCAGGAGACTGGGCTCCGGAGAGAAGGGAGCAGGAGACTGGGCTCCAGAGAGAAGGGAGCAGGAGACTGGGCTCTGGAGAGAAGGGTGCAGGAGACTGGGCTCCGGAGAGAAGGGAGCAGGAGACTGGGCTCCGGAGAGAAGGGAGCAGGTGACTGGGCTCCGGAGAGAAGGGAGCAGGGACTGGGCTCCAGAGAGAAGGGAGCAGGAGACTGGGCTCCGGAGAGAAGGCAGCAGGAGACTGGGCTCCAGAGAGAAGGGAGCAGGAGACTGGGCTCCGGAGAGAAGGGAGCAGGAGAGTGGGCTCCAGAGAGAAGGGAGCAGGAGACTGGCCTCCGGAGAGAAGGGAGCAGGACACTGGACTCCGGAGAGAAGGGAGCAGGATACTTGGCTCCAGAGAGAAGGGAGCAGGAGACTGGGCTCCAGCGAGAAGGGAGCAGGAGACTGGGATCCGGAGACAAGGGAGAAGGAGACTGGGCTCCAGAGAGAAGGGAGCAGGAGACTGGGCTCCGGAGAGAAGGCAGCAGGAGACTGGGCTCCGGAGAGAAGGGAGCAGGAGACTGGGCTCCAGAGAGAAGTGAGCAGGAGACTGGGCTCCAGTGAGAAGGGAGCAGGAGACATGGCTCCGGAGAGAAGGGAGCAGGACACTGGGCTCCGGAGAGAAGGGAGCAGGAGACTGGGCTCCAGAGAGACGGGAGCAGGAGACTGGGCTCCAGAGAGAAGGAAGCAGGAGACTGGGCTCCAGAGAGAAGGGAGCAGGAGACTGAGCTCCGGAGAGAAGGGAGCAGGAGACTGGGCTCCGGAGAGAAGGGAGCAGGAGTCTGGGCTCCGGAGAGAAGGGAGCAGGCGACTGGGCTCCAGAGAGAAGGGAGCAGGAGACTGGGCTCCAGAGAGAAGGGAGCAGGAGACTGAGCAGCAGAGAGAAGGGAGCAGGACACTGGGCTCCGGAGAGAAGGGAGCAGGAGACTGGGCTCCGGAGAGAAGGGAGCAGGAGACTGGGCTCCAGAGAGAAGGGAGCGGGAGACTGGGCTCCGGAGAGAAGGGAGCAGGAGACTGGGCTCCGGAGAGAAGGGAGCAGGAGACTGGGCTCCAGAGAGAAGGGAGTAGGAGACTGGGCTCCGGAGAGAAGGGAGCAGGAGACTGGGCTCCGGAGAGAAGGGAGCAGGAAACTGGGCTCTGGAGAGCAGGGAGCAGGAGACTGGGCTCCGGAGAGAAGGGAGCAGGAAACTGGGCTCTGGAGAGCAGGGAGCAGGAGACTTGGCTCCGGAGAGAAGGGAGCAGGAGACTGGGCTCCAGAGAGAAGGGAGCAGGAGACTGAGCTCCGGAGAGAAGGGAGCAGGAGACTGGGCTCCGGAGAGAAGGGAGCAGGAGACTGGGCTCCAGAGAGAAGGGAGCAGGAGACTGGGCTCCAGAGAGAAGGGAGCAGGAGACTGAGCAGCAGAGAGACGGGAGCAGGACACTGGGCTCCGGAGAGAAGGGAGCAGGAGACTGGGCTCCGGCAGAAGGGAGCAGGAGACTGGGCTCCGGAGAGAATGGAGCAGGAGATTGGGCTCCAGAGAGAAGGGAGTAGGAGACTGGGCTCCGGAGAGAAGGGAGCAGGAGACTGGGCTCCGGAGAGAAGGGAGCAGGAAACTGGGCTCTGGAGAGCAGGGAGCAGGAGACTGGGCTCCGGAGAGAAGGGAGCAGGAAACTGGGCTCTGGAGAGCAGGGAGCAGGAGACTTGGCTCCGGAGAGAAGGGAGCAGGAGACTGGGCTCCAGAGAGAAGGGAGCAAGAGACTGAGCTCCGGAGAGAAGGGAGCAGGAGACTGGGCTCCGGAGAGAAGGGAGCAGGAGACTGGGCTCCAGAGAGAAGGGAGCAGGAGACTGGGCTCCAGAGAGAAGGGAGCAGGAGACTGAGCAGCAGAGAGACGGGAGCAGGACACTGGGCTCCGGAGAGAAGGGAGCAGGAGACTGGGCTCCGGAGAGAAGGGAGCAGGAGACTGGGCTCCAGAGAGAAGGGAGCGGCAGACTGGGCTCCAGCGAGAAGGGAGCAGGAGACTGGGATCCAGAGAGAAGGGAGCAGGAGACTAGGCTCCAGAGAGAAGGGAGCAGGATACTGGGCTCCGGAGAGAAGGGAGCAGGAGACTGGGCTCTGGAGGGAAGGGAGCAGGAGGCTGGGCTCCGGAGTGAAGGGAGCAGGAGACTGGGCTCTGGAGAGAAGGGTGCAGGAGCCTGGGCTCCGGAGAGAAGTGAGCAGGAGACAGGGCTCTGGAGAGAAGGGAGCAGGAGACTGGGCTCCGGAGAGAAGGGAGCAGGAGATTGGGCTCCGGAGAGAAGGGAGCAGGAGACTGGGCTCCAGAGAGAAGGGAGTAGGAGACTGGGCTCCGGAGTGAAGGGAGCAGGAGACTGGGCTCTGGAGAGAAGGGAGCAGGAGACTGGGCTCCAGAGAGAAGGGAGCAGGAGACGAGGCTCCGGAGAGAAGGGAGCAGGAGACTGGGCTCCGGAGAGAAGGGAGCAGGAGACTGGGTTCCAGAGAGAAGGGAGCAGGAGGCTGGGCTCCAGAGAGAAGGGAGCAGGAGACTGGTCTCCGGAGTGAAGGGAGCAAAGACTGGGCTCCGGAGAGAAGGGAGCAGGAGACTGGGCTCCAGAGAGAAGGGAGCAAGAGACTGGGCTCCGGAGAGAAGGGAGCAGGAGACTGGGCTCCGTAGAGAAGGTAGCAGGAGACTGGGTTCCAGAGAGAAGGGAGCAAGATACTGGGCAGCAGAGAGAAGGGAGCAGGAGACTGGGCTCCGGAGAGAAGGGAGCAGGAGACTGGGCTCCGGAGAGAAGGGAGCAGGAGACTGGGCTCTGGAAAGAAGGGAGCAGGAGACTGGGCTCCGGAGAGAAGGGAGCAGGAGACTGGGCTCCAGAGAGAAGGGAGCAGGAGATTAGGCTCCAGCGGGAAGGGAGCAGGAGACTGGGCTCCGGAGAGAAGGGAGCAGGAGACTGGGCTCGGGAGCGAAGGGAGCAGGAAACTGGGCTCCGGAGAGAATGGAGCAGGAGACTGGGCTCCGGAGAGAAAGGAGCAGGAGCCTGGGCTCCAGAGAGAAGGGAGCAGGAGGCTGGGCTCCGGGGAGAAGGGAGCAGGAGACTGGGCTCCGGAGAGAAGGGAGCAGGAGACTGGGCTCCGGAGAGAAGGGAGCAGAAGGCTGGGCTCCGGAGAGAAGGGAGCAGGAGACTGGGCTCCGGAGAGAAGGCAGCAGGAGACTGGGCTCCGGAGAGAAGGGACCAGGATACTTGGCTCCAGAGAGAAGGGAGCAGGGGACTAGGCTCCAGCGAGAAGGTAGCAGGAGACTGGGCTCTGGAGAGAAGGGAGCAGGAGATTGGGCTCCGGAGAGAAGGGAGCAGGAGACTGGGCTCCGGAGAGAAGGGAGCAGGAGATTGGGCTCCAGAGAGAAGGGAGCAGGAGACTGGGCTCCAGAGAGAAGGGAGTAGGAGACTGGGCTCCGGAGTGAAGGGAGCAGGAGACTGGGCTCTGGAGAGAAGGGAGCAGGAGACTGGGCTCCAGAGAGAAGGGAGCAGGAGACTGGGCTCCGGAGAGAAGGGAGCAGGAGACTGGGTTCCAGAGAGAAGGGAGCAGGAGGCTGGGCTCCAGAGAGAAGGGAGCAGGAGACTGGTCTCCGGAGTGAAGGGAGCAAAGACTGGGCTCCGGAGAGAAGGGAGCAGGAGACTGGGCTCCAGAGAGAAGGGAGCAAGAGACTGGGCTCCGGAGAGAAGGGAGCAGGAGACTGGGCTCCGTAGAGAAGGTAGCAGGAGACTGGGTTCCAGAGAGAAGGGAGCAAGATACTGGGCAGCAGAGAGAAGGGAGCAGGAGACTGGGCTCCGGAGAGAAGGGAGCAGGAGACTGGGCTCTGGAAAGAAGGGAGCAGGAGACTGGGCTCCGGAGAGAAGGGAGCAGGAGACTGGGCTCCAGAGAGAAGGGAGCAGGAGATTGGGCTCCAGCGGGAAGGGAGCAGGAGACTGGGCTCCGGAGAGAAGGGAGCAGGAGACTGGGCTCGGGAGCGAAGGGAGCAGGAAACTGGGCTCTGGAGAGAATGGAGCAGGAGACTGGGCTCCGGAGAGAAAGGAGCAGGAGACTGGGCTCCAGAGAGAAGGGAGCAGGAGGCTGGGCTCCGGGGAGAAGGGAGCAGGAGACTGGGCTCCGGAGAGAAGGGAGCAGGAGACTGGGCTCCGGAGAGAAGGGAGCAGAAGGCTGGGCTCCGGAGAGAAGGGAGCAGGAGACTGGGCTCCGGAGAGAAGGCAGCAGGAGACTGGGCTCCGGAGAGAAGGGACCAGGATACTTGGCTCCAGAGAGAAGGGAGCAGGGGACTGGGCTCCAGCGAGAAGGGAGCAGGAGACTGGGCTCTGGAGAGAAGGGAGCAGGAGATTGGGCTCCGGAGAGAAGGGAGCAGGAGACTGGGCTCTGGAGAGAAGGGAGCAGGAGACCGGGCTCCAGAGAGAAGGGAGCAGGAGACTGGGCTCCGGAGAGAAGGGTGTAGGAGACTGCGCTCCGGAGAGAAGGGAGCAGGAGACTGGGCTCCAGAGAGAAGGGAGCAGGAGATGGGCTCTGGAGAGAAGGGTGCAGGAGACTGGGCTCCGGAGAGAAGGGAGTAGGAGACTGCACTCCGGAGAGAAGGGAGCAGGTGCCTGGGCTCCGGAGAGAAGGGAACAGGAGACTGGGCTCCGGAGAGAAGGGAGCAGGAGACTGGGCTCCGGAGAGAAGGGGGCAGGAGACTGGGCTCCATAGAGAAGGGAGGAGGAGACGGTGCTCTGGAGAGAAGGGAGCAGGAGACCGGGCTTCAGAGAGAAGGGAGCAGGGACTGGGCTCCGGAGAGAAGGGAGTAGGAGACTGCGCTCCGGAGAGAAGGGAGCAGGAGACTGGGCTCCAGAGAGAAGGGAGCAGGAGACTGGACTCTGGAGAGAAGGGAGCAGGAGACTGGGCTCTGGAGAGAAGGGAGCAGGAGACTGGGCTCCGGAGAGAAGGGAGCAGGAGACTGGGCTCCAGAGAGAAGGGAGCAGGAGACTGGGCTCTGGAGAGAAGGGTGCAGGAGACTGGGCGCCGGAGAGAAGGGAGCAGGAGACTGGGCTCCGGAGAGAAGGGAGCAGGTGACTGGGCTCCGGAGAGAAGGGAGCAGGAGACTGGGCTCCGGAGAGAAGGGAGCAGGAGACTGGGCTCCGGAGAGAAGGCAGCAGGAGACTGGGCTCCAGAGAGAAGGGAGCAGGAGACTGGGCTCCGGAGAGAAGGGAGCAGGAGAGTGGGCTCCAGAGAGAAGGGAGCAGGAGACTGGCCTCCGGAGAGAAGGGAGCAGGACACTGGACTCCGGAGAGAAGGGAGCAGGATACTTGGCTCCAGAGAGAAGGGAGCAGGAGACTGGGCTCCAGCGAGAAGGGAGCAGGAGACTGGGATCCGGAGAGAAGGGAGAAGGAGACTGGGCTCCAGAGAGAAGGGAGCAGGAGACTGGGCTCCGGAGCGAAGGCAGCAGGAGACTGGGCTCCGGAGAGAAGGGAGCAGGAGACTGGGCTCCAGAGAGAAGTGAGCAGGAGACTGGGCTCCAGTGAGAAGGGAGCAGGAGACGTGGCTCCGGAGAGAAGGGAGCAGGACACTGGGCTCCGGAGAGAAGGGAGCAGGAGACTGGGCTCCAGAGAGACGGGAGCAGGAGACTGGGCTCCAGAGAGAAGGAAGCAGGAGACTGGGCTCCAGAGAGAAGGGAGCAGGAGACTGAGCTCCGGAGAGAAGGGAGCAGGAGACTGGGCTCCGGAGGGAAGGGAGCAGGAGACTGGGCTCCGGAGGGAAGGGAGCAGGCGACTGGGCTCCAGAGAGAAGGGAGCAGGAGACTGGGCTCCAGAGAGAAGGGAGCAGGAGACTGAGCAGCAGAGAGAAGGGAGCAGGACACTGGGCTCCGGAGAGAAGGGAGCAGGAGACTGGGCTCCGGAGAGAAGGGAGCAGGAGACTGGGCTCCAGAGAGAAGGGAGCGGGAGACTGGGCTCCGGAGAGAAGGGAGCAGGAGACTGGGCTCCGGAGAGAAGGGAGCAGGAGACTGGGCTCCGGAGGGAAGGGAGCAGGAGACTGGGCTCCGGAGAGAAGGGAGCAGGAGACTGGGCTCCAGCGAGAAGGGAGCAGCAGACTGGGCTCCAGCGAGAAGGCAGCAGGAGACTGGGATCCGGAGAGAAGGGAGCAGGAGACTAGGCTCCAGAGAGAAGGGAGCAGGAGACTGGGCTCCGGAGAGAAGGGAGCAGGAGACTGGGCTCTGGAGAGAAGGGAGCAGGAGGCTGGGCTCCGGAGTGAAGGGAGCAGGAGACTGGGCTATGGAGAGAAGGGAGCAGGAGACTGGGCTCCAGAGAGAAGGGAGCAGGAGACTAGGCTCCGGAGAGAAGGGAGCAGGAGACTGGGCTCCGGAGAGAAGGGAGCAGGAGACTGGGCTCCGGAGAGAAGGGAGCAGGAGACTGGGTTCCAGAGAGAAGGGAGCAGGAGGCTGGGCTCCAGAGAGAAGGGAGCAGGAGACTGGTCTCCGGAGTGAAGGGAGCAAAGACTGGGCTCCGGAGAGAAGGGAGCAGGAGACTGGGCTCCAGAGAGAAGGGAGCAGGAGACTGGGCTCCGGAGAGAAGGGAGCAGGAGACTGGGCTCCGTAGAGAAGGGAGCAGGAGACTGGGTTCCAGAGAGAAGGGAGCAGGATACTGGGCAGCAGATAGAAGGGAGCAGGAGACTGGGCTCCGGAGAGAAGGGAGCAGGAGACTGGGATCCGGAGAGAAGGGAGCAGGAGACTGGGCTCTGGAAAGAAGGGAGCAGGAGACTGGGCTCCGGAGAGAAGGGAGCAGGAGACTGTGCTCCAGAGAGAAGGGAGCAGGAGATTGGGCTCCAGCGAGAAGGGAGCAGGAGACTGGGCTCCGGAGAGAAGGGAGCAGGAGACTGGGCTCGGGAGCGAAGGGAGCAGGAAACTGGGCTCCGGAGAGAATGGTGCAGGAGACTGGGCTCCGGAGAGAAGGGAGCAGTAGACTGGGCTCCGGGGAGAAGGGAGCAGGAGACTGGGCTCCGGAGAGAACGGAGCAGGAGACTGGGCTCCGGAGAGAAGGGAGCAGAAGACTGGGCTCCGGAGAGAAGGGAGCAGGAGACTGGGCACCGGAGAGAAGGCAGCAGGAGACTGGGCTCCGGAGAGAAGGGAGCAGGAGACTGGGCTCTGGAGAGTAGGGAGCAGGAGACTGGGCTCCAGAGAGAAGCGAGCAGGAGACTGGGCTCCAGAGAGAAGGGAGCAGGAGACTGGGCTCCAGAGAGAAGGGAGCAGGAGACTGGGCAGCAGAGAGAATGGAGCAGGAGACTGGGCTCCGGAGAGAAGCGAGCAGGAGACTGGGCTCCGGAGAGAAGGTAGCAGGAGACTGGGCTCTGGAGAGAAGGGAGCATGAGACTGGGTTCTGGAGAGAAGGGAGCAGGAGACTGGGCTCTGGAGAGAAGGGAGCAGGAGACTGGGCTCTGGAGAGAAGGGAGCAGGAGACTGGGCTACGGAGAGAAGGGAGCAGGAGACTGGGCTCTGGAGAGAAGGGAGCAGGAGACTGGGCTCCGGAGAGAAGGGAGCAGGAGACTGGGCTCTGGAAAGAAGGGAGCAGGAGACCGGGCTCCTGAGAGAAGGGAGCAGGAGACTGGGCTCCGTAGAGAAGGGAGTAGGAGACTGGGCTCCAGAGAGAAGGGAGCAGGTGACTGGCCTCCGGAGAGAAGGGAGCAGGTGACTGGGCTCCGGAGAGAAGGGAGCAGGAGACTGGGCTCCGGAGAGAATGGAGCAGGAGACTGGGCTCCAGAGAGAAGGGAGTAGGAGACTGGTCTCCGGAGAGAAGGGAGCAGGAGACTGGGCTCCGGAGAGAAGGGAGCAGGAGACTGGGCTCCGGAGAGAAGGGAGCAGGAGACTGGGCTCCGGAGAGAAGGGAGCAGGAGACTGGGCTCTGGAGAGCAGGGAGCAGGAGACTTGGTTCCGGAGAGAAGGGAGCAGGAGACTGGGCTCCAGAGAGAAGGGAGCAGGAGACTGAGCTCCGGAGAGAAGGGAGCAGGAGACTGGGCTCCGGAGAGAAGGGAGCAGGAGACTGGGCTCCGGAGAGAAGGGAGCAGGAGACTGGGCTCCAGGGAGAAGGGAGCAGGAGACTGAGCAGCAGAGAGAAGGGAGCAGGACACTGGGCTCCGGAGAGAAGGGAGCAGGAGACTGGGCTCCAGAGAGAAGGGAGCGGGAGACTGGGCTCCGGAGAGAAGGGAGCGGGAGACTGGGCTCCGGAGAGAAGGGAGCGGGAGACTGGGCTCCGGAGAGAAGGGAGCAGGAGACTGAGCTCCGGAGAGAAGTGAGCAGGAGACTGGGCTCCGGAGAGAAGGGAGCAGGAGACTGGGCTCCAGCGAGAAGGGAGCAGCAGACTGGGCTCCAGCGAGAAGGGAGCAGGAGACTGGGATCCGGAGAGAAGGGAGCAGGAGACTAGGCTCCAGAGAGAAGGGAGCAGGAGACTGGGCTCCGGAGAGAAGGGAGCAGGAGACTGGGCTCTGGAGAGAAGGGAGCAGGAGGCTGGGCTCCGGAGAGAAGGGAGCAGGAGACTGGGCTCCGGAGAGAAGGGAGCAGGAAACTGGGCTCCAGAGAGAAGGGAGCAGGAGACTGGGCTCTGGAGAGAAGGGAGCAGGAGATTGGGCTCCAGAGAGAAGGGAGCAGGAGACGAGGCTCCGGAGAGAAGGGAGCAGGAGACTGGGCTCCGGAGAGAAGGGAGCAGGAGACTGGGCTCCGGAGAGAAGGGAGCAGGAGACTGGGCTCCGGAGAGAAGGGAGCAGGAGACTGGGCTCCGGAGAGAAGGGAGCAGGAGACTGGGCTCCGGAGAGAAGGGAGCAGGAGACTGGGCTCCGGAGAGAAGGTAGCAGGAGACTGGGCTCCGGAGAGAAGGGAGCAGGAGACTGGGTTCCAGAGAGAAGGGAGCAGGAGGCTGGGCTCCAGAGAGAAGGGAGCAGGAGACTGGTCTCCGGAGTGAAGGGAGCAGGAGACTGGGCTCCGGAGAGAAGGGAGCAGGAGACTGGGCTCCAGAGAGAAGGGAGCAGGAGACTGGGCTCTGGAGAGAAGGGAGCAGGAGACTGGGCTCCGTAGAGAAGGGAGCAGGAGACTGGGTTCCAGAGAGAAGGGAGCAGGATACTGGGCAGCAGAGAGAAGGGAGCAGGAGACTGGGCTCCGGAGAGAAGGGAGCAGGAGACTGGGCTCCGGAGAGAAGGGAGCAGGAGACTGGGCTCCAGAGAGAAGGGAGCAGGAGACTGGGCTCCGGAGAGAAGGGAGCAGGAGACTGGGCTCGGGAGCGAAGGGAGCAGGAAACTGGGCTCCGGAGAGAATGGAGCAGGAGACTGGGCTCCGGAGAGAAGGGAGCAGGAGACTGGGCTCCAGAGAGAAGGGAGCAGGAGACTGGGCTCCGGAGAGAAGGGAGCAGGAGACTGGGCTCCGGAGAGAAGGGAGCAGGAGGCTGGGCTCCGGAGAGAAGGGAGCAGAAGACTGGGCTCCGGAGAGAAGGGAGCAGGGGACTGGGCTCCGGAGAGAAGGGAGCAGGAGACTGGGCTCCGGAGAGAAGAGAGCAGGAGACTGGGCTCCGGAGAGAAGGGAGCAGGAGACTGGGCTCCGGAGAGAAGCGAGCAGGAGACTGGGCTCCAGAGAGAAGGGAGCAGGACACTGGGCAGCAGAGAGAAGGGAGCAGGAGACTGGGTTCCGGAGAGAAGGGAGCAGGAGACTGGGCTCCAGAGAGAAGGGAGCAGGAGACTGGGCTCCAGAGAGAACGGAGCAGGAGACTGGGCAGCAGTGAGAATGGAGCTGGAGACTGGGCTCCAGAGAGAAGGGAGTAGGAGACTGGGCTCCGGAGAAAAGCGAGCAGGAGACTGGGCTCCGGAGAGAATGGAGCAGGAGACTGAGCTCCGGAGAGAAGGGAGCAGGAGACTGGGCTCCGGAGAGAAGGGAGCAGGAGACTGGGCTCCAGAGAGAAGGGAGCAGGAGACTGGGCTCCAGAGAGAAGGGAGCAGGAGACTGAGCAGCAGAGAGACGGGAGCAGGACACTGGGCTCCGGAGAGAAGGGAGCAGGAGACTGGGCTCCGGAGAGAAGGGAGCAGGAGACTGGGCTCCAGAGAGAAGGGAGCGGGAGACTGGGCTCCGGAGACAAGGGAGCAGGAGACTGGGCTCCGGAGAGAAGGGAGCAGGAGACTGGGCTCCGGAGAGAAGGGAGCAGGAGACTGGGCTCCGGAGAGAAGGAAGCAGGAGACTGGGCTCCAGCGAGAAGGGAGCAGCAGACTGGGCTCCAGCGAGAAGGGAGCAGGAGACTAGGCTCCAGAGAGAAGGGAGCAGGAGACTGGGCTCCGGAGAGAAGGGAGCAGGAGACTGGGCTCTGGAGTGAAGGGAGCAGGAGGCTGGGCTCCGGAGTGAAGGGAGCAGGAGACTGGGCTCTGGAGAGAAGGGTGCAGGAGCCTGGGCTCCGGAGAGAAGGGAGCAGGAGACTGGGCTCTGGAGAGAAGGGAGCAGGAGACTGGGCTCCGGAGAGAAGGGAGCAGGAGACTGGGCTCCGGAGAGAAGGGAGCAGGAGACTGGGCTCCAGAGAGAAGGGAGTAGGAGACTGGGCTCCGGAGTGAAGGGAGCAGGAGACTGGGCTCTGGAGAGAAGGGAGCAGGAGACTGGGCTCCAGAGAGAAGGGAGCAGGAGACGAGGCTCCGGAGAGAAGGTAGCAGGAGACTGGGCTCCGGAGAGAAGGGAGCAGGAGACTGGGCTCCGGAGAGAAGGGAGCAGGAGACTGGGCTCCAGAGAGAAGGGAGCAGGAGACTGGGCTCCGTAGAGAAGGTAGCAGGAGACTGGGTTCCAGAGAGAAGGGAGCAAGATACTGGGCAGCAGAGAGAAGGGAGCAGGAGACTGGGCTCCGGAGAGAAGGGAGCAGGAGACTGGGCTCCGGAGAGAAGGGAGCAGGAGACTGGGCTCTGGAAAGAAGGGAGCAGGAGACTGGGCTCCGGAGAGAAGGGAGCAGGAGACTGGGCTCCAGAGAGAAAGGAGCAGGAGACTGGGCTCCAGAGAGAAGGGAGCAGGAGGCTGGGCTCCGGGGAGAAGGGAGCAGGAGACTGGGCTCCGGAGAGAAGGGAGCAGGAGACTGGGCTCCGGAGAGAAGGGAGCAGAAGGCTGGGCTCCGGAGAGAAGGGAGCAGGAGACTGGACTCCGGAGAGAAGGCAGCAGGAGACTGGGCTCCGGAGAGAAGGGACCAGGATACTTGGCTCCAGAGAGAAGGGAGCAGGGGACTGGGCTCCAGCGAGAAGGGAGCAGGAGACTGGGCTCTGGAGAGAAGGGAGCAGGAGACTGGGCTCCGGAGAGAAGGGAGCAGGAGACTGGGCTCTGGAGAGAAGGGAGCAGGAGACCGGGCTCCAGAGAGAAGGGAGCAGGAGACTGGGCTCCGGAGAGAAGGGAGTAGGAGACTGCGCTCCGGAGAGAAGGGAGCAGGAGACTGGGCTCCAGAGAGAAGGGAGCAGGAGATGGGCTCTGGAGAGAAGGGTGCAGGAGACTGGGCTCCGGAGAGAAGGGAGTAGGAGACTGCACTCCGGAGAGAAGGGAGCAGGTGCCTGGGCTCCGGAGAGAAGGGAGCAGGAGACTGGGCTCCGGAGAGAAGGGAGCAGGAGACTGGGCTCCGGAGAGAAGGTGGCAGGAGACTGGGCTCCATAGAGAAGGGAGGAGGAGAATGTGCTCTGGAGAGAAGGGAGCAGGAGACCGGGCTCCAGAGAGAAGGGAGCAGGGACTGGGCTCCGGAGAGAAGGGAGTAGGAGACTGCGCTCCGGAGAGAAGGGAGCAGGAGACTGGGCTCCAGAGAGAAGGGAGCAGGAGACTGGGCTCCAGAGAGAAGGGAGCAGGAGACTGGGCTCCGGAGAGAAGGGAGCAGGAGACTGGGCTCCGGAGAGAAGGGAGCAGGTGACTGGGCTCCGGAGAGAAGGGAGCAGGAGACTGGGCTCCGGAGAGAAGGGAGCAGGTGACTGGGCTCCGGAGAGAAGGGAGCAGGAGACTGGGCTCCGGAGAGAAGGGAGCAGGAGACTGGGCTCCGGAGAGAAGGCAGCAGGAGACTGGGCTCCAGAGAGAAGGGAGCAGGAGACTGGGCTCCAGAGAGAAGGGAGCAGGAGACTGGGCTCCGGAGAGAAGGGAGCAGGAGAGTGGGCTCCAGAGAGAAGGGAGCAGGATATTTGGCTCCAGAGAGAAGGGAGCAGGAGACTGGGCTCCAGCGAGAAGGGAGCAGGAGACTGGGATCCGGAGAGAAGGGAGTAGGAGACTGGGCTCCGGAGAAAAGCGAGCAGGAGACTGGGCTCCGGAGAGAAGGGAGCAGGAGACTGAGCTCCGGAGAGAAGGGAGCAGGAGACTCGGCTCCGAAGAGAAGGGAGCAGGAGACTGGGCTCCAGAGAGAAGGGAGCAGGAGACTGGGCTCCAGAGAGAAGGGAGCAGGAGACTGAGCAGCAGAGAGACGGGAGCAGGACACTGGGCTCCGGAGAGAAGGGAGCAGGAGACTGGGCTCCGGAGAGAAGGGAGCAGGAGACTGGGCTCCAGAGAGAAGGGAGCGGGAGACTGGGCTCCGGAGAGAAGGGAGCAGGAGACTGGGCTCCGGAGAGAAGGGAGCAGGAGACTGGGCTCCGGAGAGAAGGGAGCAGGAGACTGGGCTCCGGAGAGAAGGAAGCAGGAGACTGTGCTCCAGCGAGAAGGGAGCAGCAGACTGGGCTCCAGCGAGAAGGGAGCAGGAGACTGGGATCCAGAGAGAAGGGAGCAGGAGACTCGGCTCCAGAGAGAAGGGAGCAGGAGACTGGGCTCCGGAGAGAAGGGAGCAGGAGACTGGGCTCTGGAGAGAAGGGTGCAGGAGCCTGGGCTCCGGAGAGAAGGGAGCAGGAGACTGGGCTCTGGAGAGAAGGGAGCAGGAGACTGGGCTCCGGAGAGAAGGGAGCAGGAGACTGGGCTCCGGAGAGAAGGGAGCAGGAGACTGGGCTCCAGAGAGAAGGGAGTAGGAGACTGGGCTCCGGAGTGAAGGGAGCAGGAGACTGGGCTCTGGAGAGAAGGGAGCAGGAGACTGGGCTCCAGAGAGAAGGGAGCAGGAGACGAGGCTCCGGAGAGAAGGGAGCAGGAGACTGGGCTCCGGAGAGAAGGGAGCAGGAGACTGGGTTCCAGAGAGAAGGGAGCAGGAGGCTGGGCTCCAGAGAGAAGGGAGCAGGAGACTGGTCTCCGGAGTGAAGGGAGCAAAGACTGGGCTCCGGAGAGAAGGGAGCAGGAGACTGGGCTCCAGAGAGAAGGGAGCAAGAGACTGGGCTCCGGAGAGAAGGGAGCTGGAGACTGGGCTCCGTAGAGAAGGTAGCAGGAGACTGGGTTCCAGAGAGAAGGGAGCAAGATACTGGGCAGCAGAGAGAAGGGAGCAGGAGACTGGGCTCCGGAGAGAAGGGAGCAGGAGACTGGGCTCCGGAGAGAAGGGAGCAGGAGACTGGGCTCTGGAAAGAAGGGAGCAGGAGACTGGGCTGCGGAGAGAAGGGAGCAGGAGACTGGGCTCCAGAGAGAAGGGAGCAGGAGATTGGGCTCCAGTGAGAAGGGAGCAGGAGACTGGGCTCCGGAGAGAAGGGAGCAGGAGACTGGGCTCGGGAGCGAAGGGAGCAGGAAACTGGGCTCCGGAGAGAATGGAGCAGGAGACTGGGCTCCGGAGAGAAAGGAGCAGGAGACTGGGCTCCAGAGAGAAGGGAGCAGGAGGCTGGGCTCCGGGGAGAAGGGAGCAGGAGACTGGGCTCCGGAGAGAAGGGAGCAGGAGACTGGGCTCCGGAGAGAAGGGAGCAGAAGGCTGGGCTCCGGAGAGAAGGGAGCAGGAGACTGGGATCCGGAGAGAAGGCAGCAGGAGACTGGGCTCCGGAGAGAAGGGACCAGGATACTTGGCTCCAGAGAGAATGGAGCAGGGGACTGGGCTCCAGCGAGAAGGGAGCAGGAGACTGGGCTCTGGAGAGAAGGGAGCAGGAGACTGGGCTCCGGAGAGAAGGGAGCAGGAGACTGGGCTCCGGAGAGAAGGGAGCAGAAGACTGGGCTCCGGAGAGAAGGGAGCAGGAGACTGGGCACCGGAGAGAAGGCAGCAGGAGACTGGGCTCCGGAGAGAAGGGAGCAGGAGACTGGGCTCTGGAGAGAAGGGAGCAGGAGACTGGGCTCCAGAGAGAAGCGAGCAGGAGACTGGGCTGCGGAGAGAAGGGAGCAGGAGACTGGGCTCCAGAGAGAAGGGAGCAGGAGACTGGGCTCCAGAGAGAAGGGAGCAGGAGACTGGGCAGCAGAGAGAATGGAGCAGGAGACTGAGCTCCAGAGAGAAGGGAGCAGGAGACTGGGCTGCGGAGAGAAGGGAGCAGGAGATTGGGATCCGGAGAGAAGCGAGCAGGAGACTGGGCTCCGGAGAGAAGGGAGCAGGAGACTGGGCTACGGAGAGAAGGGAGCAGGAGACTGGGCTCTGGAGAGAAGGGAGCAGGAGACTGGGCTCCGGAGAGAAGGGAGCAGGAGACTGGGCTCTGGAGAGAAGGGAGCAGGAGACCGGGCTCCTGAGAGAAGGGAGCAGGAGACTGGGCTCCGTAGAGAAGGGAGTAGGAGACTGGGCTCCAGAGAGAAGGGAGCAGGTGACTGGCCTCCGGAGAGAAGGGAGCAGGTGACAGGGCTCCGGAGAGAAGGGAGCAGGAGACTGGGCTCCGGAGAGAATGGAGCAGGAGACTGGGCTCCAGAGGGAAGGGAGTAGGAGACTGGTCTCCGGAGAGAAGGGAGCAGGAGACTGGGCTCCGGAGAGAAGGGAGCAGGAGACTGGGCTCCGGAGAGAAGGGAGCAGGAGACTGGGCTCTGGAGAGCAGGGAGCAGGAGACTTGGTTCCGGAGAGAAGGGAGCAGGAGACTGGGCTCCAGAGAGAAGGGAGCAGGAGACTGAGCTCCGTAGAGAAGGGAGCAGGAGACTGGGCTCCGGAGAGAAGGGAGCAGGAGACTGGGCTCCGGAGAGAAGGGAGCAGGAGACTGGGCTCCAGAGAGAAGGGAGCAGGAGACTGGGCTCCAGGGAGAAGGGAGCAGGAGACTGAGCAGCAGAGAGAAGGGAGCAGGACACTGGGCTCCGGAGAGAAGGGAGCAGGAGACTGGGCTCCGGAGAGAAGGGAGCAGGAGACTGGGCTCCGGAGAGAAGGGAGCGGGAGACTGGGCTCCGGAGAGAAGGGAGCGGGAGACAGGGCTCCGGAGAGAAGGGAGCGGGAGACTGAGCTCCGGAGAGAAGGGAGCAGGAGACTGGGCTCCGGAGAGAAGGGAGCAGGAGACTGGGCTCCAGCGAGAAGGGAGCAGCAGACTGGGCTCCAGCGAGAAGGGAGCAGGAGACTGGGATCCGGAGAGAAGAGAGCAGGAGACTAGGCTCCAGAGAGAAGGGAGCAGGAGACTGGGCTCCGGAGAGAAGTGAGCAGGAGACTGGGCTCTGGAGAGAAGGGAGCAGGAGGCTGGGCTCCGGAGTGAAGGGAGCAGGAGTCTGGGCTCTGGAGAGAAGGGAGCAGGAGACTGGGCTCTTGAGAGAAGGGAGCAGGAGACTGGGCTCCGGAGAGAAGGGAGCAGGAGACTGGGCTCCGGAGAGAAGGGAGCAGGAAACTGGGCTCCAGAGAGAAGGGAGCAGGAGACTGGGCTCTGGAGAGAAGGGAGCAGGAGATTGGGCTCCAGAGAGAAGGGAGCAGGAGACGAGGCTCCGGAGAGAAGGGAGCAGGAGACTGGGCTACGGAGAGAAGGGAGCAGGAGACTGGGCTCTGGAGAGAAGGGAGCAGGAGACTGGGCTCCGGAGAGAAGGGAGCAGGAGACTGGGCTCTGGAGAGAAGGGAGCAGGAGACCGGGCTCCTGAGAGAAGGGAGCAGGAGACTGGGCTCCGTAGAGAAGGGAGTAGGAGACTGGGCTCCAGAGAGAAGGGAGCAGGTGACTGGCCTCCGGAGAGAAGGGAGCAGGTGACAGGGCTCCGGAGAGAAGGGAGCAGGAGACTGGGCTCCGGAGAGAATGGAGCAGGAGACTGGGCTCCAGAGAGAAGGGAGTAGGAGACTGGTCTCCGGAGAGAAGGGAGCAGGAGACTGGGCTCCGGAGAGAAGGGAGCAGGAGACTGGGCTCCGGAGAGAAGGGAGCAGGAGACTGGGCTCTGGAGAGCAGGGAGCAGGAGACTTGGTTCCGGAGAGAAGGGAGCAGGAGACTGGGCTCCAGAGAGAAGGGAGCAGGAGACTGAGCTCCGTAGAGAAGGGAGCAGGAGACTGGGCTCCGGAGAGAAGGGAGCAGGAGACTGGGCTCCGGAGAGAAGGGAGCAGGAGACTGGGCTCCAGAGAGAAGGGAGCAGGAGACTGGGCTCCAGGGAGAAGGGAGCAGGAGACTGGGCTCCAGAGAGAAGGGAGTAGGAGACTGGGCTCCGGAGTGAAGGGAGCAGGAGACTGGGCTCTGGAGAGAAGGGAGCAGGAGACTGGGCTCCAGAGAGAAGGGAGCAGGAGACGAGGCTCCGGAGAGAAGGGAGCAGGAGACTGGGCTCCGGAGAGAAGGGAGCAGGAGACTGGGTTCCAGAGAGAAGGGAGCAGGAGGCTGGGCTCCAGAGAGAAGGGAGCAGGAGACTGGTCTCCGGAGTGAAGGGAGCAAAGACTGGGCTCCGGAGAGAAGGGAGCAGGAGACTGGGCTCCAGAGAGAAGGGAGCAAGAGACTGGGCTCCGGAGAGAAGGGAGCAGGAGACTGGGCTCCGTAGAGAAGGTAGCAGGAGACTGGGTTCCAGAGAGAAGGGAGCAAGATACTGGGCAGCAGAGAGAAGGGAGCAGGAGACTGGGCTCCGGAGAGAAGGGAGCAGGAGACTGGGCTCCGGAGAGAAGGGAGCAGGAGACTGGGCTCTGGAAAGAAGGGAGCAGGAGACTGGGCTCCGGAGAGAAGGGAGCAGGAGACTGGGCTCCAGAGAGAAAGGAGCAGGAGACTGGGCTCCAGAGAGAAGGGAGCAGGAGGCTGGGCTCCGGGGAGAAGGGAGCAGGAGACTGGGCTCCGGAGAGAAGGGAGCAGGAGACTGGGCTCCGGAGAGAAGGGAGCAGAAGGCTGGGCTCCGGAGAGAAGGGAGCAGGAGACTGGACTCCGGAGAGAAGGCAGCAGGAGACTGGGCTCCGGAGAGAAGGGACCAGGATACTTGGCTCCAGAGAGAAGGGAGCAGGGGACTGGGCTCCAGCGAGAAGGGAGCAGGAGACTGGGCTCTGGAGAGAAGGGAGCAGGAGACTGGGCTCCGGAGAGAAGGGAGCAGGAGACTGGGCTCTGGAGAGAAGGGAGCAGGAGACCGGGCTCCAGAGAGAAGGGAGCAGGAGACTGGGCTCCGGAGAGAAGTGAGTAGGAGACTGCGCTCCGGAGAGAAGGGAGCAGGAGACTGGGCTCCAGAGAGAAGGGAGCAGGAGATGGGCTCTGGAGAGAAGGGTGCAGGAGACTGGGCTCCGGAGAGAAGGGAGTAGGAGACTGCACTCCGGAGAGAAGGGAGCAGGTGCCTGGGCTCCGGAGAGAAGGGAGCAGGAGACTGGGCTCCGGAGAGAAGGGAGCAGGAGACTGGGCTCCGGAGAGAAGGTGGCAGGAGACTGGGCTCCATAGAGAAGGGAGGAGGAGACTGTGCTCTGGAGAGAAGGGAGCAGGAGACCGGGCTCCAGAGAGAAGGGAGCAGGGACTGGGCTCCGGAGAGAAGGGAGTAGGAGACTGCGCTCCGGAGAGAAGGGAGCAGGAGACTGGGCTCCAGAGAGAAGGGAGCAGGAGACTGGGCTCCAGAGAGAAGGGAGCAGGAGACTGGGCTCCGGAGAGAAGGGAGCAGGAGACTGGGCTCCGGAGAGAAGGGAGCAGGTGACTGGGCTCCGGAGAGAAGGGAGCAGGAGACTGGGCTCCGGAGAGAAGGGAGCAGGTGACTGGGCTCCGGAGAGAAGGGAGCAGGAGACTGGGCTCCGGAGAGAAGGGAGCAGGAGACTGGGCTCCGGAGAGAAGGCAGCAGGAGACTGGGCTCCAGAGAGAAGGGAGCAGGAGACTGGGCTCCAGAGAGAAGGGAGCAGGAGACTGGGCTCCGGAGAGAAGGGAGCAGGAGAGTGGGCTCCAGAGAGAAGGGAGCAGGATATTTGGCTCCAGAGAGAAGGGAGCAGGAGACTGGGCTCCAGCGAGAAGGGAGCAGGAGACTGGGATCCGGAGAGAAGGGAGTAGGAGACTGGGCTCCGGAGAAAAGCGAGCAGGAGACTGGGCTCCGGAGAGAAGGGAGCAGGAGACTGAGCTCCGGAGAGAAGGGAGCAGGAGACTCGGCTCCGAAGAGAAGGGAGCAGGAGACTGGGCTCCAGAGAGAAGGGAGCAGGAGACTGGGCTCCAGAGAGAAGGGAGCAGGAGACTGAGCAGCAGAGAGACGGGAGCAGGACACTGGGCTCCGGAGAGAAGGGAGCAGGAGACTGGGCTCCGGAGAGAAGGGAGCAGGAGACTGGGCTCCAGAGAGAAGGGAGCGGGAGACTGGGCTCCGGAGAGAAGGGAGCAGGAGACTGGGCTCCGGAGAGAAGGGAGCAGGAGACTGGGCTCCGGAGAGAAGGGAGCAGGAGACTGGGCTCCGGAGAGAAGGAAGCAGGAGACTGTGCTCCAGCGAGAAGGGAGCAGCAGACTGGGCTCCAGCGAGAAGGGAGCAGGAGACTGGGATCCAGAGAGAAGGGAGCAGGAGACTCGGCTCCAGAGAGAAGGGAGCAGGAGACTGGGCTCCGGAGAGAAGGGAGCAGGAGACTGGGCTCTGGAGAGAAGGGTGCAGGAGCCTGGGCTCCGGAGAGAAGGGAGCAGGAGACTGGGCTCTGGAGAGAAGGGAGCAGGAGACTGGGCTCCGGAGAGAAGGGAGCAGGAGACTGGGCTCCGGAGAGAAGGGAGCAGGAGACTGGGCTCCAGAGAGAAGGGAGTAGGAGACTGGGCTCCGGAGTGAAGGGAGCAGGAGACTGGGCTCTGGAGAGAAGGGAGCAGGAGACTGGGCTCCAGAGAGAAGGGAGCAGGAGACTGGGCTCCGGAGAGAAGGGAGCAGGAGACTGGGTTCCAGAGAGAAGGGAGCAGGAGGCTGGGCTCCAGAGAGAAGGGAGCAGGAGACTGGTCTCCGGAGTGAAGGGAGCAAAGACTGGGCTCCGGAGAGAAGGGAGCAGGAGACTGGGCTCCAGAGAGAAGGGAGCAAGAGACTGGGCTCCGGAGAGAAGGGAGCTGGAGACTGGGCTCCGTAGAGAAGGTAGCAGGAGACTGGGTTCCAGAGAGAAGGGAGCAAGATACTGGGCAGCAGAGAGAAGGGAGCAGGAGACTGGGCTCCGGAGAGAAGGGAGCAGGAGACTGGGCTCCGGAGAGAAGGGAGCAGGAGACTGGGCTCTGGAAAGAAGGGAGCAGGAGACTGGGCTGCGGAGAGAAGGGAGCAGGAGACTGGGCTCCAGAGAGAAGGGAGCAGGAGATTGGGCTCCAGTGAGAAGGGAGCAGGAGACTGGGCTCCGGAGAGAAGGGAGCAGGAGACTGGGCTCGGGAGCGAAGGGAGCAGGAAACTGGGCTCCGGAGAGAATGGAGCAGGAGACTGGGCTCCGGAGAGAAAGGAGCAGGAGACTGGGCTCCAGAGAGAAGGGAGCAGGAGGCTGGGCTCCGGGGAGAAGGGAGCAGGAGACTGGGCTCCGGAGAGAAGGGAGCAGGAGACTGGGCTCCGGAGAGAAGGGAGCAGAAGGCTGGGCTCCGGAGAGAAGGGAGCAGGAGACTGGGATCCGGAGAGAAGGCAGCAGGAGACTGGGCTCCGGAGAGAAGGGACCAGGATACTTGGCTCCAGAGGGAATGGAGCAGGGGACTGGGCTCCAGCGAGAAGGGAGCAGGAGACTGGGCTCTGGAGAGAAGGGAGCAGGAGACTGGGCTCCGGAGAGAAGGGAGCAGGAGACTGGGCTCCGGAGAGAAGGGAGCAGAAGACTGGGCTCCGGAGAGAAGGGAGCAGGAGACTGGGCACCGGAGAGAAGGCAGCAGGAGACTGGGCTCCGGAGAGAAGGGAGCAGGAGACTGGGCTCTGGAGAGAAGGGAGCAGGAGACTGGGCTCCAGAGAGAAGCGAGCAGGAGACTGGGCTGCGGAGAGAAGGGAGCAGGAGACTGGGCTCCAGAGAGAAGGGAGCAGGAGACTGGGCTCCAGAGAGAAGGGAGCAGGAGACTGGGCAGCAGAGAGAATGGAGCAGGAGACTGAGCTCCAGAGAGAAGGGAGCAGGAGACTGGGCTGCAGAGAGAAGGGAGCAGGAGATTGGGATCCGGAGAGAAGCGAGCAGGAGACTGGGCTCCGGAGAGAAGGGAGCAGGAGACTGGGCTACGGAGAGAAGGGAGCAGGAGACTGGGCTCTGGAGAGAAGGGAGCAGGAGACTGGGCTCCGGAGAGAAGGGAGCAGGAGACTGGGCTCTGGAGAGAAGGGAGCAGGAGACCGGGCTCCTGAGAGAAGGGAGCAGGAGACTGGGCTCCGTAGAGAAGGGAGTAGGAGACTGGGCTCCAGAGAGAAGGGAGCAGGTGACTGGCCTCCGGAGAGAAGGGAGCAGGTGACAGGGCTCCGGAGAGAAGGGAGCAGGAGACTGGGCTCCGGAGAGAATGGAGCAGGAGACTGGGCTCCAGAGAGAAGGGAGTAGGAGACTGGTCTCCGGAGAGAAGGGAGCAGGAGACTGGGCTCCGGAGAGAAGGGAGCAGGAGACTGGGCTCCGGAGAGAAGGGAGCAGGAGACTGGGCTCTGGAGAGCAGGGAGCAGGAGACTTGGTTCCGGAGAGAAGGGAGCAGGAGACTGGGCTCCAGAGAGAAGGGAGCAGGAGACTGAGCTCCGTAGAGAAGGGAGCAGGAGACTGGGCTCCGGAGAGAAGGGAGCAGGAGACTGGGCTCCGGAGAGAAGGGAGCAGGAGACTGGGCTCCAGAGAGAAGGGAGCAGGAGACTGGGCTCCAGGGAGAAGGGAGCAGGAGACTGAGCAGCAGAGAGAAGGGAGCAGGACACTGGGCTCCGGAGAGAAGGGAGCAGGAGACTGGGCTCCGGAGAGAAGGGAGCAGGAGACTGGGCTCCGGAGAGAAGGGAGCGGGAGACTGGGCTCCGGAGAGAAGGGAGCGGGAGACAGGGCTCCGGAGAGAAGGGAGCGGGAGACTGAGCTCCGGAGAGAAGGGAGCAGGAGACTGGGCTCCGGAGAGAAGGGAGCAGGAGACTGGGCTCCAGCGAGAAGGGAGCAGCAGACTGGGCTCCAGCGAGAAGGGAGCAGGAGACTGGGATCCGGAGAGAAGAGAGCAGGAGACTAGGCTCCAGAGAGAAGGGAGCAGGAGACTGGGCTCCGGAGAGAAGTGAGCAGGAGACTGGGCTCTGGAGAGAAGGGAGCAGGAGGCTGGGCTCCGGAGTGAAGGGAGCAGGAGTCTGGGCTCTGGAGAGAAGGGAGCAGGAGACTGGGCTCTTGAGAGAAGGGAGCAGGAGACTGGGCTCCGGAGAGAAGGGAGCAGGAGACTGGGCTCCGGAGAGAAGGGAGCAGGAAACTGGGCTCCAGAGAGAAGGGAGCAGGAGACTGGGCTCTGGAGAGAAGGGAGTAGGAGACTGGGCTCCAGAGAGAAGGGAGCAGGTGACTGGCCTCCGGAGAGAAGGGAGCAGGTGACAGGGCTCCGGAGAGAAGGGAGCAGGAGACTGGGCTCCGGAGAGAATGGAGCAGGAGACTGGGCTCCAGAGAGAAGGGAGTAGGAGACTGGTCTCCGGAGAGAAGGGAGCAGGAGACTGGGCTCCGGAGAGAAGGGAGCAGGAGACTGGGCTCCGGAGAGAAGGGAGCAGGAGACTGGGCTCTGGAGAGCAGGGAGCAGGAGACTTGGTTCCGGAGAGAAGGGAGCAGGAGACTGGGCTCCAGAGAGAAGGGAGCAGGAGACTGAGCTCCGTAGAGAAGGGAGCAGGAGACTGGGCTCCGGAGAGAAGGGAGCAGGAGACTGGGCTCCGGAGAGAAGGGAGCAGGAGACTGGGCTCCAGAGAGAAGGGAGCAGGAGACTGGGCTCCAGGGAGAAGGGAGCAGGAGACCGAGCAGCAGAGAGAAGGGAGCAGGACACTGGGCTCCGGAGAGAAGGGAGCAGGAGACTGGGCTCCGGAGAGAAGGGAGCAGGAGACTGGGCTCCGGAGAGAAGGGAGCGGGAGACTGGGCTCCGGAGAGAAGGGAGCGGGAGACAGGGCTCCGGAGAGAAGGGAGCGGGAGACTGAGCTCCGGAGAGAAGGGAGCAGGAGACTGGGCTCCGGAGAGAAGGGAGCAGAAGACTGGGCTCCAGCGAGAAGGGAGCAGCAGACTGGGCTCCAGCGAGAAGGGAGCAGGAGACTGGGATCCGGAGAGAAGAGAGCAGGAGACTAGGCTCCAGAGAGAAGGGAGCAGGAGACTGGGCTCCGGAGAGAAGTGAGCAGGAGACTGGGCTCTGGAGAGAAGGGAGCAGGAGGCTGGGCTCCGGAGTGAAGGGAGCAGGAGTCTGGGCTCTGGAGAGAAGGGAGCAGGAGACTGGGCTCTTGAGAGAAGGGAGCAGGAGACTGGGCTCCGGAGAGAAGGGAGCAGGAGACTGGGCTCCGGAGAGAAGGGAGCAGGAAACTGGGCTCCAGAGAGAAGGGAGCAGGAGACTGGGCTCTGGAGAGAAGGGAGCAGGAGATTGGGCTCCAGAGAGAAGGGAGCAGAAGACGAGGCTCCGGAGAGAAGGGAGCAGGAGACTGGGCTCCGGAGAGAAGGGAGCAGGAGACTGGGCTCCGGAGAGAAGGGAGCAGGAGACTGGGCTCCGGAGAGAAGGGAGCAGGAGACTGGGCTCTGGAGAGAAGGGAGCAGGAGACTGGGCTCCGGAGAGAAGGGAGCAGGAGACTGGGCTCCGGAGAGAAGGGAGCAGGAGACTGGGCTCCGGAGAGAAGGGAGCAGGAGACTGGGTTCCAGAGAGAAGGGAGCAGGAGGCTGGGCTCCAGAGAGAAGGGAGCAGGAGACTGGTCTCCGGAGTGAAGGGAGCAGGAGACTGGGCTCCGGAGAGAAGGGAGCAGGAGACTGGGCTCCGGAGAGAAGGGAGCAGGAGACTGGGCTCTGGAGAGAAGGGAGCAGGAGACTGGGCTCCGTAGAGAAGGGAGCAGGAGACTGGGTTCCAGAGAGAAGGGAGCAGGATACTGGGCAGCAGAGAGAAGGGAGCAGGAGACTGGGCTCCGGAGAGAAGGGAGCAGGAGACTGGGCTCCGGAGAGAAGGGAGCAGGAGACTGGGCTCCAGAGAGAAGGGAGCAGGAGATTGGGCTCCAGCAAGAAGGGAGCAGGAGACTGGGCTCCGGAGAGAAGGGAGCAGGAGACTGGGCTCGGGAGCGAAGGGAGCAGGAAACTGGGCTCCGGAGAGAATGGAGCAGGAGACTGGGCTCCGGAGAGAAGGGAGCAGGAGACTGGGCTCCAGAGAGAAGGGAGCAGGAGACTGGGCTCCGGAGAGAAGGGAGCAGGAGACTGGGCTCCGGAGAGAAGGGAGCAGGAGGCTGGGCTCCGGAGAGAAGGGAGCAGAAGACTGGGCTCCGGAGAGAAGGGAGCAGGGGACTGGGCTCCGGAGAGAAGGGAGCAGGAGACTGGGCTCCGGAGAGAAGAGAGCAGGAGACTGGGCTCCGGAGAGAAGGGAGCAGGAGACTGGGCTCCGGGGAGAAGCGAGCAGGAGACTGGGCTCCAGAGAGAAGGGAGCAGCAGACTGGGCAGCAGAGAGAAGGGAGCAGGAGACTGGGTTCCGGAGAGAAGGGAGCAGGAGACTGGGCTCCAGAGAGAAGGGAGCAGGAGACTGGGCTCCAGAGAGAACGGAGCAGGAGACTGGGCAGCAGTGAGAATGGAGCTGGAGACTGGGCTCCAGAGAGAAGGGAGTAGGAGACTGGGCTCCGGAGAGAAGCGAGCAGGAGACTGGGCTCCGGAGAGAAGGGAGCAGGAGACTGAGCAGCAGAGAGACGGGAGCAGGACACTGGGCTCCGGAGAGAAGGGAGCAGGAGACTGGGCTCCGGAGAGAAGAGAGCAGGAGACTGGGCTCCAGAGAGAAGGGAGCGGGAGACTGGGCTCCGGAGAGAAGGGAGCAGGAGACTGGGCTCCGGAGAGAAGGGAGCAGGAGACTGGGCTCCGGAGAGAAGGGAGCAGGAGACTGGGCTCCGGAGAGAAGGAAGCAGGAGACTGGGCTCCAGCGAGAAGGGAGCAGCAGACTGGGCTCCAGCGAGAAGGGAGCAGGAGACTGGGATCCAGAGAGAAGGGAGCAGGAGACTAGGCTCCAGAGAGAAGGGAGCAGCAGACTGGGCTCCGGAGAGAAGGGAGCAGGAGATTGGGCTCTGGAGAGAAGGGAGCAGGAGGCTGGGCTCCGGAGTGAAGGGAGCAGGAGACTGGGCTCTGGAGAGAAGGGTGCAGGAGCCTGGGCTCCGGAGAGAAGGGAGCAGGAGACTGGGCTCTGGAGAGAAGGGAGCAGGAGACTGGGCTCCGGAGAGAAGGGAGCAGGAGACTGGGCTCCGGAGAGAAGGGAGCAGGAGACTGGGCTCCAGAGAGAAGGGAGTAGGAGACTGGGCTCCGGAGTGAAGGGAGCAGGAGACTGGGCTCTGGAGAGAAGGGAGCAGGAGACTGGGCTCCAGAGAGAAGGGAGCAGGAGACGAGGCTCCGGAGAGAAGGGAGCAGGAGACTGGGCTCCGGAGAGAAGGGAGCAGGAGACTGGGTTCCAGAGAGAAGGGAGCAGGAGGCTGGGCTCCAGAGAGAAGGGAGCAGGAGACTGGTCTCCGGAGTGAAGGGAGCAAAGACTGGGCTCCGGAGAGAAGGGAGCAGGAGACTGGGCTCCAGAGAGAAGGGAGCAAGAGACTGGGCTCCGGAGAGAAGGGAGCAGGAGACTGGGCTCCGTAGAGAAGGTAGCAGGAGACTGGGTTCCAGAGAGAAGGTAGCAAGATACTGGGCAGCAGAGAGAAGGGAGCAGGAGACTGGGCTCCGGAGAGAAGGGAGCAGGAGACTGGGCTCCGGAGAGAAGGGAGCAGGAGACTGGGCTCTGGAAAGAAGGGAGCAGGAGACTGGGCTCCGGAGAGAAGGGAGCAGGAGACTGGGCTCCAGAGAGAAGGGAGCAGGAGATTGGGCTCCAGCGAGAAGGGAGCAGGAGACTGGGCTCCGGAGAGAAGGGAGCAGGAGACTGGGCTCGGGAGCGAAGGGAGCAGGAAACTGGGCTCCGGAGAGAATGGAGCAGGAGACTGGGCTCCGGAGAGAAAGGAGCATGAGACTGGGCTCCAGAGAGAAGGGAGCAGGAGGCTGGGCTCCGGGGAGAAGGGAGCAGGAGACTGGGCTCCGGAGAGAAGGGAGCAGGAGACTGGGCTCCGGAGAGAAGGGAGCAGAAGGCTGGGCTCCGGAGAGAAGGGAGCAGGAGACTGGGCTCCGGAGAGAAGGCAGCAGGAGACTGGGCTCCGGAGAGAAGGGACCAGGATACTTGGCTCCAGAGAGAAGGGAGCAGGGGACTGGGCTCCAGCGAGAAGGGAGCAGGAGACTGGGCTCTGGAGAGAAGGGAGCAGGAGACTGGGCTCCGGAGAGAAGGGAGCAGGAGACTGGGCTATGGAGAGAAGGGAGCAGGAGACCGGGCTCCAGAGAGAAGGGAGCAGGAGACTGGGCTCCGGAGAGAAGGGAGTAGGAGACTGCGCTCCGGAGAGAAGGGAGCAGGAGACTGGGCTCCAGAGAGAAGGGAGCAGGAGATGGGCTCTGGAGAGAAGGGTGCAGGAGACTGGGCTCCGGAGAGAAGGGAGTAGGAGACTGCACTCCGGAGAGAAGGGAGCAGGTGCCTGGGCTCCGGAGAGAAGGGAGCAGGAGACTGGGCTCCGGAGAGAAGGGAGCAGGAGACTGGGCTCCGGAGAGAAGGGGGCAGGAGACTGGGCTCCATAGAGAAGGGAGGAGGAGACTGTGCTCTGGAGAGAAGGGAGCAGGAGACCGGGCTCCAGAGAGAAGGGAGCAGGGACTGGGCTCCGGAGAGAAGGGTGTAGGAGACTGCGCTCCGGAGAGAAGGGAGCAGGAGACTGGGCTCCAGAGAGAAGGGAGCAGGAGACTGGACTCTGGAGAGAAGGGAGCAGGAGACTGGGCTCTGGAGAGAAGGGAGCAGGAGACTGGGCTCCGGAGAGAAGGGAGCAGGAGACTGGGCTCCAGAGAGAAGGGAGCAGGAGACTGGGCTCTGGAGAGAAGGGTGCAGGAGACTGGGCTCCGGAGAGAAGGGAGCAGGAGACTGGGCTCCGGAGAGAAGGGAGCAGGTGACTGGGCTCCGGAGAGAAGGGAGCAGGAGACTGGGCTCCGGAGAGAAGGGAGCAGGAGACTGGGCTCCGGAGAGAAGGCAGCAGGAGACTGGGCTCCAGAGAGAAGGGAGCAGGAGACTGGGCTCCGGAGAGAAGGGAGCAGGAGAGTGGGCTCCAGAGAGAAGGGAGCAGGAGACTGGCCTCCGGAGAGAAGGGAGCAGGACACTGGACTCCGGAGAGAAGGGAGCAGGATACTTGGCTCCAGAGAGAAGGGAGCAGGAGACTGGGCTCCAGCAAGAAGGGAGCAGGAGACTGGGATCCGGAGAGAAAGGAATAGGAGACTGGGCTCCGGAGAAAAGCGAGCAGGAGACTGGGCTCCGGAGAGAAGGGAGCAGGAGACTGAGCTCCGGAGAGAAGGGAGCAGGAGACTGGGCTCCGAAGAGAAGGGAGCAGGAGACTGGGCTCCAGAGAGAAGGGAGCAGGAGACTGGGCTCCAGAGAGAAGGGAGCAGGAGACTGAGCAGCAGAGAGACGGGAGCAGGACACTGGGCTCCGGAGAGAAGGGAGCAGGAGACTGGGCTCCGGAGAGAAGGGAGCAGGACACTGGGCTCCGGAGAGAAGGGAGCAGGAGACTGGGCTCCGGAGAGAAGGGAGCAGGAGACTGGGCTCCAGAGAGAAGGGAGCAGGAGACTGGGCTCCGGAGAGAAGGGAGCAGGAGACTGGGCTCCGGAGAGAAGGGAGCAGGAGACTGGGCTCTGGAGAGCAGGGAGCAGGAGACTTGGTTCCGGAGAGAAGGGAGCAGGAGACTGGGCTCCAGAGAGAAGGGAGCAGGAGACTGAGCTCCGGAGAGAAGGGAGCAGGAGACTGGGCTCCGGAGAGAAGGGAGCAGGAGACTGGGCTCCGGAGAGAAGGGAGCAGGAGACTGGGCTCCAGAGAGAAGGGAGCAGGAGACTGGGCTCCAGGGAGAAGGGAGCAGGAGACTGAGCAGCAGAGAGAAGGGAGCAGGACACTGGGCTCCGGAGAGAAGGGAGCAGGAGACTGGGCTCCGGAGAGAAGGGAGCAGGAGACTGGGCTCCGGAGAGAAGGGAGCGGGAGACTGGGCTCCGGAGAGAAGGGAGCGGGAGACTGGGCTCCGGAGAGAAGGGAGCAGGAGACTGAGCTCTGGAGAGAAGGGAGCAGGAGACTGGGCTCCGGAGAGAAGGGAGCAGGAGACTGGGCTCCAGCGAGAAGGGAGCAGCAGACTGGGCTCCAGCGAGAAGGGAGCAGGAGACTGGGATCCGGAGAGAAGGGAGCAGGAGACTAGTCTCCAGAGAGAAGGGAGCAGGAGACTGGGCTCCGGAGAGAAGTGAGCAGGAGACTGGGCTCTGGAGAGAAGGGAGCAGGAGGCTGGGCTCCGGAGTGAAGGGAGCAGGAGTCTGGGCTCTGGAGAGAAGGGAGCAGGAGACTGGGCTCTTGAGAGAAGGGAGCAGGAGACTGGGCTCCGGAGAGAAGGGAGCAGGAGACTGGGCTCCGGAGAGAAGGGAGCAGGAAACTGGGCTCCAGAGAGAAGGGAGCAGGAGACTGGGCTCTGGAGAGAAGGGAGCAGGAGATTGGGCTCCAGAGAGAAGGGAGCAGGAGACGAGGCTCCGGAGAGAAGGGAGCAGGAGACTGGGCTCCGGAGAGAAGGGAGCAGGAGACTGGGCTCCGGAGAGAAGGGAGCAGGAGACTGGGCTCCGGAGAGAAGGGAGCAGGAGACTGGGCTCCGGAGAGAAGGGAGCAGGAGACTGGGCTCTGGAGAGAAGGGAGCAGGAGACTGGGCTCCGGAGAGAAGGGAGCAGGAGACTGGGCTCCGGAGAGAAGGGAGCAGGAGACTGGGCTCCGGAGAGAAGGGAGCAGGAGACTGGGTTCCAGAGAGAAGGGAGCAGGAGGCTGGGCTCCAGAGAGAAGGGAGCAGGAGACTGGTCTCCGGAGTGAAGGGAGCAGGAGACTGGGCTCCGGAGAGAAGGGAGCAGGAGACTGGGCTCTGGAGAGAAGGGAGCAGGAGACTGGGCTCCGTAGAGAAGGGAGCAGGAGACTGGGTTCCAGAGAGAAGGGAGCAGGATACTGGGCAGCAGAGAGAATGGAGCAGGAGACTGGGCTCCGGAGAGAAGGGAGCAGGAGACTGGGCTCCGGAGAGAAGGGAGCAGGAGACTGGGCTCCAGAGAGAAGGGAGCAGGAGATTGGGCTCCAGCGAGAAGGGAGCAGGAGACTGGGCTCCGGAGAGAAGGGAGCAGGAGACTGGGCTCGGGAGCGAAGGGAGCAGGAAACTGGGCTCCGGAGAGAATGGAGCAGGAGACTGGGCTCCGGAGAGAAAGGAGCATGAGACTGGGCTCCAGAGAGAAGGGAGCAGGAGGCTGGGCTCCGGGGAGAAGGGAGCAGGAGACTGGGCTCCGGAGAGAAGGGAGCAGGAGACTGGGCTCCGGAGAGAAGGGAGCAGAAGGCTGGGCTCCGGAGAGAAGGGAGCAGGAGACTGGGCTCCGGAGAGAAGGCAGCAGGAGACTGGGCTCCGGAGAGAAGGGACCAGGATACTTGGCTCCAGAGAGAAGGGAGCAGGGGACTGGGCTCCAGCGAGAAGGGAGCAGGAGACTGGGCTCTGGAGAGAAGGGAGCAGGAGACTGGGCTCCGGAGAGAAGGGAGCAGGAGACTGGGCTATGGAGAGAAGGGAGCAGGAGACCGGGCTCCAGAGAGAAGGGAGCAGGAGACTGGGCTCCGGAGAGAAGGGAGTAGGAGACTGCGCTCCGGAGAGAAGGGAGCAGGAGACTGGGCTCCAGAGAGAAGGGAGCAGGAGATGGGCTCTGGAGAGAAGGGTGCAGGAGACTGGGCTCCGGAGAGAAGGGAGTAGGAGACTGCACTCCGGAGAGAAGGGAGCAGGTGCCTGGGCTCCGGAGAGAAGGGAGCAGGAGACTGGGCTCCGGAGAGAAGGGAGCAGGAGACTGGGCTCCGGAGAGAAGGGGGCAGGAGACTGGGCTCCATAGAGAAGGGAGGAGGAGACTGTGCTCTGGAGAGAAGGGAGCAGGAGACCGGGCTCCAGAGAGAAGGGAGCAGGGACTGGGCTCCGGAGAGAAGGGTGTAGGAGACTGCGCTCCGGAGAGAAGGGAGCAGGAGACTGGGCTCCAGAGAGAAGGGAGCAGGAGACTGGACTCTGGAGAGAAGGGAGCAGGAGACTGGGCTCTGGAGAGAAGGGAGCAGGAGACTGGGCTCCGGAGAGAAGGGAGCAGGAGACTGGGCTCCAGAGAGAAGGGAGCAGGAGACTGGGCTCTGGAGAGAAGGGTGCAGGAGACTGGGCTCCGGAGAGAAGGGAGCAGGAGACTGGGCTCCGGAGAGAAGGGAGCAGGTGACTGGGCTCCGGAGAGAAGGGAGCAGGAGACTGGGCTCCGGAGAGAAGGGAGCAGGAGACTGGGCTCCGGAGAGAAGGCAGCAGGAGACTGGGCTCCAGAGAGAAGGGAGCAGGAGACTGGGCTCCGGAGAGAAGGGAGCAGGAGAGTGGGCTCCAGAGAGAAGGGAGCAGGAGACTGGCCTCCGGAGAGAAGGGAGCAGGACACTGGACTCCGGAGAGAAGGGAGCAGGATACTTGGCTCCAGAGAGAAGGGAGCAGGAGACTGGGCTCCAGCAAGAAGGGAGCAGGAGACTGGGATCCGGAGAGAAAGGAATAGGAGACTGGGCTCCGGAGAAAAGCGAGCAGGAGACTGGGCTCCGGAGAGAAGGGAGCAGGAGACTGAGCTCCGGAGAGAAGGGAGCAGGAGACTGGGCTCCGAAGAGAAGGGAGCAGGAGACTGGGCTCCAGAGAGAAGGGAGCAGGAGACTGGGCTCCAGAGAGAAGGGAGCAGGAGACTGAGCAGCAGAGAGACGGGAGCAGGACACTGGGCTCCGGAGAGAAGGGAGCAGGAGACTGGGCTCCGGAGAGAAGGGAGCAGGACACTGGGCTCCGGAGAGAAGGGAGCAGGAGACTGGGCTCCGGAGAGAAGGGAGCAGGAGACTGGGCTCCAGAGAGAAGGGAGCAGGAGACTGGGCTCCGGAGAGAAGGGAGCAGGAGACTGGGCTCCGGAGAGAAGGGAGCAGGAGACTGGGCTCTGGAGAGCAGGGAGCAGGAGACTTGGTTCCGGAGAGAAGGGAGCAGGAGACTGGGCTCCAGAGAGAAGGGAGCAGGAGACTGAGCTCCGGAGAGAAGGGAGCAGGAGACTGGGCTCCGGAGAGAAGGGAGCAGGAGACTGGGCTCCGGAGAGAAGGGAGCAGGAGACTGGGCTCCAGAGAGAAGGGAGCAGGAGACTGGGCTCCAGGGAGAAGGGAGCAGGAGACTGAGCAGCAGAGAGAAGGGAGCAGGACACTGGGCTCCGGAGAGAAGGGAGCAGGAGACTGGGCTCCGGAGAGAAGGGAGCAGGAGACTGGGCTCCGGAGAGAAGGGAGCGGGAGACTGGGCTCCGGAGAGAAGGGAGCGGGAGACTGGGCTCCGGAGAGAAGGGAGCAGGAGACTGAGCTCTGGAGAGAAGGGAGCAGGAGACTGGGCTCCGGAGAGAAGGGAGCAGGAGACTGGGCTCCAGCGAGAAGGGAGCAGCAGACTGGGCTCCAGCGAGAAGGGAGCAGGAGACTGGGATCCGGAGAGAAGGGAGCAGGAGACTAGTCTCCAGAGAGAAGGGAGCAGGAGACTGGGCTCCGGAGAGAAGTGAGCAGGAGACTGGGCTCTGGAGAGAAGGGAGCAGGAGGCTGGGCTCCGGAGTGAAGGGAGCAGGAGTCTGGGCTCTGGAGAGAAGGGAGCAGGAGACTGGGCTCTTGAGAGAAGGGAGCAGGAGACTGGGCTCCGGAGAGAAGGGAGCAGGAGACTGGGCTCCGGAGAGAAGGGAGCAGGAAACTGGGCTCCAGAGAGAAGGGAGCAGGAGACTGGGCTCTGGAGAGAAGGGAGCAGGAGATTGGGCTCCAGAGAGAAGGGAGCAGGAGACGAGGCTCCGGAGAGAAGGGAGCAGGAGACTGGGCTCCGGAGAGAAGGGAGCAGGAGACTGGGCTCCGGAGAGAAGGGAGCAGGAGACTGGGCTCCGGAGAGAAGGGAGCAGGAGACTGGGCTCCGGAGAGAAGGGAGCAGGAGACTGGGCTCTGGAGAGAAGGGAGCAGGAGACTGGGCTCCGGAGAGAAGGGAGCAGGAGACTGGGCTCCGGAGAGAAGGGAGCAGGAGACTGGGCTCCGGAGAGAAGGGAGCAGGAGACTGGGTTCCAGAGAGAAGGGAGCAGGAGGCTGGGCTCCAGAGAGAAGGGAGCAGGAGACTGGTCTCCGGAGTGAAGGGAGCAGGAGACTGGGCTCCGGAGAGAAGGGAGCAGGAGACTGGGCTCTGGAGAGAAGGGAGCAGGAGACTGGGCTCCGTAGAGAAGGGAGCAGGAGACTGGGTTCCAGAGAGAAGGGAGCAGGATACTGGGCAGCAGAGAGAATGGAGCAGGAGACTGGGCTCCGGAGAGAAGGGAGCAGGAGACTGGGCTCCGGAGAGAAGGGAGCAGGAGACTGGGCTCCAGAGAGAAGGGAGCAGGAGATTGGGCTCCAGCGAGAAGGGAGCAGGAGACTGGGCTCCGGAGAGAAGGGAGCAGGAGACTGGGCTCGGGAGCGAAGGGAGCAGGAAACTGGGCTCCGGAGAGAATGGAGCAGGAGACTGGGCTCCGGAGAGAAGGGAGCAGGAGACTGGGCTCCAGAGAGAAGGGAGCAGGAGACTGGGCTCCGGAGAGAAGGGAGCAGGAGACTGGGCTCCGGAGAGAAGGGAGCAGGAGGCTGGGCTCCGGAGAGAAGGGAGCAGAAGACTGGGCTCCGGAGAGAAGGGAGCAGGGGACTGGGCTCCGGAGAGAAGGGAGCAGGAGACTGGGCTCCGGAGAGAAGAGAGCAGGAGACTGGGCTCCGGAGAGAAGGGAGCAGGAGACTGGGCTCCGGAGAGAAGCGAGCAGGAGACTGGGCTCCAGAGAGAAGGAAGCAGGAGACTGGGCAGCAGAGAGAAGGGAGCAGGAGACTGGGTTCCGGAGAGAAGGGAGCAGGAGACTGGGCTCCAGAGAGAAGGGAGCAGGAGACTGGGCTCCAGAGAGAACGGAGCAGGAGACTGGGCAGCAGTGAGAATGGAGCTGGAGACTGGGCTCCAGAGAGAAGGGAGTAAGAGACTGGGCTCCGGAGAGAAGCGAGCAGGAGACTGGGCTCCGGAGAGAAGGGAGCAGGAGACTGGGCTCCGGAGAGAAGGGAGCAGGAGACTGGGCTCCAGAGAGAAGGGAGCAGGAGATTGGGCTCCAGCGAGAAGGGAGCAGGAGACTGGGCTCCGGAGAGAAGGGAGCAGGAGACTGGGCTCGGGAGCGAAGGGAGCAGGAAACTGGGCTCCGGAGAGAATGGAGCAGGAGACTGGGCTCCGGAGAGAAGGGAGCAGGAGACTGGGCTCCAGAGAGAAGGGAGCAGGAGACTGGGCTCCGGAGAGAAGGGAGCAGGAGACTGGGCTCCGGAGAGAAGGGAGCAGGAGGCTGGGCTCCGGAGAGAAGGGAGCAGAAGACTGGGCTCCGGAGAGAAGGGAGCAGGGGACTGGGCTCCGGAGAGAAGGGAGCAGGAGACTGGGCTCCGGAGAGAAGAGAGCAGGAGACTGGGCTCCGGAGAGAAGGGAGCAGGAGACTGGGCTCCGGAGAGAAGCGAGCAGGAGACTGGGCTCCAGAGAGAAGGAAGCAGGAGACTGGGCAGCAGAGAGAAGGGAGCAGGAGACTGGGTTCCGGAGAGAAGGGAGCAGGAGACTGGGCTCCAGAGAGAAGGGAGCAGGAGACTGGGCTCCAGAGAGAACGGAGCAGGAGACTGGGCAGCAGTGAGAATGGAGCTGGAGACTGGGCTCCAGAGAGAAGGGAGTAGGAGACTGGGCTCCGGAGAGAAGCGAGCAGGAGACTGGGCTCCGGAGAGAAGGGAGCAGGAGACTGAGCAGCAGAGAGACGGGAGCAGGACACTGGGCTCCGGAGAGAAGGGAGCAGGAGACTGGGCTCCGGAGAGAAGGGAGCAGGAGACTGGGCTCCAGAGAGAAGGGAGCGGGAGACTGGGCTCCGGAGAGAAGGGAGCAGGAGACTGGGCTCCGGAGAGAAGGGAGCAGGAGACTGGGCTCCGGAGAGAAGGGAGCAGGAGACTGGGCTCCGGAGAGAAGGAAGCAGGAGACTGGGCTCCAGCGAGAAGGGAGCAGCAGACTGGGCTCCAGCGAGAAGGGAGCAGGAGACTGGGATCCAGAGAGAAGGGAGCAGGAGACTAGGCTCCAGAGAGAAGGGAGCAGGAGACTGGGCTCCGGAGAGAAGGGAGCAGGAGATTGGGCTCTGGAGAGAAGGGAGCAGGAGACTGGGCTCTGGAGAGAAGGGAGCAGCAGACTGGGCTCCAGCGAGAAGGGAGCAGGAGACTGGGATCCAGAGAGAAGGGAGCAGGAGGCTGGGCTCCGGAGTGAAGGGAGCAGGAGACTGGGCTCTGGAGAGAAGGGTGCAGGAGCCTGGGCTCCGGAGAGAAGGGAGCAGGAGACTGGGCTCTGGAGAGAAGGGAGCAGGAGACTGGGCTCCGGAGAGAAGGGAGCAGGAGACTGGGCTCCGGAGAGAAGGGAGCAGGAGACTGGGCTCCAGAGAGAAGGGAGTAGGAGACTGGGCTCCGGAGTGAAGGGAGCAGGAGACTGGGCTCTGGAGAGAAGGGAGCAGGAGACTGGGCTCCAGAGAGAAGGGAGCAGGAGACGAGGCTCCGGAGAGAAGGGAGCAGGAGACTGGGCTCCGGAGAGAAGGGAGCAGGAGACTGGGTTCCAGAGTGAAGGGAGCAGGAGGCTGGGCTCCAGAGAGAAGGGAGCAGGAGACTGGTCTCCGGAGTGAAGGGAGCAAAGACTGGGCTCCGGAGAGAAGGGAGCAGGAGACTGGGCTCCAGAGAGAAGGGAGCAAGAGACTGGGCTCCGGAGAGAAGGGAGCAGGAGACTGGGCTCCGTAGAGAAGGTAGCAGGAGACTGGGTTCCAGAGAGAAGGGAGCAAGATACTGGGCAGCAGAGAGAAGGGAGCAGGAGACTGGGCTCCGGAGAGAAGGGAGCAGGAGACTGGGCTCCGGAGAGAAGGGAGCAGGAGACTGGGCTCTGGAAAGAAGGGAGCAGGAGACTGGGCTCCGGAGAGAAGGGAGCAGGAGACTGGGCTCCAGAGAGAAGGGAGCAGGAGATTGGGCTCCAGCGAGAAGGGAGCAGGAGACTGGGCTCCGGAGAGAAGGGAGCAGGAGACTGGGCTCGGGAGCGAAGGGAGCAGGAAACTGGGCTCCGGAGAGAATGGAGCAGGAGACTGGGCTCCGGAGAGAAAGGAGCATGAGACTGGGCTCCAGAGAGAAGGGAGCAGGAGGCTGGGCTCCGGGGAGAAGGGAGCAGGAGACTGGGCTCCGGAGAGAAGGGAGCAGGAGACTGGGCTCCAGAGAGAAGGGAGCAGAAGGCTGGGCTCCGGAGAGAAGGGAGCAGGAGACTGGGCTCCGGAGAGAAGGCAGCAGGAGACTGGGCTCCGGAGAGAAGGGACCAGGATACTTGGCTCCAGAGAGAAGGGAGCAGGGGACTGGGCTCCAGCGAGAAGGGAGCAGGAGACTGGGCTCTGTAGAGAAGGGAGCAGGAGACTGGGCTCCGGAGAGAAGGGAGCAGGAGACTGGGCTAAGGAGAGAAGGGAGCAGGAGACCGGGCTCCAGAGAGAAGGGAGCAGGAGACTGGGCTCCGGAGAGAAGGGAGTAGGAGACTGCGCTCCGGAGAGAAGGGAGCAGGAGACTGGGCTCCAGAGAGAAGGGAGCAGGAGATGGGCTCTGGAGAGAAGGGTGCAGGAGACTGGGCTCCGGAGAGAAGGGAGTAGGAGACTGCACTCCGGAGAGAAGGGAGCAGGTGCCTGGGCTCCGGAGAGAAGGGAGCAGGAGACTGGGCTCCGGAGAGAAGGGAGCAGGAGACTGGGCTCCGGAGAGAAGGGGGCAGGAGACTGGGCTCCATAGAGAAGGGAGGAGGAGACTGTGCTCTGGAGAGAAGGGAGCAGGAGACCGGGCTCCAGAGAGAAGGGAGCAGGGACTGGGCTCCGGAGAGAAGGGAGTAGGAGACTGCGCTCCGGAGGGAAGGGAGCAGGAGACTGGGCTCCAGAGAGAAGGGAGCAGGAGACTGGACTCTGGAGAGAAGGGAGCAGGAGACTGGGCTCTGGAGAGAAGGGAGCAGGAGACTGGGCTCCGGAGAGAAGGGAGCAGGAGACTGGGCTCCAGAGAGAAGGGAGCAGGAGCCTGGGCTCTGGAGAGAAGAGTGCAGGAGACTGGGCTCCGGAGAGAAGGGAGCAGGAGACTGGGCTCCGGAGAGAAGGGAGCAGGTGACTGGGCTCCGGAGAGAAGGGAGCAGGAGACTGGGCTCCGGAGAGAAGGGAGCAGGAGACTGGGCTCCGGAGAGAAGGCAGCAGGAGACTGGGCTCCAGAGAGAAGGCAGCAGGAGACTGGGCTCCGGAGAGAAGGGAGCAGGAGAGTGGGCTCCAGAGAGAAGGGAGCAGGAGACTGGCCTCCGGAGAGAAGGGAGCAGGACACTGGACTCTGGAGAGAAGGGAGCAGGATACTTGGCTCCAGAGAGAAGGGAGCAGGAGACTGGGCTCCAGCGAGAAGGGAGCAGGAGACTGGGATCCGGAGAGAAGGGAGTAGGAGACTGGGCTCCGGAGAAAAGCGAGCAGGAGACTGGGCTCCGGAGAGAAGGGAGCAGGAGACTGAGCTCCGGAGAGAAGGGAGCAGGAGACTGGGCTCCGAAGAGAAGGGAGCAGGAGACTGGGCTCCAGAGAGAAGGGAGCAGGAGACTGGGCTCCAGAGAGAAGGGAGCAGGAGACTGAGCAGCAGAGAGACGGGAGCAGGACACTGGGCTCCGGAGAGAAGGGAGCAGGAGACTGGGCTCCGGAGAGAAGGGAGCAGGAGACTGGGCTCCAGAGAGAAGGGAGCGGGAGACTGGGCTCCGGAGAGAAGGGAGCAGGAGACTGGGCTCCGGAGAGAAGGGAGCAGGAGACTGGGCTCCAGAGAGAAGGGAGCGGGAGACTGGGCTCCGGAGAGAAGGGAGCAGGAGACTGGGCTCCAGAGAGAAGGGAGCAGGAGACTGGGCTCCGGAGAGAAGGGAGCAGGAGACTGGGCTCCGGAGAGAAGGAAGCAGGAGACTGGGCTCCAGCGAGAAGGGAGCAGCAGACTGGGCTCCAGCGAGAAGGGAGCAGGAGACTAGGCTCCAGAGAGAAGGGAGCAGGAGACTGGGCTCCGGAGAGAAGGGAGCAGGAGACTGGGCTCTGGAGAGAAGGGTGCAGGAGCCTGGGCTCCGGAGAGAAGGGAGCAGGAGACTGGGCTCTGGAGAGAAGGGAGCAGGAGACTGGGCTCCGGAGAGAAGGGAGCAGGAGACTGGGCTCCGGAGAGAAGGGAGCAGGAGACTGGGCTCCAGAGAGAAGGGAGTAGGAGACTGGGCTCCGAAGTGAAGGGAGCAGGAGACTGGGCTCTGGAGAGAAGGGAGCAGGAGACTGGGCTCCAGAGAGAAGGGAGCAGGAGACGAGGCTCCGGAGAGAAGGGAGCAGGAGACTGGGCTCCGGAGAGAAGGGAGCAGGAGACTGGGTTCCAGAGAGAAGGGAGCAGGAGGCTGGGCTCCAGAGAGAAGGGAGCAGGAGACTGGTCTCCGGAGTGAAGGGAGCAAAGACTGGGCTCCGGAGAGAAGGGAGCAGGAGACTGGGCTCCAGAGAGAAGGGAGCAAGAGACTGGGCTCCGGAGAGAAGGGAGCAGGAGACTGGGCTCCGTAGAGAAGGTAGCAGGAGACTGGGTTCCAGAGAGAAGGGAGCAAGATACTGGGCAGCAGAGAGAAGGGAGCAGGAGACTGGGTTCCGGAGAGAAGGGAGCAGGAGACTGGGCTCCGGAGAGAAGGGAGCAGGAGACTGGGCTCCGGAAAGAAGGGAGCAGGAGACTGGGCTCCGGAGAGAAGGGAGCAGGAGACTGGGCTCCAGAGAGAAGGGAGCAGGAGATTGGGCTCCAGCGAGAAGGTAGCAGGAGACTGGGCTCCGGAGAGAAGGGAGCAGGAGACTGGTCTCGGGAGCGAAGGGAGCAGGAAACTGGGCTCCGGAGAGAATGGAGCAGGAGACTGGGCTCCGGAGAGAAAGGAGCAGGAGACTGGGCTCCAGAGAGAAGGGAGCAGGAGGCTGGGCTCCGGGGAGAAGGGAGCAGGAGACTGGGCTCCGGAGAGAAGGGAGCAGGAGACTGGGCTCCGGAGAGAAGGGAGCAGAAGGCTGGGCTCCGGAGAGAAGGGAGCAGGAGACTGGGCTCCGGAGAGAAGGCAGCAGGAGACTGGGCTCCGGAGAGAAGGGACCAGGATACTTGGCTCCAGAGAGAAGGGAGCAGGGGACTGGGCTCCAGCGAGAAGGGAGCAGGAGACTGAGCAGCAGAGAGAAGGGAGCAGGACACTGGGCTCCGGAGAGAAGGGAGCAGGAGACTGGGCTCCAGAGAGAAGGGAGCAGGAGACTGGGCTCCAGAGAGAAGGGAGCGGGAGACTGGGCTCCGGAGAGAAGGGAGCAGGAGACTGGGCTCCGGAGAGAAGTGAGCAGGAGACTGGGCTCCGGAGAGAAGGGAGCAGGAGACTGGGCTCCGGAGAGAAGGGAGCAGGAGACGGGGCTCCAGCGAGAAGGGAGCAGCAGACTGGGCTCCAGCGAGAAGGCAGCAGGAGACTGGGATCCGGAGAGAAGGGAGCAGGAGACTAGGCTCCAGAGAGAAGGGAGCAGGAGACTGGGCTCCGGAGAGAAGGGAGCAGGAGACTGGGCTCTGGAGAGAAGGGAGCAGGAGGCTGGGCTCCGGAGTGAAGGGAGCAGGAGACTGGGCTATGGAGAGAAGGGAGCAGGAGACTGGGCTCCAGAGAGAAGGGAGCAGGAGACTAGGCTCCGGAGAGAAGGGAGCAGGAGACTGGGCTCCGGAGAGAAGGGAGCAGGAGACTGGGCTCCGGAGAGAAGGGAGCAGGAGACTGGGTTCCAGAGAGAAGGGAGCAGGAGGCTGGGCTCCAGAGAGAAGGGAGCAGGAGACTGGTCTCCGGAGTGAAGGGAGCAAAGACTGGGCTCCGGAGAGAAGGGAGCAGGAGACTGGGCTCCAGAGAGAAGGGAGCAGGAGACTGGGCTCCGGAGAGAAGGGAGCAGGAGACTGGGCTCCGTAGAGAAGGGAGCAGGAGACTGGGTTCCAGAGAGAAGGGAGCAGGATACTGGGCAGCAGATAGAAGGGAGCAGGAGACTGGGCTCCGGAGAGAAGGGAGCAGGAGACTGGGATCCGGAGAGAAGGGAGCAGGAGACTGGGCTCTGGAAAGAAGGGAGCAGGAGACTGGGCTCCGGAGAGAAGGAAGCAGGAGACTGTGCTCCAGAGAGAAGGGAGCAGGAGATTGGGCTCCAGCGAGAAGGGAGCAGGAGACTGGGCTCCGGAGAGAAGGGAGCAGGAGACTGGGCTCGGGAGCGAAGGGAGCAGGAAACTGGGCTCCGGAGAGAATGGTGCAGGAGACTGGGCTCCGGAGAGAAGGGAGCAGGAGACTCGGCTCCAGAGAGAAGGGAGCAGGAGACTGGGCTCCGGGGAGAAGGGAGCAGGAGACCGGGCTCCGGAGAGAAGGGAGCAGGAGACTGGGCTCCGGAGAGAAGGGAGCAGAAGACTGGGCTCCGGAGAGAAGGGAGCAGGAGACTGGGCACCGGAGAGAAGGCAGCAGGAGACTGGGCTCCGGAGAGAAGGCAGCAGGAGACTGGGCTCTGGAGAGAAGGGAGCAGGAGACTGGGCTCCAGAGAGAAGCGAGCAGGAGACTGGGCTGCGGAGAGAAGGGAGCAGGAGACGGGGCTCCAGAGAGAAGGGAGCAGGAGACTGGGCTCCAGAGAGAAGGGAGCAGGAGACTGGGCAGCAGAGAGAATGGAGCAGGAGACTGGGCTCCAGAGAGAAGGGAGAAGGAGACTGGGCTGCGGAGAGATGGGAGCAGGAGACTGGGATCCGGAGAGAAGCGAGCAGGAGACTGGGCTCCGGAGAGAAGGGAGCAGGAGACTGGGCTCTGGAGAGAAGGGAGCATGAGACTGGGTTCTGGAGAGAAGGGAGCAGGAGACTGGGCTCTGGAGAGAAGGGAGCAGGAGACTGGGCTCTGGAGAGAAGGGAGCAGGAGACTGGGCTCCGGAGAGAAGGGAGCAGGAGACTGGGCTCTGGAGAGAAGGGAGCAGGAGACCGGGCTCCTGAGAGAAGGGAGCAGGAGACTGGGCTCCGTAGAGAAGGGAGTAGGAGACTGGGCTCCAGAGAGAAGGGAGCAGGTGACTGGCCTCCGGAGAGAAGGGAGCAGGTGACTGGGCTCCGGAGAGAAGGGAGCAGGAGACTGGGCTCCGGAGAGAATGGAGCAGGAGACTGGGCTCCAGAGAGAAGGGAGTAGGAGACTGGTCTCCGGAGAGAAGGGAGCAGGAGACTGGGCTCCGGAGAGAAGGGAGCAGGAGACTGGGCTCCGGAGAGAAGGGAGCAGGAGACTGGGCTCCGGAGAGAAGGGAGCAGGAGACTGGGCTCTGGAGAGCAGGGAGCAGGAGACTTGGTTCCGGAGAGAAGGGAGCAGGAGACTGGGCTCCAGAGAGAAGGGAGCAGGAGACTGAGCTCCGGAGAGAAGGGAGCAGGAGACTGGGCTCCGGAGATAAGGGAGCAGGAGACTGGGCTCCGGAGAGAAGGGAGCAGGAGACTGTGCTCCAGAGAGAAGGGAGCAGGAGACTGGGCTCCAGGGAGAAGGGAGCAGGAGACTGAGCAGCAGAGAGAAGGGAGCAGGACACTGGGCTCCGGAGAGAAGGGAGCAGGAGACTGGGCTCCGGAGAGAAGGGAGCAGGAGACTGGGCTCTGGAAAGAAGGGAGCAGGAGACTGGGCTGCGGAGAGAAGGGAGCAGGAGACTGGGCTCCAGAGAGAAGGGAGCAGGAGATTGGGCTCCAGCGAGAAGGGAGCAGGAGACTGGGCTCCGGAGAGAAGGGAGCAGGAGACTGGGCTCGGGAGCGAAGGGAGCAGGAAACTGGGCTCCGGAGAGAATGGAGCAGGAGACTGGACTCCGGAGAGAAAGGAGCATGAGACTGGGCTCCAGAGAGAAGGGAGCAGGAGGCTGGGCTCCGGGGAGAAGGGAGCAGGAGACTGGGCTCCGGAGAGAAGGGAGCAGGAGACTGGGCTCCGGAGAGAAGGGAGCAGAAGGCTGGGCTCCGGAGAGAAGGGAGCAGGAGACTGGGCTCCGGAGAGAAGGCAGCAGGAGACTGGGCTCCGGAGAGAAGGGACGAGGATACTTGGCTCCAGAGAGAAGGGAGCAGGGGACTGGGCTCCAGCGAGAAGGGAGCAGGAGACTGGGCTCTGTAGAGAAGGGAGCAGGAGACTGGGCTCCGGAGAGAAGGGAGCAGGAGACTGGGCTAAGGAGAGAAGGGAGCAGGAGACCGGGCTCCAGAGAGAAGGGAGCAGGAGACTGGGCTCCGGAGAGAAGGGAGTAGGAGACTGCGCTCCGGAGAGAAGGGAGCAGGAGACTGGGCTCCAGAGAGAAGGGAGCAGGAGATGGGCTCTGGAGAGAAGGGTGCAGGAGACTGGGCTCCGGAGAGAAGGGAGTAGGAGACTGCACTCCGGAGAGAAGGGAGCAGGTGCCTGGGCTCCGGAGAGAAGGGAGCAGGAGACTGGGCTCCGGAGAGAAGGGAGCAGGAGACTGGGCTCCGGAGAGAAGGGGGCAGGAGACTGGGCTCCATAGAGAAGGGAGGAGGAGACTGTGCTCTGGAGAGAAGGGAGCAGGAGACCGGGCTCCAGAGAGAAGGGAGCAGGGACTGGGCTCCGGAGAGAAGGGAGTAGGAGACTGCGCTCCGGAGAGAAGGGAGCAGGAGACTGGGCTCCAGAGAGAAGGGAGCAGGAGACTGGACTCTGGAGAGAAGGGAGCAGGAGACTGGGCTCTGGAGAGAAGGGAGCAGGAGACTGGGCTCCGGAGAGAAGGGAGCAGGAGACTGGGCTCCGGAGAGAAGGGAGCAGGTGACTGGGCTCCGGAGAGAAGGGAGCAGGAGACTGGGCTCCGGAGAGAAGGGAGCAGGAGACTGGGCTCCGGAGAGAAGGCAGCAGGAGACTGGGCTCCAGAGAGAAGGGAGCAGGAGACTGGGCTCCGGAGAGAAGGGAGCAGGAGAGTGGGCTCCAGAGAGAAGGGAGCAGGAGACTGGCCTCCGGAGAGAAGGGAGCAGGACACTGGACTCTGGAGAGAAGGGAGCAGGATACTTGGCTCCAGAGAGAAGGGAGCAGGAGACTGGGCTCCAGCGAGAAGGGAGCAGGAGACTGGGATCCGGAGAGAAGGGAGTAGGAGACTGGGCTCCGGAGAAAAGCGAGCAGGAGACTGGGCTCCGGAGAGAAGGGAGCAGGAGACTGAGCTCCGGAGAGAAGGGAGCAGGAGACTGGGCTCCGAAGAGAAGGGAGCAGGAGACTGGGCTCCAGAGAGAAGGGAGCAGGAGACTGGGCTCCAGAGAGAAGGGAGCAGGAGACTGAGCAGCAGAGAGACGGGAGCAGGACACTGGGCTCCGGAGAGAAGGGAGCAGGAGACTGGGCTCCGGAGAGAAGGGAGCAGGAGACTGGGCTCCAGAGAGAAGGGAGCGGGAGACTGGGCTCCGGAGAGAAGGGAGCAGGAGACTGGGCTCCAGAGAGAAGGGAGCAGGAGACTGGGCTCCGGAGAGAAGGGAGCAGGAGACTGGGCTCCGGAGAGAAGGAAGCAGGAGACTGGGCTCCAGCGAGAAGGGAGCAGCAGACTGGGCTCCAGCGAGAAGGGAGCAGGAGACTGGGATCCAGAGAGAAGGGAGCAGGAGACTAGGCTCCAGAGAGAAGGGAGCAGGAGACTGGGCTCCGGAGAGAAGGGAGCAGGAGACTGGGCTCTGGAGAGAAGGGTGCAGGAGCCTGGGCTCCGGAGAGAAGGGAGCAGGAGACTGGGCTCTGGAGAGAAGGGAGCAGGAGACTGGGCTCCGGAGAGAAGGGAGCAGGAGACTGGGCTCCGGAGAGAAGGGAGCAGGAGACTGGGCTCCAGAGAGAAGGGAGTAGGAGACTGGGCTCCGGAGTGAAGGGAGCAGGAGACTGGGCTCTGGAGAGAAGGGAGCAGGAGACTGGGCTCCAGAGAGAAGGGAGCAGGAGACGAGGCTCCGGAGAGAAGGGAGCAGGAGACTGGGCTCCGGAGAGAAGGGAGCAGGAGACTGGGTTCCAGAGAGAAGGGAGCAGGAGGCTGGGCTCCAGAGAGAAGGGAGCAGGAGACTGGTCTCCGGAGTGAAGGGAGCAAAGACTGGGCTCCGGAGAGAAGGGAGCAGGAGACTGGGCTCCAGAGAGAAGGGAGCAAGAGACTGGGCTCCGGAGAGAAGGGAGCAGGAGACTGGGCTCCGTAGAGAAGGTAGCAGGAGACTGGGTTCCAGAGAGAAGGGAGCAAGATACTGGGCAGCAGAGAGAAGGGAGCAGGAGACTGGGCTCCGGAGAGAAGGGAGCAGGAGACTGGGCTCCGGAGAGAAGGGAGCAGGAGACTGGGCTCCGGAAAGAAGGGAGCAGGAGACTGGGCTCCGGAGAGAAGGGAGCAGGAGACTGGGCTCCAGAGAGAAGGGAGCAGGAGATTGGGCTCCAGCGAGAAGGTAGCAGGAGACTGGGCTCCGGAGAGAAGGGAGCAGGAGACTGGTCTCGGGAGCGAAGGGAGCAGGAAACTGGGCTCCGGAGAGAATGGAGCAGGAGACTGGGCTCCGGAGAGAAAGGAGCAGGAGACTTGGCTCCAGAGAGAAGGGAGCAGGAGGCTGGGCTCCGGGGAGAAGGGAGCAGGAGACTGGGCTCCGGAGAGAAGGGAGCAGGAGACTGGGCTCCGGAGAGAAGGGAGCAGAAGGCTGGGCTCCGGAGAGAAGGGAGCAGGAGACTGGGCTCCGGAGAGAAGGCAGCAGGAGACTGGGCTCCGGAGAGAAGGGACCAGGATACTTGGCTCCAGAGAGAAGGGAGCAGGGGACTGGGCTCCAGCGAGAAGGGAGCAGGAGACTGAGCAGCAGAGAGAAGGGAGCAGGACACTGGGCTCCGGAGAGAAGGGAGCAGGAGACTGGGCTCCAGAGAGAAGGGAGCAGGAGACTGGGCTCCAGAGAGAAGGGAGCGGGAGACTGGGCTCCGGAGAGAAGGGAGCAGGAGACTGGGCTCCGGAGAGAAGTGAGCAGGAGACTGGGCTCCGGAGAGAAGGGAGCAGGAGACTGGGCTCCGGAGAGAAGGGAGCAGGAGACGGGGCTCCAGCGAGAAGGGAGCAGCAGACTGGGCTCCAGCGAGAAGGCAGCAGGAGACTGGGATCCGGAGAGAAGGGAGCAGGAGACTAGGCTCCAGAGAGAAGGGAGCAGGAGACTGGGCTCCGGAGAGAAGGGAGCAGGAGACTGGGCTCTGGAGAGAAGGGAGCAGGAGGCTGGGCTCCGGAGTGAAGGGAGCAGGAGACTGGGCTATGGAGAGAAGGGAGCAGGAGACTGGGCTCCAGAGAGAAGGGAGCAGGAGACTAGGCTCCGGAGAGAAGGGAGCAGGAGACTGGGCTCCGGAGAGAAGGGAGCAGGAGACTGGGCTCCGTAGAGAAGGGAGCAGGAGACTGGGTTCCAGAGAGAAGGGAGCAGGATACTGGGCAGCAGATAGAAGGGAGCAGGAGACTGGGCTCCGGAGAGAAGGGAGCAGGAGACTGGGATCCGGAGAGAAGGGAGCAGGAGACTGGGCTCTGGAAAGAAGGGAGCAGGAGACTGGGCTCCGGAGAGAAGGGAGCAGGAGACTGTGCTCCAGAGAGAAGGGAGCAGGAGATTGGGCTCCAGCGAGAAGGGAGCAGGAGACTGGGCTCCGGAGAGAAGGGAGCAGGAGACTGGGCTCGGGAGCGAAGGGAGCAGGAAACTGGGCTCCGGAGAGAATGGTGCAGGAGACTGGGCTCCGGAGAGAAGGGAGCAGGAGACTCGGCTCCAGAGAGAAGGGAGCAGGAGACTGGGCTCCGGGGAGAAGGGAGCAGGAGACCGGGCTCCGGAGAGAAGGGAGCAGGAGACTGGGCTCCGGAGAGAAGGGAGCAGAAGACTGGGCTCCGGAGAGAAGGGAGCAGGAGACTGGGCACCGGAGAGAAGGCAGCAGGAGACTGGGCTCCGGAGAGAAGGCAGCAGGAGACTGGGCTCTGGAGAGAAGGGAGCAGGAGACTGGGCTCCAGAGAGAAGCGAGCAGGAGACTGGGCTGCGGAGAGAAGGGAGCAGGAGACTGGGCTCCAGAGAGAAGGGAGCAGGAGACTGGGCTCCAGAGAGAAGGGAGCAGGAGACTGGGCAGCAGAGAGAATGGAGCAGGAGACTGGGCTCCAGAGAGAAGGGAGAAGGAGACTGGGCTGCGGAGAGATGGGAGCAGGAGACTGGGATCCGGAGAGAAGCGAGCAGGAGACTGGGCTCCGGAGAGAAGGGAGCAGGAGACTGGGCTCTGGAGAGAAGGGAGCATGAGACTGGGTTCTGGAGAGAAGGGAGCAGGAGACTGGGCTCTGGAGAGAAGGGAGCAGGAGACTGGGCTCTGGAGAGAAGGGAGCAGGAGACTGGGCTCCGGAGAGAAGGGAGCAGGAGACTGGGCTCTGGAGAGAAGGGTGCAGGAGACCGGGCTCCTGAGAGAAGGGAGCAGGAGACTGGGCTCCGTAGAGAAGGGAGTAGGAGACTGGGCTCCAGAGAGAAGGGAGCAGGTGACTGGCCTCCGGAGAGAAGGGAGCAGGTGACTGGGCTCCGGAGAGAAGGGAGCAGGAGACTGGGCTCCGGAGAGAATGGAGCAGGAGACTGGGCTCCAGAGAGAAGGGAGTAGGAGACTGGTCTCCGGAGAGAAGGGAGCAGGAGACTGGGCTCCGGAGAGAAGGGAGCAGGAGACTGGGCTCCGGAGAGAAGGGAGCAGGAGACTGGGCTCCGGAGAGAAGGGAGCAGGAGACTGGGCTCTGGAGAGCAGGGAGCAGGAGACTTGGTTCCGGAGAGAAGGGAGCAGGAGACTGGGCTCCAGAGAGAAGGGAGCAGGAGACTGGACTCTGGAGAGAAGGGAGCAGGAGACTGGGCTCTGGAGAGAAGGGAGCAGGAGACTGGGCTCCGGAGAGAAGGGAGCAGGAGACTGGGCTCCGGAGAGAAGGGAGCAGGTGACTGGGCTCCGGAGAGAAGGGAGCAGGAGACTGGGCTCCGGAGAGAAGGGAGCAGGAGACTGGGCTCCGGAGAGAAGGCAGCAGGAGACTGGGCTCCAGAGAGAAGGGAGCAGGAGACTGGGCTCCGGAGAGAAGGGAGCAGGAGAGTGGGCTCCAGAGAGAAGGGAGCAGGAGACTGGCCTCCGGAGAGAAGGGAGCAGGACACTGGACTCTGGAGAGAAGGGAGCAGGATACTTGGCTCCAGAGAGAAGGGAGCAGGAGACTGGGCTCCAGCGAGAAGGGAGCAGGAGACTGGGATCCGGAGAGAAGGGAGTAGGAGACTGGGCTCCGGAGAAAAGCGAGCAGGAGACTGGGCTCCGGAGAGAAGGGAGCAGGAGACTGAGCTCCGGAGAGAAGGGAGCAGGAGACTGGGCTCCGAAGAGAAGGGAGCAGGAGACTGGGCTCCAGAGAGAAGGGAGCAGGAGACTGGGCTCCAGAGAGAAGGGAGCAGGAGACTGAGCAGCAGAGAGACGGGAGCAGGACACTGGGCTCCGGAGAGAAGGGAGCAGGAGACTGGGCTCCGGAGAGAAGGGAGCAGGAGACTGGGCTCCAGAGAGAAGGGAGCGGGAGACTGGGCTCCGGAGAGAAGGGAGCAGGAGACTGGGCTCCAGAGAGAAGGGAGCAGGAGACTGGGCTCCGGAGAGAAGGGAGCAGGAGACTGGGCTCCGGAGAGAAGGAAGCAGGAGACTGGGCTCCAGCGAGAAGGGAGCAGCAGACTGGGCTCCAGCGAGAAGGGAGCAGGAGACTGGGATCCAGAGAGAAGGGAGCAGGAGACTAGGCTCCAGAGAGAAGGGAGCAGGAGACTGGGCTCCGGAGAGAAGGGAGCAGGAGACTGGGCTCTGGAGAGAAGGGTGCAGGAGCCTGGGCTCCGGAGAGAAGGGAGCAGGAGACTGGGCTCTGGAGAGAAGGGAGCAGGAGACTGGGCTCCGGAGAGAAGGGAGCAGGAGACTGGGCTCCGGAGAGAAGGGAGCAGGAGACTGGGCTCCAGAGAGAAGGGAGTAGGAGACTGGGCTCCGGAGTGAAGGGAGCAGGAGACTGGGCTCTGGAGAGAAGGGAGCAGGAGACTGGGCTCCAGAGAGAAGGGAGCAGGAGACGAGGCTCCGGAGAGAAGGGAGCAGGAGACTGGGCTCCGGAGAGAAGGGAGCAGGAGACTGGGTTCCAGAGAGAAGGGAGCAGGAGGCTGGGCTCCAGAGAGAAGGGAGCAGGAGACTGGTCTCCGGAGTGAAGGGAGCAAAGACTGGGCTCCGGAGAGAAGGGAGCAGGAGACTGGGCTCCAGAGAGAAGGGAGCAAGAGACTGGGCTCCGGAGAGAAGGGAGCAGGAGACTGGGCTCCGTAGAGAAGGTAGCAGGAGACTGGGTTCCAGAGAGAAGGGAGCAAGATACTGGGCAGCAGAGAGAAGGGAGCAGGAGACTGGGCTCCGGAGAGAAGGGAGCAGGAGACTGGGCTCCGGAGAGAAGGGAGCAGGAGACTGGGCTCCGGAAAGAAGGGAGCAGGAGACTGGGCTCCGGAGAGAAGGGAGCAGGAGACTGGGCTCCAGAGAGAAGGGAGCAGGAGATTGGGCTCCAGCGAGAAGGTAGCAGGAGACTGGGCTCCGGAGAGAAGGGAGCAGGAGACTGGTCTCGGGAGCGAAGGGAGCAGGAAACTGGGCTCCGGAGAGAATGGAGCAGGAGACTGGGCTCCGGAGAGAAAGGAGCAGGAGACTTGGCTCCAGAGAGAAGGGAGCAGGAGGCTGGGCTCCGGGGAGAAGGGAGCAGGAGACTGGGCTCCGGAGAGAAGGGAGCAGGAGACTGGGCTCCGGAGAGAAGGGAGCAGAAGGCTGGGCTCCGGAGAGAAGGGAGCAGGAGACTGGGCTCCGGAGAGAAGGCAGCAGGAGACTGGGCTCCGGAGAGAAGGGACCAGGATACTTGGCTCCAGAGAGAAGGGAGCAGGGGACTGGGCTCCAGCGAGAAGGGAGCAGGAGACTGAGCAGCAGAGAGAAGGGAGCAGGACACTGGGCTCCGGAGAGAAGGGAGCAGGAGACTGGGCTCCAGAGAGAAGGGAGCAGGAGACTGGGCTCCAGAGAGAAGGGAGCGGGAGACTGGGCTCCGGAGAGAAGGGAGCAGGAGACTGGGCTCCGGAGAGAAGTGAGCAGGAGACTGGGCTCCGGAGAGAAGGGAGCAGGAGACTGGGCTCCGGAGAGAAGGGAGCAGGAGACGGGGCTCCAGCGAGAAGGGAGCAGCAGACTGGGCTCCAGCGAGAAGGCAGCAGGAGACTGGGATCCGGAGAGAAGGGAGCAGGAGACTAGGCTCCAGAGAGAAGGGAGCAGGAGACTGGGCTCCGGAGAGAAGGGAGCAGGAGACTGGGCTCTGGAGAGAAGGGAGCAGGAGGCTGGGCTCCGGAGTGAAGGGAGCAGGAGACTGGGCTATGGAGAGAAGGGAGCAGGAGACTGGGCTCCAGAGAGAAGGGAGCAGGAGACTAGGCTCCGGAGAGAAGGGAGCAGGAGACTGGGCTCCGGAGAGAAGGGAGCAGGAGACTGGGCTCCGTAGAGAAGGGAGCAGGAGACTGGGTTCCAGAGAGAAGGGAGCAGGATACTGGGCAGCAGATAGAAGGGAGCAGGAGACTGGGCTCCGGAGAGAAGGGAGCAGGAGACTGGGATCCGGAGAGAAGGGAGCAGGAGACTGGGCTCTGGAAAGAAGGGAGCAGGAGACTGGGCTCCGGAGAGAAGGGAGCAGGAGACTGTGCTCCAGAGAGAAGGGAGCAGGAGATTGGGCTCCAGCGAGAAGGGAGCAGGAGACTGGGCTCCGGAGAGAAGGGAGCAGGAGACTGGGCTCGGGAGCGAAGGGAGCAGGAAACTGGGCTCCGGAGAGAATGGTGCAGGAGACTGGGCTCCGGAGAGAAGGGAGCAGGAGACTCGGCTCCAGAGAGAAGGGAGCAGGAGACTGGGCTCCGGGGAGAAGGGAGCAGGAGACCGGGCTCCGGAGAGAAGGGAGCAGGAGACTGGGCTCCGGAGAGAAGGGAGCAGAAGACTGGGCTCCGGAGAGAAGGGAGCAGGAGACTGGGCACCGGAGAGAAGGCAGCAGGAGACTGGGCTCCGGAGAGAAGGCAGCAGGAGACTGGGCTCTGGAGAGAAGGGAGCAGGAGACTGGGCTCCAGAGAGAAGCGAGCAGGAGACTGGGCTGCGGAGAGAAGGGAGCAGGAGACTGGGCTCCAGAGAGAAGGGAGCAGGAGACTGGGCTCCAGAGAGAAGGGAGCAGGAGACTGGGCAGCAGAGAGAATGGAGCAGGAGACTGGGCTCCAGAGAGAAGGGAGAAGGAGACTGGGCTGCGGAGAGATGGGAGCAGGAGACTGGGATCCGGAGAGAAGCGAGCAGGAGACTGGGCTCCGGAGAGAAGGGAGCAGGAGACTGGGCTCTGGAGAGAAGGGAGCATGAGACTGGGTTCTGGAGAGAAGGGAGCAGGAGACTGGGCTCTGGAGAGAAGGGAGCAGGAGACTGGGCTCTGGAGAGAAGGGAGCAGGAGACTGGGCTCCGGAGAGAAGGGAGCAGGAGACTGGGCTCTGGAGAGAAGGGTGCAGGAGACCGGGCTCCTGAGAGAAGGGAGCAGGAGACTGGGCTCCGTAGAGAAGGGAGTAGGAGACTGGGCTCCAGAGAGAAGGGAGCAGGTGACTGGCCTCCGGAGAGAAGGGAGCAGGTGACTGGGCTCCGGAGAGAAGGGAGCAGGAGACTGGGCTCCGGAGAGAATGGAGCAGGAGACTGGGCTCCAGAGAGAAGGGAGTAGGAGACTGGTCTCCGGAGAGAAGGGAGCAGGAGACTGGGCTCCGGAGAGAAGGGAGCAGGAGACTGGGCTCCGGAGAGAAGGGAGCAGGAGACTGGGCTCCGGAGAGAAGGGAGCAGGAGACTGGGCTCTGGAGAGCAGGGAGCAGGAGACTTGGTTCCGGAGAGAAGGGAGCAGGAGACTGGGCTCCAGAGAGAAGGGAGCAGGAGACTGAGCTCCGGAGAGAAGGGAACAGGAGACTGGGCTCCGGAGAGAAGGGAGCAGGAGACTGGGCTCCGGAGAGAAGGGAGCAGGAGACTGTGCTCCAGAGAGAAGGGAGCAGGAGACTGGGCTCCAGGGAGAAGGGAGCAGGAGACTGAGCAGCAGAGAGAAGGGAGCAGGACACTGGGCTCCGGAGAGAAGGGAGCAGGAGACTGGGCTCCGGAGAGAAGGGAGCAGGAGACTGGGCTCCGGAGAGAAGGGAGCGGGAGACTGGGCTCCGGAGAGAAGGGAGCGGGAGACTGGGCTCCGGAGAGAAGGGAGCAGGAGACTGGGCTCCGGAGAGAAGGGAGCAGGAGACTGGGCTCCGGAGAGAAGGGAGCAGGAGACTGGGCTCCAGCGAGAAGGGAGCAGCAGACTGGGCTCCAGCGAGAAGGGAGCAGGAGACTGGGATCCGGAGAGAAGGGAGCAGGAGACTAGGCTCCAGAGAGAAGGGAGCAGGAGACTGGGCTCCGGAGAGAAGGGAGCAGGAGACTGGGCTCTAGAGAGAAGGGAGCAGGAGGCTGGGCTCCGGAGTGAAGGGAGCAGTAGACTGGGCTCTGGAGAGAAGGGAGCAGGAGACTGGGCTCTTGAGAGAAGGGAGCAGGAGACTGGGCTCCGGAGAGAAGGGAGCAGGAGACTGGGCTCCGGAGAGAAGGGAGCAGGAAACTGGGCTCCAGAGAGAAGGGAGCAGGAGACTGGGCTCTGGAGAGAAGGGAGCAGGAGATTGGGCTCCAGAGAGAAGGGAGCAGGAGACGAGGCTCCGGAGAGAAGGGAGCAAGAGACTGGGCTCCGGAGAGAAGGGAGCAGGAGACTGGGCTCCGGAGAGAAGGGAGCAGGAGACTGGGCTCCGGAGAGAAGGGAGCAGGAGACTGGGCTCCGGAGAGAAGGGAGCAGGAGACTGGGCTCTGGAGAGAAGGGAGCAGGAGACTGGGCTCCGGAGAGAAGGGAGCAGGAGACTGGGCTCCGGAGAGAAGGGAGCAGGAGACTGGGCTCCGGAGAGAAGGGAGCAGGAGACTTGGTTCCAGAGAGAAGGGAGCAGGAGGCTGGGCTCCAGAGAGAAGGGAGCAGGAGACTGGTCTCCGGAGTGAAGGGAGCAGGAGACTGGGCTCCGGAGAGAAGGGAGCAGGAGACTGGGCTCCAGAGAGAAGGGAGCAGGAGACTGGGCTCTGGAGAGAAGGGAGCAGGAGACAGGGCTCCGTAGAGAAGGGAGCAGGAGACTGGGTTCCAGAGAGAAGGGAGCAGGATACTGGGCAGCAGAGAGAAGGGAGCAGGAGACTGGGCTCCGGAGAGAAGGGAGCAGGAGACTGGGCTCCGGAGAGAAGGGAGCAGGAGACTGGGCTCCAGAGAGAAGGGAGCAGGAGATTGGGCTCCAGCGAGAAGGGAGCAGGAGACTGGGCTCCGGAGAGAAGGGAGCAGGAGACTGGGCTCGGGAGCGAAGGGAGCAGGAAACTGGGCTCCGGAGAGAATGGAGCAGGAGACTGGGCTCCGGAGAGAAGGGAGCAGGAGACTGGGCTCCAGAGAGAAGGGAGCAGGAGACTGGGCTCCGGAGAGAAACATAGAAACATAGAGATAGGAACAGGAGTAGGCCATTCGGCCCTTCGAGCCTGCTCCGCCATTCAATGAGATCATGGCTGATCTTCCTCTGAGATCTTAGCTGATCTTACCAGTTCAGTACCCCGTCCCCGCCTTTTCTCCGTAACCCTTAATCCCCTTAGCCTTCAGAAATATATCCAATTCTCTCTTGAAAATATTTATTGAATTAGCCTTCACAGCCCTCTGTGGCAGGGAATTCCACAGGCTCACCACTCTTTGAGTGAAGAAATTCTTCCTCATCTCTGTTTTAAATGATTTGCCCGCTATTTTTAGACTGTGGCCCCTGGTTCTGTGCTCCCCTGCCATTGGAAACATTCTCTCTGAATTCAGCCTGTCCAGGCCTGCCATAATTTTATATGTTTCGATGAGATCCCCTCTCAATCTTCTAAACTCCAGTGAGTACCAGCCCAAACTATTCAATCTCTCCTCGTAGGTCATTCCCGCCATTCCAGGTATCAGCCTGGTGAATCGCCGCTGCACTCTTTCCATGGCAAGAACATCCTTCCGCAGATGGGGCGACCAAAACTGTACACAATACTCCAGATGCGGTCTCACCAGCACCTTGTACAGCTGTAGTAAGGTATCCCTATTCCTATACTCGAACCCCCTTGATATGAAGGCCAACATACCATTTGCCTTCTTAATCGCCTGTTGCACCTGCATGCTCTCCTTCAGTGACTGGTGCACAAGAACACCCAGGTCCCTCTGCACTTCCCCATCTCCCAATCTATTGCCATTTAGATAATAATCTACCCTCCTGTTTTTACCCCCAAAGTGGATAACCTCGCATTTATCCACATTATTGTGCATCTGCCACGTATCCGCCCATTCTCCCAACCTGTCCAAATCGCACTGTAGCCTCCTGACATCCTCATCAGAGCCCACCCCTCCTCCTAGTTTAGTGTCGTCAGCGAATTTGGAAATATTGCATCCAATTCCCTGATCCAGATCATTTATATATATTGTGAACAGCTGGGGTCCCAGGACAGATCCTTGCGGCACCCCGCTGGTCACTGCCTGCCACTCCGAAAACGAGCCGTTTATTCCAACTCTCTGTTTTCTATCCGCCAGCCAGTTCTCTATCCACGTTAATACTTTGCCCCCAATCCCATGAGCCTTAATTTTGCATGATAATCTTTTGTGTGGAACCTTATCGAAGGCTTTCTGGAAGTCAAGGTACACCACATCCACTGGCTCTCCCCCATCTATTTTACCAGTTACTTCCTCAAAAAATTCCAGCAGATTAGTCAAACACGATTTACCCTTTGTAAATCCATGTTGACTCTGTCCGATCCTTTCCCCATTTGTCAAGTGCTCCGCTATTTTATCCTTAATAATGGACTCTAGCATTTTGCCCACAACCGATGTAAGGCTTACTGGTCTATAATTCCCTGCTTTCTCTCTACCCCCCTTTTTAAATATTGGGGTAACATTAGCTACCCTCCAATCCACGGGTACTGTTCCCGAGTCAATGGAGTTCCGGAAGATGATCCTTAGAGCATCTGCTATCTCCAGGGCCACCTCCTTAAGTACCCTAGGATGTAGTTTATCAGGCCCCGGGGATTTGTCGGCCTTCAGTCCCCTCAACTTACCCAACACCATATCCCTAGAGATACTAATTTCTGTCAGCTCCTCCCTCTCATTAGTCCCTATGTTTGCTGATATTCCTGGGAGGTTATTTGTGTCCTCCTTTGTGAATACAGAACCAAAGTATGAGTTTAATTGGTCTGCCATTTCCTTATTCTCCATTATATATTCTCCCGAATCGGACTGCAAGGGACCGACTTGGGATTTTACCAGTCTTTTCCTCCTGATATACCGATAAAAGCTTTTGCAGTCTGTCTTTATGTTTGCTGCAAGTTTACTTTCGTATTCTATTTTCCCCTTCCTGATTAATCCCTTTGTCCTCTTTTGCTGTATCCTGTACTGCCCCCAATCTTCCGGTCTGGTGCTTTTTTTTGCCAGTTGATATGCCCTTTTTTTTGATTTTATGCTGTCCCTAATTTCCCTCGTTATCCACGGTTGAGCCACCTTTTTAGGTTTATTTTTATGCCAAACCGGTATAAACATGTTCTGGAATTCTTCCATTCTATCTTTGAATGCTTGCCATTGTCTATCCACTGTCAATCCCCCCAGAAACACCACCCAATCAATCTTACCCAATTCCCGTCTCATACCCTCGTAATTCCCTTTATTTAAGTTCTGGACCTTAGTCTCTGATTCAATTTCCTCACTCTCCATCTCGACTGAGAGCTCGATCATATTATGATCGCTCTGACCCAAGGGGCCTCGTACAAGAAGATTGTTGATAAGTCCCTTCTCATTGCACAATACCCAGTCTAAAATGGCCTGATCTCGAGTCGGCTCCTCGACATATTGGTCCAGATAACCGTCCCGAAAACATTCCAGGAATTCCTCCTCCTCAGAATTTTTACTAATTTGGGTAGTCCAATCAATATGTAAATTAAAGTCACCCATGATGACAGCTGTGCTCTTATCGCACGCTTCTCTAATTTCCCTTTTTATGCCTTCCCTCACCTCCATATTACTATTTGGAGGCCTATATATCACACCCACTAACGTTTTCCTCCCCTTGCTATTTCTCATTTCTACCCATACAGATTCCGTTTCATCCGAGTTAATATCCTTCCTTTCCATTGCATTAATCCCCTCCTTTACCAGCAATGCTACCCCACCTCCCCTACCTTTTTGCCGATCCTTCCTAAATATTGTATATCCCTGGATGTTAAGTTCCCAGCCTTGCCCACCCTGCAGCCACGTTTCTGTAATCCCAATCAAATCATACTTGTTTACCTCTATTTCCACAACTAATTCATCCACCTTGTTCCTAATGCTTCTAGCATTAAGATACAAAGCCTTCAGGCTTGCTTTTTTCACACTCTCATTATGAATTAGTTTGGCCCTTTGTGTTTCTCTCCTTTGCTTATTGCTTCTCACCTTTCTACCATCTATTTCTGACTTCATATGACTTCCCTCTTTTCCACTATCTAGGTTCCCATCCCCCTGCCAAATTAGTTTAAATCCTCCCGAACCGCCCTAGAAAATATTACCCCGAGGACATCGGCTCCCTCACAGCTCAGGTGTAGACCGTCCCCTTGGTACAGGTCACTCCTCCCCAAGAACTGGTTCCAATGCCTCAAGAATTTAAATCCCTCTCCCTTGCACCACTGCTCAAGCCACGTATTTAGCTTATCTATCTTACTCTCTCTAAACTTATTAGCTCGTGGCACTGGTAGCAATCCAGAGATTACTACCTTTGAGGTCCGGAGAGAAGGGAGCAGGTGACTGGGCTCCGGAGAGAAGGGAGCAGGAGACTGGGCTCCGGAGAGAACGGAGCAGGAGACTGGGCTCCGGAGAGAAGGGAGCAGGAGGCTGGGCTCCGGAGAGAAGGGAGCAGAAGACTGGGCTCCGGAGAGAAGGGAGCAGGGGACTGGGCTCCGGAGAGAAGGGAGCAGGAGACTGGGCTCCGGAGAGAAGAGAGCAGGAGACTGGGCTCCGGAGAGAAGGGAGCAGGAGACTGGGCTCCGGAGAGAAGCGAGCAAGGGACTGGGCTCCAGAGAGAAGGGAGCAGGAGACTGGGCAGCAGAGAGAAGGGAGCAGGAGACTGGGTTCCGGAGAGAAGGGAGCAGGAGACTGGGCTCCAGAGAGAAGGGAGCAGGAGACTGGGCTCCAGAGAGAACGGAGCAGGAGACTGGGCAGCAGTGAGAATGGAGCTGGAGACTGGGCTCCAGAGAGAAGGGAGTAGGAGACTGGGCTCCGGAGAAAAGCGAGCAGGAGACTGGGCTCCGGAGAGAAGGGAGCAGGAGACTGGGCTCTGGAGAGAAGGGAGCATGAGACTGGGCTCTGGAGAGAAGGGAGCAGGAGACTGGGCTCTGGAGAGAAGGGAGCAGGACACTGGGCTCTGGAGAGAAGGGAGCAGGAGACTGGGCTCCGGAGAGAAGGGAGCAGGAGACTGGGCTCTGGAGAGAAGGGAGCAGGAGACTGGGCTCCGGAGAGAAGGGAGCAGGAGACTTGGCTCCGGAGAGAAGGGAGCAGGAGACTGGGCTCCGGAGAGAAGGGAGCTGGAGACTGGGCTCTGGAGAGAAGGGAGCAGGAGACTGGGCTCCGGAGAGAAGGGAGCAGGAGACTGGGCTCTGGAGAGAAGCGAGCAGGTGACTGGGCTCCGGAGAGAAGGGAGCAGGTGACTGGGCTCCGGAGAGAAGGGAGCAGGAGACTGGGCTCCGGAGAGAAGGGAGCAGGAGACTGGGCTCCAGAGAGAAGGGAGCAGAAGACTGGGCTCCGGAGAGAAGGGAGCAGGAGACTGGGCTCCAGAGAGAAGGGAGCAGGAGACTGGGCAGCAGAGAGAATGGAGCTGGAGACTGGGCTCCGGAGAGAAGGGAGCACGAGCCTCGGCTCCGGAGAGAAGCGAGCAGGAGACTGGGCTCCGGAGAGAAGGGAGCAGGAGACTGGGCTCTGGAGAGAAGGGAGCATGAGACTGGGCTCTGGAGAGAAGGGAGCAGGAGACTGGGCTCTGGAGAGAAGGGAGCAGGAGACTGGACTCTGGAGAGAAGGGAGCAGGAGACTGGGCTCCGGAGAGAAGGGAGCAGGAGACTGGGCTCAGGAGAGAAGGGAGCAGGAGACTGGGCTCCGGAGAGAAGGGAGCAGGAGACTGGGCTCTGGAGAGAAGGGAGCAGGAGACCGGGCTCCTGAGAGAAGGGAGCAGGAGACTGGGCTCCGGAGAGAAGGGAGTAGGAGACTGGGCTCCAGAGAGGAGGGAGCAGGAGACTGGGCTCCGGAGAGAAGGGAGCAGGAGACTGGGCTCCGGACAGAAGGGAGCAGGTGACTGGGCTCCGGAGAGAAGGGAGCAGGTGACTGGGCTCCGGAGAGAAGGGAGCAGGAGACTGGGCTCCGGAGAGAATGGAGCAGGAGACTGGGCTCCAGAGAGAAGGGAGCAGGAGACTGGGCTCCGGAGAGAAGGGAGCAGGAGACTGGGCTCCAGAGAAAAGGGAGCAGGAGACTGGGCTCCGGAGAGAAGGGAGCAGGAGACTGGGCTCCAGCGAGAAGGGAGCAGGAGACTGGGATCCGGAGAGAAGGGAGCAGGAGACTGGGCTCCAGAGAGAAGGGAGCAGGAGACTGCGCTCCGGAGAGAAGGGAGCAGGAGACTGGTCTCCAGAGAGAAGGGTGCAGGAGACTGGGCTCCGGAGAGAAGGAAGCAGGAGACTGGGCTCCGGAGAGAATGGAGCAGGATACTGGGCTCCGGAAAGAAGGGAGCAGGAGACTGGGCTCCAGAGAGAAGGGAGCAGGAGACTGGGCTCCGGAGAGAAGGGAGCAGGAGACTGGGCTCCAGATAGAAGGGAGCAGGAGACTGGGCTCCGGAGAGAAGGGAGCAGGAGACTGGGCTCCGGAGAGAAGGGAGCAGGAGACTGGGCTCTGGAGAGAAGGGAGCAGGTGACTGTGCTCCGGAGAGAAGGGAGCAGGAGACTGGCCTCCGGAGAGAATGGAGCAGGAGACTGGGCTCCAGAGAAAAGGGAGCAGGAGTCTGGGCTCCAGAGAGAAGGGAGCAGGAGACTGGGTTGCAGAGAGAAGGGAGCAGGAGACTGCGCTCCAGAGAGAAGGGAGCAGGAGGCTGGGCGCCAGAGAGAAGGGAGCAGGAGACTGGCTCCGGAGAGAAGGGAGAAGGAGACTGGGCTCCAGCGAGAAAGGAGCAGGAGACTGGGCTCCAGATAGAAGGGAGCAGGAGACTGGGCTCCGGAGAGAAGGGAGCAGGAGACTGGTCTCCGGAGAGAAGGGAGCAGGAGACTGGGCCCCGGAGAGAAGGGAGCAGGAGACTGGGCTCCGGAGAGAAGGGAGCAGGAGACTGGGCTCCATAGAGAAGGGAGCAGGAGACTGGGCTCTGGAGAGAAGGGAGCAGGAGACTGGGCTCTGGAGAGAAGGGAGCAGGAGACTGGGCTTTGGAGAGAAGGGAGCAGGAGACTGGGCTCCGGAGAGAAGGGAGCAGGAGACTGGGCTCTGGAGAGACGGGAGCAGGAGACTGGGGTCCGGAGAGAAGGGAGCAGGAGACTGGGCTCTGGAGAGAAGGGAGCAGGAGCCGGGCTCCAGAGAGAAGGGAGCAGGAGACTGGGCTCCGGAGAGAAGGGAGTAGGAGACTGCGCTCCGGAGAGAAGGGAGCAGGAGACTGGGCTCCAGAGAGAAGGGAGCAGGAGATGGGCTCTGGAGAGAAGGGTGCAGGAGACTGGGCTCCGGAGAGAAGGGAGTAGGAGACTGCGCTCCGGAGAGAAGGGAGCAGGTGACTGGGCTCCGGAGAGAAGGGAGCAGGAGACTGGGTTCCGGAGAGAAGGGAGCAGGAGACTGGGCTCCGGAGAGAAGGGAGCAGGAGACTGGGCTCCATAGAGAAGGGAGGAGGAGACTGGGCTCTGGAGAGAAGGGAGCAGGAGACCGGGCTCCAGAGAGAAGGGAGCAGGAGACTGGGCTCCGGAGAGAAGGGAGTAGGAGACTGCGCTCCGGAGAGAAGGGAGCAGGAGACTGGGCTCCAGAGAGAAGGGAGCAGGAGACTGGACTCTGGAGAGAAGGGAGCAGGAGACTGGGCTCTGGAGAGAAGGGAGCAGGAGACTGGGCTCCGGAGAGAAGGGAGCAGGAGACTGGGCTCCAGAGAGAAGGGAGCAGGAGACTGGGCTCCAGAGAGAAGGGAGCAGGAGACTGGGCTCTGGAGAGAAGGGTGCAGGAGACGGGGCTCCGGAGAGAAGGGAGCAGGAGACTGGGCTCCGGAGAGAAGGGAGCAGGAGACTGGGCTCCGGAGAGAAGGGAGCAGGAGACTGGGCTCCGGAGAGAAGGGAGCAGTAGACTGGGCTCCGGAGAGAAGGCAGCAGGAGACTGGGCTCCAGAGAGAAGGGAGCAGGAGACTGGGCTCCGGAGAGAAGGGAGCAGGAGAGTGGGCTCCAGAGAGAAGGGAGCAGGAGACTGGCCTCCGTAGAGAAGGGAGCAGGACACTGGACTCCGGAGAGAAGGGAGCAGGATATTTGGCTCCAGAGAGAAGGGAGCAGGAGACTGGGCTCCAGCGAGAAGGGAGCAGGAGACTGGGATCCGGAGAGAAGGGAGCAGGAGACTGGGCTCCAGAGAGAAGGTAGCAGGAGACTGGGCTCCGGAGAGAAGGCAGCAGGAGACTGGGCTCCGGAGAGAAGAGAGCAGGAGACTGGGCTCCGGAGAGAAGGGAGCAGGAGACTGGGCTCCGGAGAGAAGGGTGCAGGAGACTGGGCTCCGGAGAGAAGGCAGCAGGAGACTGGGCTCCAGAGAGAAGGGAGCAGGAGACTGGGCTCCGGAGAGAAGGGAGCAGGACACTGGGCCCCGGAGAGAAGGGAGCAGGAGACTGGGCTCCAGAGGGACGGGAGCAGGAGACTGGGCTCCAGCGAGAAGGGAGCAGGAGACTGGGATCCGGAGAGAAGGGAGCAGGAGACTGGGCTCCAGAGAGAAGGGAGCAGGAGACTGGGCTTTGGAGAGAAGGGACCAGGAGACTGGGCTTTGGAGAGAAGGGAGCAGGAGACTTGGCTCCGGGGAGAAGGGAGCAGGAGACTGGGCTCCGGAGAGAAGGGAGCAGGAGACTGGTCTCCGGAGAGAAGGGAGCAGGAGACTGGGCTCCAGAGAGAAGGGAGCAGGAGACTGGGCTCCGGAGAGAAGGGAGCAGGAGACTGGGCTCCGGAGAGAATGGAGCAGGATACTGAGCTCCGGAGAGAAGGGAGCAGGAGACTGGGCTCCAGAGAGAAGGGAGCAGCAGACTGGGCTCTGGAGAGAAGGGAGCAGGAGACTGGGCTCCGGAGAGAAGGGAGCAGGAGACTGGGCTCCAGAGAGAAGGGAGCAGGACACTGGGCTCTGGAGAGAAGGGAGCAGGAGACTGGGCTCCGGATAGAAGGGAGCAGGAGACTGGGCTCCAGAGAGAAGGGAGCAGGAGACTGGGCTCCGGAGAGAAGGGAGCAGGAGACTGGGCTCCGGAGAGAAGGGAGCAGGAGACTGGGCTCCAGAGAGAAGGGAGAAGGAGACTGGGCTCCGGAGAGAAGGGAGCAGGAGACTGGGCTCCGGAGAGAAGGGAGCAGGAGACTGGGTTCTGGAGAGAATGAAGCAGGACACTGGGCACCGGAGAGAAGGGAGCAGGAGGCTGGGCTCCGGAGAGAAGGGAGCAGGAGCCTGGGCTCTGGAGAGAAGGTAGCAGGAGACTGGGCTCCGGATAGAAGGGAGAAGGAGACTGGGCTCCAGAGACAAGGGAGCAGGAGACTGGGCTCTGGAGAGAAGGGAGCAGGAGACTGGGCTCTGGAGAGAAGGGAGCAGGAGACTGGGCTCCGGAGAGAAGGGAGCAGGAGACTGGGCTCCGGAGAGAAGGGAGCAGGAGACTGGGCTCCGGAGAGAAGGGAGCAGGAGACTGGGCTCTGGAGAGAAGGGAGCAGGAGACTGGGCTCCGGAGAGAAGGGAGCAGAAGACTGGGCTCCGGAGAGAAGGGAGCAGGAGACTGGGCTCCAGAGAGAACGGAGCAGGAGACTGGGCAGCAGTGAGAATGGAGCTGGAGACTGGGCTCCAGAGAGAAGGGAGAAGGAGACTGGGCTCCGGAGAAAAGCGAGCAGGAGACTGGGCTCCGGAGAGAAGGGAGCAGGAGACTGGGCTCTGGAGAGAAGGGAGCATGAGACTGGGCTCTGGAGAGAAGGGAGCAGGAGACTGGGCTCTGGAGAGAAGGGAGCAGGACACTGGGCTCTGGAGAGAAGGGAGCAGGAGACTGGGCTCCGGAGAGAAGGGAGCAGGAGACTGGGCTCTGGAGAGAAGGGAGCAGGAGACTGGGCTCCGGAGAGAAGGGAGCAGGAGACTTGGCTCCGGAGAGAAGGGAGCAGGAGACTGGGCTCCGGAGAGAAGGGAGCTGGAGACTGGGCTCTGGAGAGAAGGGAGCAGGAGACTGGGCTCCGGAGAGAAGGGAGCAGGTGACTGGGCTCCGGAGAGAAGGGAGCAGGTGACTGGGCTCCGGAGAGAAGGGAGCAGGAGACTGGGCTCCGGAGAGAAGGGAGCAGGAGACTGGGCTCCAGAGAGAAGGGAGCAGAAGACTGGGCTCCGGAGAGAAGGGAGCAGGAGACTGGGCTCCAGAGAGAAGGGAGCAGGAGACTGGGCAGCAGAGAGAATGGAGCTGGAGACTGGGCTCCGGAGAGAAGGGAGCACGAGCCTCGGCTCCGGAGAGAAGCGAGCAGGAGACTGGGCTCCGGAGAGAAGGGAGCAGGAGACTGGGCTCTGGAGAGAAGGGAGCATGAGACTGGGCTCTGGAGAGAAGGGAGCAGGAGACTGGGCTCTGGAGAGAAGGGAGCAGGAGACTGGACTCTGGAGAGAAGGGAGCAGGAGACTGGGCTCCGGAGAGAAGGGAGCAGGAGACTGGGCTCAGGAGAGAAGGGAGCAGGAGACTGGGCTCCGGAGAGAAGGGAGCAGGAGACTGGGCTCTGGAGAGAAGGGAGCAGGAGACCGGGCTCCTGAGAGAAGGGAGCAGGAGACTGGGCTCCGGAGAGAAGGGAGTAGGAGACTGGGCTCCAGAGAGGAGGGAGCAGGAGACTGGGCTCCGGAGAGAAGGGAGCAGGTGACTGGGCTCCGGACAGAAGGGAGCAGGTGACTGGGCTCCGGAGAGAAGGGAGCAGGTGACTGGGCTCCGGAGAGAAGGGAGCAGGAGACTGGGCTCCGGAGAGAATGGAGCAGGAGACTGGGCTCCAGAGAGAAGGGAGCAGGAGACTGGGCTCCGGAGAGAAGGGAGCAGGAGACTGGGCTCCAGAGAAAAGGGAGCAGGAGACTGGGCTCCGGAGAGAAGGGAGCAGAAGACTGGGCTCCAGCGAGAAGGGAGCAGGAGACTGGGATCCGGAGAGAAGGGAGCAGGAGACTGGGCTCCAGAGAGAAGGGAGCAGGAGACTGCGCTCCGGAGAGAAGGGAGCAGGAGACTGGTCTCCAGAGAGAAGGGTGCAGGAGACTGGGCTCCGGAGAGAAGGGAGCAGGAGACTGGTCTCCGGAGAGAAGGGAGCAGGAGACTGGGCCCCGGAGAGAAGGGAGCAGGAGACTGGGCTCCGGAGAGAAGGGAGCAGGAGACTGGGCTCCATAGAGAAGGGAGCAGGAGACTGGGCTCTGGAGAGAAGGGAGCAGGAGACTGGGCTCTGGAGAGAAGGGAGCAGGAGACTGGGCTTTGGAGAGAAGGGAGCAGGAGACTGGGCTCCGGAGAGAAGGGAGCAGGAGACTGGGCTCTGGAGAGACGGGAGCAGGAGACTGGGGTCCGGAGAGAAGGGAGCAGGAGACTGGGCTCTGGAGAGAAGGGAGCAGGAGCCGGGCCCCAGAGAGAAGGGAGCAGGAGACTGGGCTCCGGAGAGAAGGGAGTAGGAGACTGCGCTCCGGAGAGAAGGGAGCAGGAGACTGGGCTCCAGAGAGAAGGGAGCAGGAGATGGGCTCTGGAGAGAAGGGTGCAGGAGACTGGGCTACGGAGAGAAGGGAGTAGGAGACTGCGCTCCGGAGAGAAGGGAGCAGGTGACTGGGCTCCGGAGAGAAGGGAGCAGGAGACTGGGCTCCGGAGAGAAGGGAGCAGGAGACTGGGCTCCGGAGAGAAGGGAGCAGGAGACTGGGCTCCATAGAGAAGGGAGGAGGAGACTGGGCTCTGGAGAGAAGGGAGCAGGAGACCGGGCTCCAGAGAGAAGGGAGCAGGAGACTGGGCTCCGGAGAGAAGGGAGTAGCAGACTGGGCTCTGGAGAGAAGGGAGCAGGAGACTGGGCTCCGGAGAGAAGGGAGCAGGAGACTGGGCTCCAGAGAGAAGGGAGCAGGAGACTGGGCTCTGGAGAGAAGGGAGCAGGAGACTGGGCTCCGGAGAGAAGGGAGCAGGAGACTGGGCTCCAGAGAGAAGGGAGCAGGAGACTGGGCTCCAGAGTGAAGGGAGCAGGAGACTGGGCTCTGGAGAGAAGGGTGCAGGAGACGGGGCTCCGGAGAGAAGGGATCAGGAGACTGGGCTCCGGAGAGAAGGGAGCAGGTGACTGGGCTCCGGAGAGAAGGGAGCAGGAGACTGGGATCCGGAGAGAAGGGAGCAGGAGACTGGGCTCCAGAGAGAAGGGAGCAGGAGACTGGGCTCCGGAGAGAAGGCAGCAGGAGACTGGGCTCCGGAGAGAAGAGAGCAGGAGACTGGGCTCCGGAGAGAAGGGAGCAGGAGACTGGGCTCCAGAGAGAAGGCAGCAGGAGACTGGGCTCCGGAGAGAAGGGAGCAGGAGACTGGGCTCCGGAGAGAAGGGAGCAGGACACTGGGCTCCGGAGAGAAGGGAGCAGGACACTGGGCCCCGGAGAGAAGGGAGCAGGAGACTGGGCTCCAGAGGGACGGGAGCAGGAGACTGGGCTCCAGCGAGAAGGGAGCAGGAGACTGGGATCCGGAGAGAAGGGAGCAGGAGACTGGGCTCCAGAGAGAAGGCAGCAGGAGACTGGGCTTTGGAGAGAAGGGACCAGGAGACTGGGCTTTGGAGAGAAGGGAGCAGGAGACTTGGCTCCGGGGAGAAGGGAGCAGGAGACTGGGCTCCGGAGAGAAGGGAGCAGGAGACTGGTCTCCGGAGAGAAGGGAGCAGGAGACTGGGCTCCAGAGAGAAGGGAGCAGGAGACTGGGCTCCGGAGAGAAGGGAGCAGGAGACTGGGCTCCGGAGAGAATGGAGCAGGATACTGAGCTCCGGAGAGAAGGGAGCAGGAGATTGGGCTCCAGAGAGAAGGGAGCAGGAGAGTGGGCTCTGGAGAGAAGGGAGCAGGAGACTGGGCTCCGGAGAGAAGGGAGCAGGAGACTGGGCTCCAGAGAGAAGGGAGCAGGACACTGGGCTCTGGAGAGAAGGGAGCAGGAGACTGGGCTCCGGATAGAAGGGAGCAGGAGACTGGGCTCCAGAGAGAAGGGAGCAGGAGACTGGGCTCCGGAGAGAAGGGAGCAGGAGACTGGGCTCCGGAGAGAAGGGAGCAGGAGACTGGGCTCCAGAGAGAAGGGAGAAGGAGACTGGGCTCCGGAGAGAAGGGAGCAGGAGACTGGGCTCCGGAGAGAAGGGAGCAGGAGACTGGGTTCTGGAGAGAATGAAGCAGGACACTGGGCACCGGAGAGAAGGGAGCAGGAGCCTGGGCTCTGGAGAGAAGGTAGCAGGAGACTGGGCTCCGGATAGAAGGGAGAAGGAGACTGGGCTCCAGAGACAAGGGAGCAGGAGACTGGGCTCTGGAGAGAAGGGAGCAGGAGACTGGGCTCTGGAGAGAAGGGAGCAGGAGACTGGGCTCCGGAGAGAAGGGAGCAGGAGACTGGGCTCCGGAGAGAAGGGAGCAGGAGACTGGGCTCCGGAGAGAAGGGAGCAGGAGACTGGGCTCTGGAGAGAAGGGAGCAGGAGACTGGGCTCCGGAGAGAAGGGAGCAGAAGACTGGGCTCCGGAGAGAAGGGACTAGCAGACTGGGCTCCGAAGAGAAGGGAGCAGGAGACTGGGCTCCGGAGAGAAGCGAGCAGGAGACTGGGCTCCGGAGAGAAGGGAGCAGGAGACTGGGCTCCGGAGAAAAGAAAGCAGGAGATTGGGCTCCGGAGAGAAGCGAGCAGGAGACTGGGCTCTGGAAGGCATATGGCATGTTGGCCTTTATTGCAATGGGGCTGGAGTACAAGACTAAGGATGTCTTACTAAAATTGTACAGGGCTTTGGTGAGACCACACCTGCAGAACTGTGTACAATTTTCATCTCCTTATCTGAGGAAGGACTTACATGCCTTAGAGGCAGTGCAACAAAGGTTCATTGGGTTGATCCCTGGGATGAGAGTGTTGTCCTATGAGGAGAGATTGAGTAGATTGGGCCTATACTCTCCGGAGTTTAGAAGAATGAGAGGTGATCTCATTGAAACATACAAGATTTTGAGGCGCTTTGACAGGGTAGTTGCTGACTGGAGAGTCTAGAACTAGGGGGCATAGTCTCAGGATAAGGGGTCGGCCATTTAAGACTGAGATGAGGAGGAATTTCTTCACTCAGTGGGTTGTGAATCTTTGGAATTCTCTACCCCAGTGCTGAATCATGAGTATATTCAAGTCTGAGATAGATAGAATTTTGGACTGTTTGGGGAATCAAGGGATTGAGGAATCAAGGGATCGAGTGAAAGTGGAGTTGAGGTCGAAGATCAGCCATGATCTTAGTGAATGGCGGAGCAAACTCAAAGAGCCGTATCGCCTACTCCTGCACCTATTTCTTATGCCCAGAGAGAATGGAGGAGACTGGGTGGCAGAGAAGAGGGGAGAAGGAGACTGACTGCCTGAGAGAGTGAAAAAGGCAGTGGAAGGTGGGGAGGCTGAGCAAAGGGAGGAGGACAGTAGTGATGAGAAGTCCGACAACCAAAGAGAAGTGAGCAGGAGACCCAGTGCCAAAAAAAGACCAGGAAGCCAGCGACCTGAGAGAGAGAGAGAGAGAGAGAGAGAGGAGTGGGAGAACAGGTACCAGATAGAAAGGGCAATAGGATGCCAAAGCACAGTAATCAAGATTGAATAGGAGACTGGAACTGGGCCAGAGGCAGACGAGCAAACTCCACACGGTAAAGTACATACTTCCCTGACTTGCATATCAGAAGACACCTCTATTTTCAACCCCAAATGGTGAGCTAAATCTCTAGTATTTTATTTGAGCATTTACAGTAAAGAGAATTTGAACTTTTAAAATGGGTTTGTTTTATTTTAGAATAGCATAGAATATACAGCAAAGAACAAGTCATTTGGCCCAACCAGTCCATGCTGGTGTTTATGCTCCACTCAAGCCTTCTCCCATCCTTCCTCATCAACTCTATCAATATAACCCTCTATTCCCTTCTCCCTCATATGAAACATTCTAGCTTCCCCTTAAATGCAAATATACTATTCGCTTCAACCACTCCCTGTGGTAGCGAGTTCCACATTCTCACCACTCTCTGGGTGAAGAAGTTTCTCCTGAACTCCCTATTTGATTTCTTGGTGACCATCTTATATTGATGGCCTCTAGTTTTGCTCTTCCCCACAAGTGGAAACACTCTCTGTGTCTATTCTATCAAAACCTTGCAGAATTTTAAAGACCTCTATTAGGTCACCCCTCAGCCTTCTCTTTTCAAGGGAAAAGAGACCCAACCTGTTCATCCTTTCCTGATGGGTATAAACTTTAAATCTTTTTTGCACACTATCCAGTGCCTCTCTATCCTTTTTATAATATGGCGATCAAAACTGTACACAGTACTCCAAGTGTGGTCTAACCAAGATCGATACAAGTTTAGCATAACTTCTCTACCTTTCAGTTCTATGGCTCTAGAAATAAACCCCAGTGTTTACTTTGCTTTTCTGTTGTAATTCAATATTTTTGTTGAAACAATGAATGTCAAACACATCACCGGAGAACTAGGTGACACAAGTTATTGAGGAGTTGAGTTAACATCAACAGTTATTAAACCTGAAACCATCAAACATATTGTTACACTAATTCACATTAATTCAATTGTCTAAAAAATCAACGCAAAGAGAAAAAATCTTTTAAAAATCTTCATTAATTATGAAAGGTTTAGGGGGAGAAATTCAGTATCGCCCCGTTTGGGACGTGATTATCGGCCGGGCGTAAAGTTTAGCGTCTGGCGCTAGTCATCGCCTCCGACTGCAAACTTGGCTTTTATTGCCCCTGGAGGTGATTGGAGCGCTAAATCAGGGGCTGCACACCTGTCTTAAGGCGCAAATGCCGAGGAGCGAGGTGCTAACTCAGAGCATGGGCGCAGCGCAGGTGATGTCAGTTAGCGATGGAACACAGACACACTGGCGCCAGACAGTTTTTAAAGGGGGGGTCGATCTTGCTCTCCAGCCACACCCTGCTCATTGGAGCCTTGAATCTCGGCCTGGAGAGACCTGAGACTACATTTTCCATCCAAGGGCTATGGAGAGGGTGAGAGAATGAGCTCAGCGCTTTAGCGAGCGTGCCTTGGAGGCTCTGGTTGGCGCGGTGGATTGCGGAAGATCTCTACACTGTACCCTGAGAGTTGCAGGAGCATGGTAACCAGGACCCATGATCAATGTCGCAAAAAGTTCAATGACCTCACTCGGGTCATCAGGGTGAGTGGCTTTTTTTCAATACCTCTCCATCCCTCCATCTCAACCTCACTCTATGGCCAGAGGGTCTTAAATCCCCAATGCCCAACACTCATCCAACACCTATGGCCCTCTCATGAAACATTCCACACTTTGCATACAGTAAGGGCTATTCAACTATGGGAGGCACATCAGGCAAGACCATGGCTGCATACATTAAGGGCTATTCAATTATGGGAGGCACATCAGGCAAGACCATGGCTGTATATTTACACAGACGCCGTTCTTTTTCTTGCAGGCCAAGCTATCTCATAATAGGAGACAGCAGCAATGGACGGGTGGAGGGCAGCCTCAGCTGCAACCCCTCAGTGATCTTGAGGCGCACGTCCACAGGATTATGGCAAGCCAGGTGATCGGTCCCGTCACCCCTGGAGAGGCCGACCCCATTGGGGACAGCAATAGTAAGGTCATCACCTTTTTCTCCTCATTCCACTTGACCCTCACAACACCAGCCTTTGACACTTTCAATCCAACTTACTAAATCACTGCACTCCTTCCTCCCTTACTGCCCCCCTGTCCTCACGCTAAAGCCACTCTTGTACCTCCCTGCTTTCAGATGGTGATTCACCAGCTGAGGAGACGGGCCCTCAAACTGCCAGTGGGAGTGAAGCTGCAGGCGAGGAGGAAGAGGAAGCTGGAGCATCAACGCCACCCTCTCCCGAGGAAGCCCATGCCCACACTGGGAACACGTCTTCCCTGGAGGGGAGGAGGGGGGAAGGGTCTGATGAGGGTGAAGCTCCAGGACCCAGCGGGCTGCAGCAAAGCGATGTGGCTAGGGAAGCTCGAGGGCCTTCTCCCCAGAGGGCGAGTAGGCCAGCGAGTCCTGCTGCACTGGATGCAGAGGAGGAGCGGCTCATCAATGAAATGAACACCCAGGCGTTGGACATGCACACTCAGCTCATGCGTGCCATGGGAAGGGTGCCCGAATGCACTGATGCACTGGCAAGGAGTGTGGAGCACTTTGCTGTAGCACAGGCGGATGCCACGCTAATGCTTAGTGCTGCAATTCAGTCACTGGAGGCCGTGATCCAATCTCAGACTGCTCTCATGCAGACTCAGATTGAGGCCATGCAAGCACTGACTGCTGCCATTGTCACTGGTTCAGACACATTTCCCCGGAGCACTCACCGCGCCGCAGCAGACCAGCAATCTGTGCTCCAGCAGATTGCTCTGGATGCTGATGTGCTGCCCATGAGAGCGCCAGTGTGTCGATCGAGTACGGAGTTGCTGTCCTCTCTCAAGAGGACAGCATTCCTGCTGCCACCACTGTCACTTCCCCATTGCACTTACCACCGCCTGTAGCCCAGACTGCTGCCGCTCATGCAGATTTGGTGCAGTCTGCAGCCGGGCCCTCCAGGCCCAGAGCTGGTCGAGGCCATCCTTCAAGGGCATCTACAGTCTCAGGTCCTGACAATCAGCAGCCTTCCAGCAGCCTTGCTGCAGCCACTGGGGCCCCATTACAGAGGAGCAGTAGGGTGGGAAGGGGGAAAGTAAGCAAGGGAAGATCACCCTCGAAGGGCAAAAGGTAGGTGGTGTGACAAAATGTTGGTCAATTTTTTATTAAAGGCCGAGGTTCGTGTTCAAACTTTTGTTTAGTGTTTTGGACATTATCTCCAGGTTGTGAGAACCAGTTATGTTAATGAATGATTTTTTGTGTTTGTTTCTATTAGTTTGTCATGAAGAAATGACACACACAGAGTTTGTAAAATTAAAAAATTTTTGTATTCAAAATGTACAGGTTTGGCCGGCTTAGGGGTTGCGTGTTGATTTCATTCATGTTTCTCCATGCCAGAAGCCATTTCCTCAGTAGGGGCCTAGAAGCGGCTTGTTATCAGCCGTTGACGGACGGCCCTTGCAGTTTCAACATTATGGGCCTCCCTCCCGCCTTGGTGCTGCTGTAATTATCCTCCTCCTCTTCCTCCTCCTCCTGCGGTGGTGCTCCAAGGCCTGGTGGCATTGGCTGAGTCCTGAGGATTGCCAGGTTATGCAGCATGCAGCACACAACTATGAAGAGGGAGACTCGCTCAGGCGAGTACTGCAGGGCTCCTCCTGAGTGGTCCAGACAGCGGAACCATTGCTTGAGCACGCCGATCGTCTGCTCAACGATGTTTCTGGTGGTGAGATGGCTCTAGTTGTACAGCAGCTCAGCAGGGGTGTTGGGGTTACGGAGTGGTGTCATCAGCCAGGTGCAGTGTCCCCGAGGAGCCAACCACTTGGCTGATGCAGTGCTTGGAAAGTTCTGGCACAGCAGTCTGGCACAGGATGAAAGCATCGTGGCTGCTGCCAGGATAGCGGGCATTGACTGCGAGTATCAGCTGTCTGTGGTCACAGATCAACTGGACTTTTAAGGAGTGAAACCCCTTGCGGTTGCAGACATCCTCTGCATTCTCATGCGGTGCATGCAATGCCACATGCGTGCAGTCAATGGCATCCTGCAGCATGGGGAAGCCCGCTATCCTCACAAAACCCAATGCGCATTCATGCTGTTTGGCTCGGGTCATCGGGAAAGAGATGTGTAGTGTATGTAACCGTTCCACCTTTAAGAGAACTATTTTAAGGGTTGCACTACTTTATCTTGGCTGCTGTATACTGCAATACCGGTGGTGACCACACCGGTATATAAGTGCTGTGTAATGATTTCTGGGCAGTTCCGCCCTGACCTTCAACTAGTAAAGACCTGTTAAAGTTTACTCTTGTGGCCTGTGTAGTAATTCGCAATATAACACACAGACTTAACAGTGGCGACGAGTTCGATCTTACCCTGCGGCAGAGATACATCCAAAGCAGTTTAACGGGCGTCGAGAGGAGGCATCCGCCCTCATCATTCTGCTGAGAAAAGACTCGGGTCTGCAGGGCAAAGGAAGAATTCTGACACGAAGCCTTCCATCAGCAACAGGCAGTGATCATCCCTTCTATCACGGTGGTGGGTAAGCCGATCAGCGACGAGCAGCAAGTCGGCCACGTTGACTGTGAGTAGGGGGAAAAAAAAATTAAAAAACGGAGGATATAAGGGCGGAGAACTCGACCACGGCCGGGGAAAGGAGCCGGACAGAAGCCGGGGCCAGAGGCGCTGAGACTGGGGCAGCGTAAGGCACGGAAGCCGCGGTGAATACAAACGCAGCCGGTGCGAAAGACCAGGCTGCAAGCGGGCTGGGAGACGCAACAGCGTCGAGAGAGAGCTCGACCGCGACCGGTGAAAAAGGCCGGGCAGCTACCGAGGCCGCGAGACGCAGCGACCGGGTCAGCGTAAGGCGCGGGAGAAAATAAAAAAAACGCGGAGAACTCAGCCGCAGCCAGGGGGGGAAAGGACCGGACTGCAAGAGGGGCTGGGAGGCACGATTTGAAAACCGCTGGGGGAGGGCGAATGCAGTAAATCGGCAATCACCATTACAGCCAGCGGGGGAGAAAGGCAAACGCGGGAAGCCGCCATTTTCGGAGGCGGGGGAAGAAGACAAGCGCGGGAAACCGCCATTTTGTAAAAGAAAAAAATAAATAAATAATTGTTTTGTTTCTCAAGAAGATCGCGAGGATGCCTAAGCGTGGTAACATCAACGATTTCGATCCCGATGTTGAAGATTGGGCCACGTATGTAGAACGCATAGAGATATTGTGGCGACACGCCACCACTGGACATAATCCGCTCACGGCGGCACAGACAGTCTAAGCAGAAGCCCCCAGCCAGGGGCCCTTTCCTCCAGCAACTTGTTTCCCGCAGGGACAGGCTGCCGGGAGCACTTCCTGTCTGGGAAGTATTTAAGTGGATGCGCGGGCTTTTCTAGTTCCTGTTTGCCATGTGGTCAGAATAAAGCAGTTGTGTTTTCAATAGCTCTGTCTCGACTCCCACGTTTGCCACGGTATCTCAACACTGGTGACCCCGACGCTCAGGACGAATCGTAAGCTAGCATAGCGGATACAAACGTAGTCACGGTTAAATTACCTGACTTTTGGGAGAACCTCGCCGAAGCCTGGTTCGTTCAAGCTGAGTCCAGATTCCAGCTGAAAGGCATTACAGTCGACGCCACGAAGTACGACTACCTCGTCGCCTCGCTCACCTAAGCTACAGTCCCCAAGGTTTGGGCAGCGCTGCAGAATCCACCAACGGAGGGCAAGTACGAGCATCTGAAGGCTGCGCTACTTAAAAAATTTCAAACGTCCTCTTACCAGCGCCACTGCCCACTCCTGGACCTCCCCGGCCTTGGTGACGCTTCACCATCAGACCTGCTTTCCCACATGCTGTCCCTCTCAGACGACAAAAATCCCGGCGCCCTTTTTCGCGCGCTTTTCATTCGGCAGCTCCCCGCCAGCATCCGCCCGCTCCTTGTGGCGTCTGACTCCACGGACCTGAATGAGATAGCCGAAAAGGCCGACCGGCTGCTCTCTGCACAGGCCGCTCGCGACGTCGCGCCCGACCTCACGGCAACGACCATGCGGTCTCCCCGGGCCGCTAGGCCCGACCGCCCTACCACTCCGGGTCACTGCTACTACCACACCCGTTTTGGCGCTAGGGCTCAACGCTGCACGCCACCGTGTTCCTTCAAACTCCCCCCCGCACCGGCCCCCGCGATGGCCGCGGGGCAGAAGGAGCCCCTACTGTACGTCACTGACGACAGAACCAACCGCCGATTTCTGTGCGACACAGGGGCCCAAGGCAGCATCACCCCCGCCTCCGCCCTCGAGATCCAACGCGGCACACGGGGTATCTCACTGGCTGCAGCCAACGGCTAATCCGCACATATGGCACCCGCATGGTCACGCTCGACCTCGCGGGCCGCCGCTGCCGCTGGGAGTTCCTGACAGCCAAGGTCCTCTGCCCACTCATCGGCGCCGACTTCCTACGCGCCCACGGCCTCCTTGTCGACATTCCGAGGCACCGCCTCGTCGACATCAACACTATGGCCCCCATCCCCGGCGCCTTTACCCCGGCCCGTTCGGCCGGCCCGACGACCTACTGCCTCGCCAGAGCCACGGACGACTACTCGGCACTCCTAGCTGAGTTTCCCGCCCTCACTAACCCGACCTTTTCGGCCAAAGCCGCCAAGCATGGTGTGGAACACTATATCCCCACCACCGGCCCCCCAGTTTCTGCCCACGCCCGCAGACTCAACCCGGCCAAGCTGGAAATCGCGCGGGCCGAGTTTACCAACATGGAACAACTCGGCATCATCCGCCGCTCCAGCAGCCCTTGGGCCTCGGCCCTCCACATCGCCCCCAAGCCCGGCGGAGGCTGGCGCCCTTGCGGGGACTACCGCCGCCTCAACGACGCCACCACCCCCGATCGATACCCGGTGCCACACATCCAGGACTTCTCGGCCTGACTGGCCGGGCGAACCGTCTTTTCCAAAGTCGACCTGTTGCGCGGTTACCACCAAGTCCCCGTACACCCCGCGGACATCCCCAAAACGGCCGTCATCACCCCATTCGGCCTGTTCGAGTTCCTGAGGATGCCCTTCGGCCTCAAGAATGCAGCACAGGTTTTCAAGCGCCTTATGGACTCAGTCCTCCGGGACCTGAACTTCCTATTCGTCTATCTAGACGACATTCTCGTGGCCAGCTCCTCCAAACAGGAACACCTCGAACACCTTCGCATCCTGTTCGGGCGCCTAGCCCAACACGGGCTCATCCTCAGCCCAGCGAAGTGCCAATTCGGCCTAACCGAGATCGATTTTCTCGGTCACCACATCACCTCTGCTGGGGCCGTCCCCCTGCCCAACAAGGTGCAGGCCGTCCAGCAATTCCCCCACCCCACAACCATCAAGGGCCTCCAGGAGTTCCTCGGGATGGTGAACTTCTACAACTGGTTCATCCCCAGAGCCGCAGCCCTTATGAAGCCCCTATACGACTCCCTCCGAGGGAAATCCGGCAAGATGGACGTAGCCTGGACCACTGACACGGCAGCCGCCTTCGACGCCACCAAAAACGCGCTCGCCGACGCCACTCTGCTCGCGCACCCGAGGGCCGATGCCCGGGTCGCGCTCACCACCGACGCTTCCGACCACGCGGTCGGGGCCGTGTTCGAGCAGTGGGTCAATGGCGCGTGGCAGCCACTTGCCTTCTACAGCCGCCAACCGCGCCCCCCAGAGGTCAAATACTCCACTTTCGACCGCGAGCTTCTCGCACTCCACCTGTCGGTCCGCCATTTCAGGTTCCTCCTGGAAGGCCGCCCCTTCACCGCGTATGTGGACCACAAGCCACTCACATATGCGATGGCCAAGCACACCGAACCCTGTTCCGCTAGGCAGCAACGCCAGCTCACGGCCGTCTCCGAGTTTACTACGGACATTCAGCACGTCTCCGGTAGAGACAACGTGGTCGCCGACTGCCTTTCCCGTCCCGCCGTCTGTGCGAATCACCTCGCGGTCGACTACGCACAACTAGCAGCGGCCCAGCTCACGGACCCAGACCTCCTCTTGGCGGCTACCAGCCTGCCAGGGCTATGCCTAGCCAAGGTCGCGCACGGGCCCGAAGCCACGGCAGTTACGTGCGACGTCTCACTCGGCCAACCCAGGCCGGTCGTCCCTGAGACCTGGCGCCGCCGCGTCTTCGACGCGCTCCATGGGCTCTCTCACCCGGGTTCCCGCGCATCCGTCAAACTCCTCTCCAAGTGCTTCGTCTGGCGCAGCCTTAGCAGAGATGTTCGGACTTGGGCCACCTCCTGCCTCGCCTGCCAATGGGCTAAGGTACAGCTGCACACCAAAGCACCCCTGGGAGACTTCGAGGTACCCAGCCGCCGCTTCGACCACGTACACGTCGACATCGTCGGTCCCCTGCCGCCATCGCAAGGCCAAACTTATCTCCTCACGATGGTCGACCGCTACACACGCTGGCCTGAGGCAGTGCCGCTGACCTCCACCACCACAGCCGACATCGCCAGGGCGTTTGTTAACACCTGGGTTGCGAGGTTCGGCATACCGGCCGACATAACCTCCGACAGAGGCGCCCAGTTCACCTCCGAACTCTGGACGGCCACAGCACGCAACCTCGGGGTGACGCTCCACCGCACCACGGCGTACCACCCGCAGGCCAACGGACTTTGTGAACGCTTCCACAGGTCGCTCAAGGCCTCACTCCGCGCCGGCCTGCAGGACAGTACCTGGACTGACCGCCTACCATGGGTGCTACTCGGCATATGCACCGCGCTCAAGGAAGACCTCCAGTCCTCGGCAGCGGAGTTAGTCGATGGACAACCGCTGCGCGTCCCAGGCGAATTCCTTCCGGAGCCTACCAAACCTTGGTTGGCCGAACAGCAGCGGCTCGACTCTTTCTCTTCCGCTCAGCAGTTCGCCCCACTTCCGGTCAACCGACACGGCGAACTCGCACCTCACGTCCCGCCAAATTTACAGCAGGCGCGCTTCATCTTCGTGCGACACGACGCACACCGCGGGCCCCTGCGACCCCCATACGACGGTCCATACGAGGTACTACAAACCGGGGACAAGGTATTCAAGCTGCGACTCGGCAACAGGGTCGAGACAGTCTCCATCGACCGGCTCAAACCAGCACACACAGAACCAGGGGAACAGGTCCCCGTGGCCCAGCCTCCAGCCAGAGTCAGTCCCCCCGGCAAGCCAGCACAGCCGGCGGCGAACCGCCCGACCCAACCAACCAGACCGGCCACCACTCAGAGCCGCTGCGGCAGAACCATTAGACCACCGTCACAACTCGTCCACTCCTCCTAAGCGGATTCTGGGGGGAGCTCTGTGGCGACAAACAGTCAGGGGGAGATAGAGGAACAGATATGTAGGCAAATCTCAGAGAAGTGTGAAAATAATAGGGTAATAATAGTGGGGGATTTCAACTTCCCCAATATAAATTGGGATAGTCAGAGTGTGAAAGGCTTAGAGGGTGCAGAATTCTTAAAGTGCATCCAGGAGAGCTTTTTGAGCCAACATGTAGAAAGTCCTACAAGAGAGGGGGTGGTACTGGACCTAATTCTGGGGAATGTAGCTGGGCAAGTGGTGGAAGTATCAGTAGGAGAGCATTTTGGCGACAATGACCGTAATTCGGTGAAATTTAAGGTGGTCATGGAAAAAGACAAAGACGGCCCGGAAATAAGGGTTCTAAATTGGGGGATGGCCGATTTTAATATGATAAGGCAGGATCTGGCCAAAGTGGACTGGGAGCAGCTACTTATAGGAAAATCCACATCAAAACAGTGGGAGACTTTCAGAAGGGAAATAGAGAGAGTGCAGTGCCAACATGTTCCTTTAAAGGTCAAGGGTGGGACCAACAAGCAAAGGGAACCTTGGATGACAAGGGAGATACAAAAATGCATTAGAAATAAAAGGGGGGCTTTTGGCAGTTACAAAAGAATAAAGACGGAAGAAGCCCTGGAGGAGTATAAAAAGTGCAGGGGCATACTTAAAAAAGAAATTAGGAGGGCGAGGAGGGGCCATGAAATAACACTGGCGAGCAAAATAAAGGAAAATCCTAAGATGTTTTATAAGTATATTAAGGGCAAGAGGATAACCAGGGAAAGGGTAGGGCCCATTAGGGACCAAAGTGGCAATCTGTGTGTAGAGCCAGATGATGTAGGCGGGGTTTTAAATGAACTTTTTGCATCTGTGTTCACTATGGAGAAAGACGATGCAGACATAGAAATCGGGCAAGGGGACTGTGACATACTTGAACATATTAGCATCGAGAGGGAGGAGGTGCTAGCGGTTTTAGCAGGCCAAAAAGTGGATAAATCCCCAGGCCCGGACGAGATGTATCCCAGGCTGCTGTGGGAGGCAAAGGAGGAGATTGCAGGGGCTCTGACACAAATTTTCAGAACCTCTCTGGCCACAGGGGATGTACCAGAGGACTGGAGAACAGCTAATGTAGTACCATTATACAAGAAGGGTAGCAGGGATAAACCAGGGAATTACAGGCCAGTGAGCCTAACATCTGTGGTAGGGAAATTATTGGAAAAAATTCTGAGGGACAAAATTAGTCTCCACTTGGAGAGGCAAGGATTAATCGGGGATAGTCAGCATGGCTTTGTCAAGGGTAAATCATGTCTGACAAATCTGATTGAATTTTTCGAGGGGGTGACTAGGGAGGTGGATGAGGGAAATGCTGTGGATGTGGTTTACATGGACTTCAGTAAAGCTTTTGACAAAGTCCCGCATAGGAGACTGGTCAAGAAGGTAAGAGCCCATGGGATCCAGGGTGCCTTGGCGCATTGGATCCTAAACTGGCTGAGTGGCAGGAGGCAGGGGGTGATGGTCGAAGGTTGCTTTTGTGACTGGAAGCCTGTGTCCAGTGGGGTACCTCAGGGATCGGTGCTGGGTCCCTTGTTGTTTGTGATCTACATAAATGATTTGGATGAGAATGTAAAAGGTATGATCAGTAAGTTTGCAGATGACACAAAAATTGGTGGGGTGGTAAATTGCAAGGAGGAAAGCCTCAGGCTACAGGACGATATAGACAGGTTGGTCAGTTGGGCGCAAAAGTGGCAAATGGAATTTAACCCTGAAAAGTGCGAGGTGATGCATTTTGGACGGACAAATAAGGCAAGGGAATACACAATGAGTGGTAGGACCCTAGGAAGTACAGAGGGTCAGAGGGACCTTGGTGTACATGTACATAGATCTCTGAAGGCAGCGGAACAGGTAGATAAGGTGGTTAAAAAGGCATATGGGATACTTGCCTTCATTAGCCGAGGCATAGAATATAAGAGCAGGGAGGTTATGATGGAGCTGTACAAAACGCTGGTGAGGCCACAGCTGGAGTACTGTGTGCAGTTCTGGTCGCCTCACGATAGAAAGGATGTGATTGCTTTGGAGAGGGTGCAGAGAAGATTCACCAGGATGTTACCTGGGATGGAGCGCCTCAGCTATGAAGAAAGACTAAACAGGCTGGGGTTGTTTTCCTTGGAGCAAAGAAGGCTGAGGGGGGACCTGATTGAGGTGTACAAAATGATGAGGGGCATAGATAGGGTAGACAAAGAGGAACTTTTCCCCTTAGTAGGGGGGTCAATAACAAGCGGGCATAGATTCAGGGTAAGGGGCAGGAGATTTAGAGGGGATTTGAGGAGGAACTTTTTCACCCAGAGGGTGGTTGGAATGTGGAACTCAATGCCTAAAAGGGTGGTAGAGGCAGGAACCCTCATAACATTCAAGAGGCATTTGGATGAGCACTTGAAATGCCATTGCATACAGGGCTATGGACCAAATGCTGGAAAATGGGATTAGACTGGACAGGGATGGATGGGCGGCGCAGACACGATGGGCTGAAGGGCCTCTTTCTGTGCTGTAAAACTCTATGACTCTATGACTCTATGACACGCCACCACTGGACATAATCCGCTCACGGCGGCACAGACAGTCTAAGCAGAAGCCCCCAGCCGGGGGCCCTTTCCTCCAGCAACTTGTTTCCCGCAGGGACAGGCTGCCGGGAGCACTTCCTGTCTGGGAAGTATTTAAGTGGATGCGCGAGCTTTTCTAGTTCCTGTTTGCCATGTGGCCAGAATAAAGCAGTTGTGTTTTCAATAGCTCTGTCTCGACTCCCACGTTTGCCGCGGTATCCCAACAATATATTGTAAGGCAAATAAAATATCAGATGAAGATAAAGCACTAACCTTACTAAACTCAATGGGTGCGAAGACATACGGGCTATTGAAGCATCTTCTATCACCAGCTAAACCGGCAGATCAGACTTTCGCTAATATTGTTGCTGTCCTGAAGAATCATTTGAACCCCACACTGCTGATGTTAGCGGAATGATTTAAATTTTATGCGAGAATGCAACTGAAAGAGGAAAGCAACGCGGAGTATTTAATTGAACTGCGCAAGTTAGCGAAATACTGTCAGTTTGGGGAAAGCCTGACAGAGGCACTGAGAGACAAATTCGTGTGTGGATTGTCGAAAGAAAGAACACAAAAGCGGTTGCTTGAAGAGAATGATCTTACACTTGATAAGGCTGTCACTATTGCAGCATCGCACGAAGCCGCAGCGAGAGGCACCGCGGAAATGCAGCTGAAGGCAGCGGTACTCAGCGTAGATCAAATGGCTTCGGGTACAACGAAATGTTATCGTTGTGGGAAGACAACACACGATCAGAACCAATGCTGGTTTAAAAACCAGGAATGTAGAAAATGTGGCAAGCTTGGTCACATGGCTAAAGTATGCCGGTCAGGAAAGAAGACCAGCAACAAAAAGTCACCACAGGAAAAGTACAGAAAGGTACATAAGGTGGCTGAGAAGAGTTCGGATGAACAGAATTCGGATTCAGATTCCAACAGCAAGGAACTGGGTAGTCTGAGAATTCACAACGTGAGTAAGGAAGCTGACCGACAAACTATCTGGGTCACACTGCAGATAGCAGGAGTCCAAGTGAAGATGGAATTGGACACCGGATCGGCGTTGACGGTCATGAATAAGCAAGATTACAAAAAGTTATTCAAACATATTCCCCTACGGGATACGGAGATAGTATTGCAGACATACACGGGGCAAAAAGTATACCCCATCGGAAAGATAAAAGTCAAGGTGATACACAAGGGCAAAGAACACCAAGGAATGGACTTATATGTACTACCTGAGGGAGGTGCACCACTTCTGGGATGGGAGTGGATCAGGAAAATAAATATGGACTGGCACTCCCTAAATGCAATAACGGTAGATTCCGGAAAAAAAGATGTCAAACCTGAACGATTGTCCAGAATATTGGATGAGGCTAAAGAGGTGTTCCAACAGTGACTGGGAACACTGAGAGGAATTAAGGCAAAAATCAAGATTGCAGAACATGCAAACCCAAAATTTTTCAAAGCCAGACCGGTACCGTATGCGATACGACCTGCTGTGGAAGCTGAGCTGGAAGGGCTGGAACGTTCAGGAGTACTGTCTAAGGTGGACTGGAGTGAGTGGGCCACACCTATTGTTCCCGTCATGAAGCGTTCATCGAGTAACAAGCCAGGGGAACCGGGGAAGGTCCGCATCTGTGGAGACTTCAAAATCACAGTAAATCCGGTGCTTCACACGGTGCAATATCCGCTTCCGCGGATTGAGGATATCTTTGCTTCATTGTCTGGTGGGAAACGCTTCACCAAGATAGACCTGGCGCAAGCGTACTTACAGATGGAAGTTGAGGAAGAGTCGCGCCAGTATCTCACAATCAGCACGCACAGAGGCTTGTATCGATATAATAGACTGGTTTTTGGAGTGGCTTCGGCTCCGGCAATTTGGCAGAGGGCCATGGAGCAGGTATTACAGGGAATTCCAAGCACTCAATGTTACTTGGACGATATCCTGATTACAGGAGATGACGATGAGGAACACCTTGCAAACTTGAAACTGGTGCTCACCAGGTTGAAGGAATATGGCCTTCGAGTTAATCGCCAGAAATGTGAGTTCTTTCAGGAACGGATCTCGTACTGTGGTCATGTCATTGACCAGGAGGGGCTGCACAAGTCACCTGACAAGATCGAAGCTGTTGTGAAGGCTCCCGCTCCGGAAAATGTATCCCAGTTGAGATCGTTCCTAGGGTTGATTAACTATTACCATAAGTTTCTGCCAAATCTATCCATGGTGCTGCACCCGCTGAATGCTCTTTTGCAGAAAGAAGTACCATGGAAGTGGAGCGAGGACTGTAAGAAGGCCTTTTGCAAAAGCAAGACATTGATCACCTCAGAGGAAGTGTTGGCTCACTTCAACCCAACACTACCTATTTGTTTAGCTTGTGATGCTTCTCCTTATGGTATTGGAGCAGTACTCTCACATAAGTTGCCAAATGGCTCGGAAAGGCCAGTCGCATTTGCATCCAGATCATTGACCTCCGCTGAGCGCAACTATGCTCAGATAGATAGGGAGGCTCTCAGCCTGGTGTGGGGAGTAAAGAAGTTTCATCATTACCTGCAGGGCCAGAAGTTTACACTGCTGACAGACCACCAGCCGTTGGTATCCATATTCAACCCTAAAAAGGGCGTTTCCATTATGACAGCGCAAAGGCTACAGAGGTGGTCCCTTTTCCTAGGGGCACACCAATATGACATAGAGTACAAAGGATCAAAACAGCATGGGAATGCTGCCGGTTTATCGCGCCTACCGTTGCCAACGGTAGAGGAGGCGCCTACAGTGGACCCAGTGGAGATGTTCCACTCAACCATAGTGGAATGTCTACCAGTAACAAATTCTACGATCGAAAAGGAAACAAGAAATGACCCGACTCTCTCACGAGTCTACGATTTAACGGTGAAGGGATGGCCAGCACATGGCGAATCACTGTTGCCAGCATTTTCGCAAAGAAGGGAACAGCTGTCAGTGTGCCGAGGAACTGTGATGTGTGGATCCAGAGTGGTGATTCCACCCAAACTCCAGCAAAAAGTGCTAAAGGAACTTCACGAGGGGCATCTGGGTGGAGTGAAAATGAAGAACCTAGCCAGAGCGTTCGTGTGGTGGCCAGGTATCGATGGAGACATCGAAGAAATGACCAAGAGCTGTTTAGGATGCCAGAAGGTCAAAAACGCCCCACCACAAGCTCCTCTGCATCCATGGGAGTGGCCCTCATCTCCATGGCAAAGGGTACATATCGACTTTGCTGGTCCATTCATGGACTCAATGTTCTTAATCGCGGTGGATGCACACTCCAAGTGGCCGGAGGTAATAAAGATGTCCTCCACCACCACGGAAAAAACCATCACAGTATTAAGGACCATCTTTGCCAGGAATGGGCTGCCGGAACAGATCTGTTCTGATAATGGACCGCAATTTGTGTCCGAAGAATTCAGGAAGTTCTTAAAAAACAATGGGGTTAAGCACTACACGTCCGCCCCATACCATCCCGCCACCAATGGATTAGCTGAAAGGTTTGTCCAGACCTTCAAGAAGGCCATAAAGGCCATGGGTAATGAAGACATAAATCTACAACATAAGGTAGATAACTTCTTGTTGGCGTACAGGAATGCAACACATGCGGTCACAAACCAAACTCCCGCCATGATGTTCTTCAATAGAAGACTAAGATGCCGGCTGGATTTGATCAAGCCAAACGTCAGAAGGGACGTAGAGAACTGGCAATTTCAAGGCATGAATGAAAGGCCAACCAGAACCTTCCAGATAGGTCAACAAGTTTTGGCCCGGGACTACCGTACCGAGAAATGGCAGCCTGGGACTATTTGCACATGACTAGGACCACTGATGTATACCGTGGACATTGGTGAAAGCATAATAAGGCGCCATGCTGACCAGATCATAGCGTCATCCGAAAAGGGACAACCTACACCACAACTCTATATGCCTAATGATGAAGCAGAGATACCCATAGTATCTACCTCCGATCCGGTGATACTGGAACCAGATGAACCCGACACTGACATTCAAGCCGAATCGACCTTGCCAAAAGAACCTACTACACCACCGAAAACTATTACACCACCGAGGCGTTATCTGGACCAAGTCAGGAAGCCTCCAGAGAGACTGAATCTGTGAACTGCTTTTACATTAAGTTGTGTAAATATGTTATGATGTTATGTTTAATGGGAAGATATACTGTTAACCTAAAAAGGGAGGATTGTAGTGTATGTAACCATTCCACCTTTAAGAGAACTATTTTAAGGGTTGCACTACTTTATCTTGGCTGCTGTATACTGCAATACCGGTGGTGACCACACCGGTATATAAGTGCTGTGTAATGATTTATTGGGCAGTTCCGCCCTGACCTTCAACTAGTAAAGACCTGTTAAAGTTTACTCTTGTGGTCTGTGTAGTAATTCGCAATATAACACACAGACTTAACAAGATGTACTGGCGTCTCCTTTAATAGAGGGCATTTGTGACCTGATGGATACAGCAATGGACCGCGAACTGGGAGATATTGGCGATGTCGCCAATAGCTGCTTGAAAGGAGCCGGTGGCATAAAAGTTCAGAGCCACTGTGACCTTCAGTGCCACCGACAGAGACATCCTGGTCCTCAGAAGAGGCTGCAGCTCTGGCTGCAACTGATGGCAGAGCTCAGTGACCACCTCCTTGCTGAAGCGCAGCCTGCGCAAACGTTGCTCCTCAGACAAATTAATGTAGGAGAATTGTTGGCGAAATACCTGGGAGGGTAAGGTCTCCTGTACAAAGGCCTGTTGGCCCTCCTCCATTTGGCCATGATTGCCATGCTCTCTCTGTGTCTCTGTTGCCTCCAATTCTGCAGGCGCAGGAAGACGCCCCGAATCAATGCAGCCCCCACAGTCTCTTGGTAGTCGAAGTAATGAAGGTCAAATCAAAAAGTACCTGCAAAGTGATGTTCAGTAGCCAAACTACTTCACACAGCGTTGAATCTATGCAGACATCTCTCCTCTCTCTCAGAATCTCTCTCTCTGTCAGAATGAGTGGTGCAAAAATGTCTATCACAGAAAAAGCCAGGAAGAGGCCACCTTTAAATAGCACCCCCCCAGCCCCTCACCAACTGGGAAATATTCCAGTCTCCCTGTCGTTGCTTGCACCAGGCGGAAAGGAGGGGGGGCGCCACTCAATATCCGGTCCGGGGTGCCACAAGGGCGTTGCACGCTCGATGACGTCACGATCTGCAGGCGCAGGAGATCGGGGCAGTAGTGTTTAGCACCATCGCAAAATGTCTGGTCAAATTCTCGAGCGGTGCAGACATCGCCGCGCCCGGGCGCTAGTTGCTCTTCACCCCATTAGTGACCTCTTACGCGCTAACAGGAGGCGCAAACCAACCAAATTTTTCCCCCTTAATTTTTTATTGAAGAAATACTTATAATGGCCCAGAAATTCAGCTCTCCCCGGGTGAGTACGCACGGGGTACTCACCCGTAGGCCGAATGGAATTGCCGGTTTCCAGCATGCACTGCGCATGCGTGGGAAACCGGCACTTCCGATCCTCTCAACGAAGAGGTTCAGAGGTCGAACGCACGCGCAGGGGAGGCTGCGCGTGCGCTTTAAACTTAGTTTTTTTTTTTTACAGGTTTTCCCGGGAGGGTAAGCCTGCAGGATTTACACATTTATAAAGCAGGCATAGCTGTCATAAAGACAGCGGGGTTTGATTGACAGCTGGTTGACAGCTGATGTCATATCCGGGGGCGGGATCCGATGCCATCTTGGCCATGCTTGGGGTATGGTACTAGGAGACACAGAGTCAGGACTGAATAAATGGCACTCCACTACAACTGCTTGGGAGACTCGTAATTACGTTATTAAGATAACATTACATGGTACCAGGATTTAATAAACTCATGATAAGGACATACTGCAACAATGGAAGGAATAAAACCTCCGGCTAGCCTGCAACTAGAAGGAAATGTGGATGAAAATTTGCGTGTCTTCAAGCAATGCTTTCTTCTCTACCTCACAGCGATTGACGCTTCGACTAGCTCTGGAACACTTAAAGTAGCTTTGTTGCTAACAGTGGCTGGCTCGCAGGCAATCAAGCTGTTTAATACATTTACGTTTGCAGCCAAAGATGATAAAAATGATCTGGACAAGGTGATAGAACGGTTCGACGAATACTGCACTCCAAAAAAGAATGAAACGTATGAGAGATTCGTGTTTCGCTCCCGCGTGCAAAAGCAAGGAGAATCCTTTGATTTTTTTTGACGGACTTGAAAATAAAAGCACAAACATGCAACTTTAGGGACCTGAAGGAATCGATGATACGTGATCAAGTCATTTTTGGAATACTTGACAAGAAGGTGAGGGAGAGAATGCTTAGAGACAATGACCTAAATTTGGATGCAGCAGTGAAAATATGTCATGCTAGTGAACTCTCAGCCATGCACACGAAAACTTTCGAAGGGAGCAGCACAGCAGCGGGCGGGAGCACCCTGGGGCTGAAAAACCTGCCGGTGAATGTGGTACACAAAAGAGACACAAGAGGGCCCACGGAGTTCAGGACGATGATGCCTTACGAATGCAAACGGTGCGGTAATAAATACGTAGCCAGACAGTGTCCTGCTTATGGGAAGAACTGTGCAAAATGTAAAGGCAGGAATCACTTTGCCAAGAAGTGTTTTTGGGAAGAGAAAACTGAAGGTAAAAAGACAGTGCATGCTATTGAGACTGAAGAGACAGGAGCAGAGACTTTGTTTGTTGGAATGGTGCAAAATGAGTCAAAACAGCAAAAATGCTAATGAAGTGCACTCTGTAGGACCAAAGACTGAAGTTTGGATAGCTCCCTTGCTGGAAAATGGCATCATTGTTCCCTTTAAGCTAGATACAGGTGCTAAGGCAAACCTTATAAGTTGGAGTGATGCACGGAATCTCAAAGTGCGACCTAAAATACTGAACAAGACAGTGTCTTTGAAGGCATACAATGGACAAAGCATTGAAACAAAAGGAACGTGTAGGCTGAATGTTAATAGTGCCTGAAGGACATGAGTCACTGTTGGGGGATAAGGCCTGTGTGGATTTGGGCTTGGTAAAATGAGTCTATACTATCAATGAACTGAACTGTGTGCAGAGTGCCCCCCAAGATAGTACAAATCTGACTCATGAGACTATAGCACACAAATATGCAGATGTATTTCAGGGTTTCGGAGCACTGTCCTTTACATACTCCATCAAACTGAGAGAGGATGCAAAACCTGTGATTCATGCACCCAGGAGAGTTCCAGTGGCTCTCCGTGAAAAACTGAGGAAAGAGCTAGACCGCATGGTCTGCGTCAATTCAAAGAAAACTGATAAATTGCGTGTCTGCATGGATCCCAAGGACCTTAATGCCAATATCAAAAGAGAGCACTACCAAATTCCAAAGAGAGAGGAAATAGTCAGCGAAATGACAGAAGCGAAAGTCTTCACAGAATCACAGAAACCCCACAGTGCAGATAGAGGCCATTTCGTCCCATCGAGCCTGCACCGACACATATCCCACCCAATACCCGTAACCCCTACACCAACACATATCCCACCCTATCCCCGTAACCCCACGTATTTAATCCCCCTAACACTAAGGGTCAATTTATCATAGCGAATCATCCTAACCCGCACATCTTTGGACTGTGGGAGGAAACCGGAGCACCCGGAGGAAACCCACGCAAACACGGCGAGAATGTGCAAACTCCACACAGACAGTCACCCGAGGCCGGATTCGAACCCGGGTCCCCGGCGCTGTGAGGCAACAGTGCTAACCACTATGCCACCGTGCTGAAAATTCATTCCATCTTCTCCAAGATGGACGCCTCGCATGGTTTCTGGCAGTTGAAACTTGATGAAGAAAGTGCTAAGCTGTGCACTTTTAACACCCCGTTTGGTCGATACTCCTACCAGTGTCTGCCCTTTGGTATTAGCTCCACCCCAGAAATCTTTCACAGAGCAATGGAGCAAATCATCGAGGGCCTGGAGGGAGTGCGGGCGTACGTGGATGATTTGGTAGTATGGGGCTCCGCTCAGGGGGAGCATGACACCAGACTGGAGAAAACACTTCAGAGAATACAGCAGTATGGACTCAAACTAAATAAAGACAGATGTCAGTTCAGTGTCAATGAAATCACATTCCTCGGAGACAAGATCTCTACTGAGGGGATTCAGCCAGGCAAGTCAAAGGTAAAGGCTATACATGACATGGAGAAACCAAAGGACAAGTCAAAGGTAAAGGCTATACATGACATGGAGAAACCAAAGGACAGGAAAGGGGTTCAGTGGGCCCTTGGCATGGTTAACTACCTAGGAAAATTCATTCCAAATCTAGCAGTGAAAACTGTTCATCTGAGAAAACTGCTGCACCAAGAGACAGAGTTCCAATGGGGACATGAACATGAGAGAGAATGGAAGGGGCTGCTACACATTCTAGCAAGTGAACCCCTACTGAAGTTCTTCTGCCCTAAAAAGAGGACAAAAGTGTCCACAGATGCCTCTAAGAATGGATTAGGGGCTGTCCTTCTACAGGAAGATGAAGGAGAATGGCGACCAGTGGCATATGCGTCATGCTCCATGATGGCTACAGAGTGACGGTACGCGCAAATCGAGAAGGAGTGCCTTGGCTTGGCATTTGGGTGTGAAAAATGTCATACCTACATCTATGGTCTTCCCAAGGTTATCCTAGAAATGGACCATAAGCCACTGCTAGGGATCGCAAAGAAGAATCTGTGTGACATGTCACCACGGATACAATGCCTAATGATGAGACTTCAACGTTACGATTTTGAGCTAACCTATGTGCCAGGGACACAAATGTTCATTGCAGACACACTATCCAGGGCTGCGCCTTACGCCACACAAAACAATGAATCAGAAGAGGATGTGGCTCTTCATGTGGATATGGTCTACGCAGCATTGCCCTCCACACAGGAACAACTATCAGTGATAGTCACAGAGACATCAAAGGACCCAGTCCTGAGTAAAGTAATGAGAAATCTTCAAGAGGGCTGGAAGAAAGGGTCATGTAAACAATATTATCACATTCAGTCTGAGCTCTCTGTGGTCAATGGACTACTGCTTAAGTGTGACAGGATAGTAGTGCCCACCTCTATGCGACGAGAAATGCTCAACAGGATACATGAAGGGCACCTGGGTGCAGAAAAGTCAAAAAGGATAGCACATGAGGCTTTCTACTGGCCAAACATGAACTCTGATATTGACCAGTTGATCGGCGAGTGTGCTACATGTCAGGAGTATCACTACAAGCAAACAAAAGAGCCCCTCATTACCACAGAGCTCCCATCACAACCTTGGGAAAAGGTCGGAACTGATATATTTCACTATGAAGGAAAAGACTATTTGTTAGTAATTGATTATTATTCCAATTATCCAGAGATGGCTCTCTTGTCCAGTACCACATCAAGAGCTGTGATAACTCACCTGAAGTCAATCTTTGCCAGGCAGGGCATCCCGCTAACCCTGGTCTCTGATAATGGCCCTCCCTATGCCAGTCATGAGTTTCAGTTATTTGCTTCAGAGTATGAGTTTAATCATATAACCTCCAGTCCGCTCTATCCTCAGGCTAATGGAAAAGCGGAGAAGGGGGTACAGATTGTGAAAAGACTATTAAAGAAAGCAACACACAGCAACACTGACCCATATCTGGCCCTGATGTCGTACAGGGCGGGCCTGCTAGCAAGTGGCAAGTCTCCAGCTGAGCTCTTACTGGGTCGGAAAATCCGTACACGACTTCCCAGTTATGTCACACCTGACCACAGAGATGAGGTGTGGGCAGACAAGGCTCGGAAACTGCAACAGAAACAAAAAACACTTCATGACTGCACAGCCACTACACTAGTGCCTCTACAGGAGAAGGATATAGTTCGCATTGAAGGGCCTGAGTCGTGGCCTAAAAGAGCCACTGTTCTACAACAGGTCGCCCCCAGGTCATACAGCGTCATGACAGAGAACGGCAATGTGTTTTGCAGAAACAGGAGGCACCTACTGAAAACCACAGAGACCTTTCAGCCTCAGGAGGACAGAGAGGATGACGAGATGAGGGAAATGCCACAAAGAGACGAGATGAGGGAAATGCCACAAAGTGACGAAGGACACAGTAGTGATAATGTGACAAGGGACCTGTGTGGTACAGACATGAACTTAAGGGATACAACTGGGATGGTTCAGCAAACACCCATTCAGCCATACAGGTCACAGCGCACCAGAAAGCCTGTAGTTAAACTTGACCTGTAGACAGGGATTGATAAGACTGTAAACAGTTAATGGACTCCTGGGTGTGGGTAAGGTTTATACCTACCTGCAATTAGTTCAATGGTGTAGTTACACTGACTGTTTCTATATGATGTTAACAAGTGTTCTATGTGTTATGTTATGTTATGTTGTTACTGTGTCATGTCTTCATTGAAGGGGGAAGATGTACGGATAACCGTGGCTGTCGTAAAGACAGCAGGGTTTGATTGACAGCTGGTTGACGGCTGACGTCATATCCGGGGGCGGGATCCGACGCCATCTTGGCCATGCTTGGGGTACGGTACTAGGAGACACAGAGTCAGGACTGAATAAATGGCACTCCACTACAACTGCTTGGGAGACTCGTAATTACGTTATTAAGATATTACAGGTTTATTATTTTTAAATACTTTAAAGCAAGGTAAGTTTATTTTTAGCCCCGTTATAATATAAAATTATTTTTTTCAAAAATGTAAATTGATGTTTAAAATAGCTATTTAATGTAATTTATAGTTTATTTAAAAAGTGTGATTTAAAAAAAAATTATTTGAAGGTTTACTGCTATTTTGGGCCCGTAGTATTTATAAGTTTTGACAGGTCTACCTGTCAATCTTATGAATGGGCTTTTCCCTCCTCCGATTGGTTTCCCATGGCTCACGCCCAGGGGACGCATCGCACTAACTACGCCCCTGGGACACGCAAGCACTGCGCGCCGGCAGCTGGGCCAGGCCCCAGAGCGGAATTCCACGGGGCCCTACAGCTCAACTGCTGGCGCGCAAGGTAAGTGCAGGTCGGGGGCTTACACCCACGGGAAGCCCCCGACCCGAATTTCTGGGCCAATAAGATTACCCCATTAAATCCATCAGTAAAGTTTTCAAGAGCTCAAATTCGTGGAATCCATCCTAGGTATCAATAAGTTTATAAAATACACCAGCAATACAAAATGGCAGAACAAGGTTCCAGATTCAATATTAACCTGTGACAGAGACAGTAGGTCCCACATTGGACTCATCAGTCACCTGCGAACTCATTTTTAATGTGGAAGCAAGTCATCCTCGGTTCCGAGGGACTGCCTAAGACGAAGAAGAAGACAATACTGGCATCTATCCGACAATGTGGAAAACTGCCCAGGTATGTTCAGTTCACAAAAAGCAGGACAAATCCAATCTAGCCAATTACCGCCTCATCAGTCTACTCTCAATCATCAGCAAAGTGATGGAAGGTGTCAACAGTGCTATCAAGCAGCACTTATTCACCAATAACCTGCTCACTGATACCCAGTTTGGGTTCCACCAAGACCAATCGGCCCCCGACCTCATTACAGCCTTGGTCCAAACATGGAAAAAGGAGCTGAATTCCAGAGGTGAGGTGAGAGTAACTGCCCTTGACATCAAGGCAGCATTTGACCGACCATCACGGAGCTCTAATAAAACTGAAGTCAGTGGGAATCAGGGGGATAACTCTCCACTGGCTGGAGTCATACCTAGCACAAAGGAAGATGATTGTGGTGGTTGGAGGTCAATCATCACAGCCCCAGGACATCACTGCAGGAGTTCCTCAGAGCAGTGTACTAGGCCCAACAATCTTCAGCTGCTTCATCAATGACCTTCCCTCCAACATAAGGTCAGAAATGGGGATGTTCATTGATGACTGCACAGTGTTCAGTGCCATTCACAACTCCTCAGATAATGAAGTAGTCCATGCACACATGCAACAAGACCTGGACAACATTCAGGCTTGAGCTGATAAGTGGCAGGTAACATTCATGCCACACAAGTGCCAGGCAATTACTATCTCTAACAAGCGAGAGTCTAACCACCGCCCCTTAACATTCAACGGCATTACCATTGCCGAATCCCCCACCATCAACATCCTTGGGGTCAGTCACCATTGATCAGAAACTTAACTGGACCAGCTACATAAATACTGTGGCAACAAGAGCAGGTCAGAGGCTAAGTATACTGTGGCGAGTGTCTCACCTTCTGACTCTCCAAAGCCTTTCCACCATCTACAAGGCACAAGTCAGGAGTTTGATGTAATACTCTCCACTTGCCTGGATGAGTGCAGCTCCAACAACACTCAGGAAGCTCAACACCATCCAGGACAAAGCAGCCTGCTTGATTGACACCCCATCCACCACCTTAACCATTTACTCCCTCCACCACCGGCATACCATGGCTGCAGTGTGTACCAGCAACTCACCAAGACTTCTTTGGCAGCACCTCCCAAATCCTTGATCTCTTCCACCTAGAAGGGCAAGGGCAGCAGGCGCATGGGAACACCACCACCTCCAAGATCCCCTCCAAGTCACACACCATCCTGACTTGGAAGTATATCGCCATTCCTTCATCGTCGCTGGGTCAAAATCCTGGAACTCCCTCCCTAACAGCACTGTGGGAGTACCTTCACCATACGGACTGCAGCGCTTCGAGAAGGCGACTCACCATCACCTTCTCAAGGGTAATTAGAGATGGGCAATAAATTCTGGCCTTGCCAGCGACGCCCAGATTGCAGGAACAATTTTTTTTTTAAGTTCTAGATTCTCCCATGAGGGGAAACATGCCCCCTGCATCTACCCTGTCAAGCCCCTTCAGAATCTTATATGTTTCAATAAGATCACCTCTCATTCTTGTAAACTCCAATGAGTAAAGACCCAACCTGTTCAACCTTTCTTCATAAGACAACCCCTTCATCTCAGGAATCAAACCTTCTCTGAACTGCCTCCAATGCAAGTCAACCCCCTCATCACAGGTTGATTCCTGTGATGAGGGGGTTGACTTATGAAGAAATGTTGAGCAGGTTGGGCCTATACTCATTGGAATTTAGAAGAATGAGAGGTGATCTTATTGAAACATAAGATTCTGAGGGAGCTCGACAAGGTAGATGCAGAGAGGATGTTTCCCCTCGTGGGGAAATCTAGAACTCGGGGGCATAGTTTCAGAATAAAGGGTCGCCCTTTTAGAACTGAGATGAGGAGGAATTTCTTCTCTCAGAGGGTCGTAAATCTGTGGAATTCTCTGCCCCAGAGAGCGGTGGAGGCTGGGTCATTAAATACAATTAAGGTGGAGATAGACAGATTTTTGCAGGATAAGGGAGTGAAGGGTTATGGGGAATGGGCAGGGAAGTGGCTTTGAGCCCAAGATCAGCCATGATCTTATTGAATGGCGGAGCAGGCTCGAGGGGCCAAGTGGCCTATTCCTGCTCCTATTTCTTATGTTCTTCTGTTCTTATCCCTCCTTAAATAAGGAGACTAAAACTGTACGCAGTACTCCAGATGTGGTCTCATCAGCGCCCTGTACAGTTGTAGCAAGACTTCCCTACTTTAATAATCCATCCTCCTTGCAATAAGGGCCAACATTCAATTTGCCTTCCATTTACTTGCTGTACCTGCATGCTAACTTTTTGTGTTCAACGTACGAGGACCCCCAGATCCCTCTGTATCACAGCATTTTGTAGTCTCTCTCCATTTTAATAATAATTTGCTTTTTTATTCTTCCTACCAAGTGGATAATCTCACATTTTCCCAGATTATACTCCAGCTGCCAAATTTTTGCCCACTCACTTAACCTATCTATATCCCTTTACAGGCTCTTTGTATCCTCCTCACAACTTGCATTCCCACCTATCTTTGTATCCTCAGCAAATTTAGCTACAGTGCACTCGGTCCCTTCATCCATGTCATTAATATAGATACAATAGCAAAATACTGTGGATGCTGGAAATCTAAAGTGATAACAGAAAATGCTGGAAACACTCAGCAGGTCAGGCAGCATTGAGGAGAGAAAAACAGAGTTACATTTCGAGTTGGGGTCCCTTCATCAGAACTGTTCTGATGAAAGGTCCCCGACTTGAAACATTGACTCTGTTTCTCTCTCCTCGATGCTGCCTGACCTGCTGAGTGTTTCCAACATTTTCTGTTATCATTAATATAGATGTCATGTACAAAAATATTTTGAATTATTCGTGAAACATCTTTCTCTTTTGCTGGGCTGGATAAGATGTTTAAAAATTACTAATAAAGGCAGCATGCTTATAGACCTCAGATGGACTTTCTCCATATTTATAAAATATATAATACATTTTTTAGATAGAGGGCATTTATCACGCCATTTGGAAGAAGTGCCTCATAACCAATAGATTACCTCTGAGGTGCAGTTGTAGGAATTAGCGAATTCCTAGGAATAACTCAGATCGACACCAAAGAACGATTAAACAGGTCTTTACTCAACGGAGATGCCACGAGGACTGACTGGGCAGTCCCGTGGTTTGCGACGTGACGTCATCGCATTTGCCCACGCTCTTAAAGGGGCCACGCCCCATACATGCAAACTCTATATACAAAACACAGTAATGCCTAACACAATGGTACAGGTTTAGGCTGGTGTTAGAACCTCGTTAAAGCGAATTATATACAGTTAGCCAGAGTCATTCAGTGGTTCTGCCACATGCGCCCCCCCAGAATTCGCTTTAACGGACAAAGTCAAACGGTGAGGGGGTCTGACAAGCCCGTCAGAACAACTCCTGTACTCTCGAGGCGGAGGCTGCTGGGTGGCTGGCGGTCTGGCGGGCGGTCGCACTTGGTCTGCCGTAACGACGATGGGTGGCCGACCCCGTCTCGGCGGTTGTGCTGTCTCGACGGGGTGGTCGAGGTCCAAATGTGCTGGCTTTAAGCGGTCGACTGAAATGTGGTCTGGTTTACCACCGACATCTACCATGGAGGTTTTGTCCCCTGCTTCCATCACACAGAAGGTATATGGGGGATCGGGTACTGATCAGGAGTGGTGGCGTTGTTTAGTTGTCGATAGTCGCCGCATGGCCACCATCTGCCGCCAGGCTTCGGGACGATATGGAGCGGTGAAGACCAGGGACTATTCGACCAGCGAATAATCCCTAACCGTTCCATAGTTGCTAACTCCGCCTTTGCGACTGCCAGCTTGCCAGGTTCTGGGCGCCGGACCCGCGCGTAGACCGGAGGGCCGTTGGTGGTGATGTGGCGTTCCACACCATGTTTCGTGGCTGTGGAGGAGAACGTGGGTCTTGTCAGGTCAGAGAATTCGCTGAGCAGGCGAGCGAACTCATCAGGAGTCGGGAACGCACAGGAGATGGTGCGTGACGTAGTGTTACTGCGGTAACACGGAAGAGAATTAAAAGTTGCTGCGTTGATCAGCCGTCGGTTCCTAACGTCAACCAGGAGGCTGTTGGCGCACAGGAAATCCGCGCTGAGGAGGGGCTGGGAAACTTTGGCCATAACAAACTCCCAGTGAAAACATTGCCCCCTGAGGCACAACTCCACTCGCCATCTGCCGAAGGTCCGAATTGTTCCGCCATTGGCCGTTTCAAGGGTGGGGCCGTGATTCCCCGTCTGCACATCGAGGGCAGACGCGCGTAAAATGCTGCACTGCGCTCCGGTGTCACACAGAAAATGACTGGAGAGAGTATCGGTGATGAAGAGCAATTTTCCCGCATTGCCGATCGCCATCGTGGCCGCGGGGTGCCCGTTAGACCCGTTCCTTGGGGGTTGCAGTGTCAGCCGTAGGTTTTTGGGGGGGAAAACTGCAGGGAGGGTGGCAACGCTTCACTTTCACGCCGAACTGCACGTGGTAGAAACACAGCCCAGCAGGCAGACGAGCTGGGGTGGTGTCTGCGGGGGATGGGTGCCTCGTGGCTGCGCAGTACTGTAATGATCAGTAACCTGTTATTCTGGAATGGTACACTAGGTGGTGCTGTATGTATATAAGAGTGGGCTACCCACAATGCACCAGGCTACCCACAAGGCAGCAGTCAAGATGGATGCCTCTACAGATACTGTACCTAGTCCACATGTGCTCAATAAAGTGTCTAGCAAAAGTTAGCTGTTCTTAATAAAAATTACTAGTTATGAATGAACATAACATGGTACCAGGATTGGTAAGATCTGCTGAATATTGTGCAACGCAACACGGAGAATTTGAAGCCACCAGAGCGTTTGAAACTCACAGGAAATATCGACTACAATTGGCAGACTTTTAAACAACAATTTGAACTCTACATTGCTGCCATCGGGTACGGTACGAAACCAGACGCATTGCTGCTCACGGTTGCAGGCCCACAGGCAATAGAGGTATTTAATACATTTGTATTTAATCCAGAGGAGAACAGAGAAAAATTAGATGATGTACTAAAGAAGTTTGATACATATTGTTCTCCCAAAAAGAATGAGATCTATGAAAGATACGTGTTCCGTTCAAGGACACAGCAGCAAAATGAGACTTTTGATAGCTTTGTGACTGATCTGAAACTGAAAGCACAGACATGTAATTTCTCTGAGCTGAAAGCATCCATGATTCGTGACCAAATTGTGTTTGGTATTCATGATAAAAAGGTCAGGGAACGTCTGTTGAGAGAAACTGAACTAACATTGGAAAATGCTGTGAAAATATGCCAAGCCAGCGAGCTAGCTCGAAAGCATGCGAAGACTTTCAGTGAAATCAATAATGATGCGATTGTAGTCAATGCTGCTGTCAGTGCTGTGTCCTACAAAGGAAAGAAACGTGGGCAGAACAGAAATGAAAAGCAATCGGAGGATGAAATTTTTAATTGTAAACGCTGTGGTTACAAACACCAGTTAAAACAATGCCCAGCGTTTGGAAAAATGTGCACAAAATGTCATGGAAAGAAAGGGCAACAAGTCCGAGTTAATGTGATTGAGGACACTGATTTAAGTGAGACATTTTTTGTAGGAATGGTGTCATGTGACAATATAGAAAAGGATACAGAAAATGTGCAGCCCTCAAACAATGCTGAACATAATGTCAATGCAGTAAAAGAGGACAAATGGATGATCCCACTGCAGGTAAATGGAGCATTAGTTACATTGAAACTAGACGCAAAAGCAAACATAATGAGTATGAGTGGCATTAAAAACTTGAAAGAAAAGCCCAAAATACAGAAAAAGTCAGTACTACTGAAGAGCTATAATGGACAGAAAATAGATAGCTTAGGTGTATGCAGACTTAAAGTGACAGTCAAAGACAAAGTGCATGTAATGAAATCTGTTTGTCTTGATCCTGTATTCGTTTTGCACTCATGTATATTACCCTCCCCCACTGTGTATAGTTTCACTTCCTCTTTCCCGACTAACCTGGGAGGTTCCAGGTCTTGGCTCTTGGCTCCGCCCCGACTTCTCTTACATAAAGATCCCAGGATCTGTATGACTCATTCCTGTGAACCAGTCGGCGTGTTGAGATGTTAGCTCTGATCTTAGTGATTAAAAGCCAACTTGTTTAAGTCTATAACTTCTAGTTTTGTGGTTATTGAAGGCCCATCAATTTTAATCACTAAAGAATACTAGGATGGATCGACTCCTAAAACCAGAGCGTCTGGACTTGGATCCACATTCTGCTGAAGCATCAAATCAATTTGGACACTGGCTCAAATGCTTCGAACTCTTCACGGGGGCCTCATCCGCTAGCGAGGTAGATAAACTGAGTCTACTGACTACTCGCGTAAGTCATCGGATTTATTTGTTCATCCGGGACGCCACCTCTTACACGGAGGCCATCACTATCCTGAAGGCCCAATACCAGAGGCCGGTAAATGAAGTGTGCGCCAGACATCTGGCTACACGCAGGCAGCGACCAGAGGAATCAATGGACGATTTCTTACAGGGCCTAAAGGACCTGGTCCGGGACTGTAACTGCAAGGCCATGACGGCCAACGCGTACTCTGATGAATTGGTCTGCGATTCCTTCATCACGGGCCTCAAATCGAATTATATTTGGCAGAGACTGCTGGAGAAGGAGGTCCTGGACTTAAAAAAGGCAGTGGCCACTGCGCGATCACTGGACATGGCCCAGAAAAACTCTGACTCTTATTCTTCCGGCCATGCGGCCCTCACCGCCTCGTGCGCGCCGAGGGGGCCGCCATCTTGGAATCAGCCATCTTCCCCATCCAGGTCTCAGACCAGCTCTACGCCGCCGGAGTCCCCACACAGAAGTTCACCCAGGAGTCCTACGCGGCAATGTCTCGAGGCCCGAAATGCTACTTCTGCGGCCAGGACAAGCACCCCAGACAACGATGCCCAGCGAAGGATGCTACATGCTTCAAATGTAAGAAAAAGGGGCATTTTAGCAAAGTCTGCAGGGGGAATCCAATTTCCAACTCCGTCACCGCCTCGTGCGTGCCGTGCGGGTCGCCATCTTGGGATCCGCCATCTTTTCCCGACTCAACGGCCGCCCAGGGCCCAACAGTGGCTTCGATCACGGTGGATCAATCCAGGCCACACCCGTTGACAAAATCCACGATGGACATTGATGCGCCATCAATTACTCAAAAGACTGAGGTTAAGCGAGTAACAACCAGGCTTTTATTAACTAAAGAATGAAGGTCTAGTCTCGAGTGGTCGACCCGTCCAGAATACTAAGGGACTGGGAGGTAGTCACTTATATACCTGGAATAGTGGGAGGAGTCAGCCGAGTCATGTCCAGACCTGTACCTAGTGGAATACACATACACATACAGACAGGTATAACAGTGGTTTACCACAGACATACAGGTAAACGGGAATTTAACAAAATGTTTAATTGACTGTGGGAGTTCCGAGAGTTTTATCCACCCTAGCCTGGTACGGCGGCTATCATTAACTGTAACCCCTACACGGAGCAGAATTGCTATGGCTGCTAAGCCCCACACTTCAGACATTTTGGGCTACTGTGTGGTAACACTGACTGCAAAAGGCATGGACTACAAGGATTTTAAACTCCTCGTGATGCCAGAACTCTGTTAATGTAATCTTGGGCCCGGACTTCCAGTGCCACCACGAAAGTGTCACGCTAGCATACAGTCTGTGGCCTATCAACCTTAAAAATCAGCCCGCCCTCTTTATTCGCTAATCTCGCTCCGAACTGTAGGCCCATAGCGACCAAAAGTAGACGGTACAGTCTGGAAGACAGACACTTTATCAAGGCGGAAGTGGACAGACTCCTGCGGGAAGGCATTATTGAATGCAGTACCAGCCCGTGGCGTGCCCAAGTAGTCATAGTTAAAAATAGCGAAAAGAAACGGATGGTAATTGACTGCAGCCAGACTGTTAATATTTATACCCAGCTGGACACCTACCCTTTACCTCGCATATCAGAAATGGTCAACCAGATTGCGCAATACCGAGTCTTCTCGACTATCGACCTCAAATCCGCGTATCACCAGCTCCCCATTAGAACGGAGGACCGCCCATACACCGCCTTCGAGGCGAACGGGCGCCTCTACCATTTTCTCAGAGTGCCCTTTGGAGTAACAAATGGGGTCTCGGTCTTCCAACGTGAGATGGACCGCATGGTTGACGAAAATAAACTACAAGCTACCTACCCCTATCTGGAAAATGTCACTATCTGCGGGCACAACCAGCAAGACCATGATCTAAATCTTGCGAGATTTTTAAAAACTGCCCTAAAGCTGAATCTAACCTACAACGAAGACAAATGTGTCTTCAACACAACCCGCCTCTGTATCCTCGGCTGTGTGGTGGAAGATGGGGTAATTGGACCGGACCCTGACCGATGACGCCCCCTAAAGGAACTGCCCCTGCCACACAATCCCAAAGCTTTAAAAAGGTGCCTGGGATTTTTTTCGTATTATGCCCAATGGGTGCCCAATTACTCTGACAAGGCCCGACCCCTCATTAAATCGACGTCCTTCCCACTATCAGCTGAAGCTCGGGAGGCTTTCACCAGTATCAAACAGGACATTGAAAGGGCTGCAGTGTGTGCAGTGGACGAAAGCATTCCCTTTCAAGTCGAAAGCGATGCGTCAGACTTTGCCTTAGCTGCGACCCTCAATCAGGCTGGGAGACCTGTGGCCTTCTTCTCCCGAACCCTTCAGGGACCTGAAATCAGGCACTCTTCTGTCGAGAAGGAGGCACAGGCTATAGTGGAGGCAGTGCGGCACTGGAGACACTACCTAGCCGGCAAACATTTCACCCTGCTCACCGACCAGCGGTCGGTGGCTTTCATGTTTAATAACAAACAAGAATGACAAAATACTCAGGTGGAGGATCGAACTATCCACGTTCGACTATGATATTATGTACAGGCCGGGAGCCCTTAATGAACCCCCAGACGCCCTATCGCGGGGAATGTGTGCCAGCATTCATACGGACAAATTACAGGGTCTCCACAACGACCTCTGTTACCCAGGGGTCACCCGACTATACCATTTTATAAAGTCCCGCAATCTGCCCCACTCCATCGAGGAGGTCAGGGTAATGACCAGAGCCTGCCGCATCTGTGCGGAATGCAAGCCTCGTTTCTACAGGCCTGACCGTGCACACCTTACCAAAGCCACACGGCCATTCGAGCGCCTAAGTCTGGACTTCAAGGGACCCCTTCCCTCTGCTGACCGTAACGTATACTTCCTCAATATCATTGATGAATATTCCCGCTTCCCCTTCGCCATTCCCTGCCCAGACATGACCAGTGCCACGGTCATCAAGTGTCTCTGTAATCTATTCTGCATATTTGGCATGCCGAACTACATACACAGCGATAGGGGGACATCATTCATGAGTGACGAGCTGCGCCAGTTCTTGCTCTCGAAGGGGATAGCCACTAGCAGAACCACTAGCTACAACCCCGGGGTAATGGGCAAGTGGAAAGGGAGAATGCTACTGCTTGGAAGGCTGTCATGTTAGCCTTAAAGTCAAAAGGCCTTCCGATCTCCCGCTGGCAGGAAGTCCTCCCAGACGTGCTCCACTCCATAAGGTCTCTGTTATGTACTGCCACTAACGCTACCCCTCACGAAAAGATGTTCATTTCCCCCCGGAAATCCACCTCGGGCATATCTCTACCCGCGTGGCTGACGTCTCCAGGGACAGTACTATTGCAGAAGCACGTGAGAGGCCATAAAATGGACCCCCTTGTGGAAAAGGTACAGCTCCTCCATGCAAACCCTCAGTACGCCTATATCGAATACTCTGACGGGTGAGAGGACACTGTTTCCATAAAAGACCTCGCTCCCTCGGGGAGCGGAGAGAACGATGGGAGACTACCCGATGAAGACCTACACTACAAAGAGACAGGATGCCCAGAGGTATCAATACCCAACTTTAACCTGGAGGACACTGCAGATAACCTGGAAGACACTGCGGAGGCCCGGACAGCGGAGGAACCAGAATCCATTCCCCTAGAGGCACCCCAACCGGCTTTGTACCGATCACTGAGAACTGCAAAACCTCCTGACAGACTCACTTATACCAACTTTTAAGAAATATCACCCCGATGGACTAAATCTATAGAAGGGGTGAATGTAATGAAATCTGTTTGTCTTGATCCTGCATTCATTTTGCACTCATGTATATTACCTTCCCCCACTGTGTATAGTTTCACTTCCTCTTTCCCGACTAACCTAGGAGGTTCCAGGTCTTGGCTCTTGGCTCCGCCCCTGACTTCTCTTACATAAAGATCCCAGGATCTGTATGACTCATTCCTGTGAACCAGTCGGCGTGTTGAGATGTTAGCTCTGATCTTAGTGATTAAAAGCCAACTTGTTTAAGTCTATAACTTCTAGTTTTGTGGTTATTGAAGGCCCATCAGTGCATCATCTCATGTTTTCTGTTGTGGCTGAAGGACTTGATTCACTACTGGGTGACAAAGCTTGTGAGGACTTAGAACTGGTCAAGAGAGTCTACCCTAAAACTGTGCCATAAGCAGACCAGATGACTCGGTGGATTCTGTAGTGAATAATTTCCAGGATGTGTTCAAAGGATTTGGAGTTCTACCATTCACTTACAAGATCCAGCTAAAGGAGGATGCTCAGCCAGTGGTACATGCTCCACGAAGAGTTCCAGCACACCTGCGTGACCGGCTCAAGAATGAACTGGACAGAATGACCACACTAGGATTCATCAGGAAAGTCGAAAAGCCAACAGACTGGGTTAACTCCATGGTACGTGTAAAGAAAAAGAACAATGATCTAAGAATATGCATGGATCCAAAGGACTTAAATGCAAACATAAAACGTGAACACTACCAGATTCCCAAGTGAGAAGAAATCACCAGTGAAATGTCAGGTGCCAGATACTTTACAAAGCTCGATGCCTCACAAGGATTTTGGCAACTAAAGCTGGATGAAGAGAGCACCAAGTACTGTACCTTCAACACACCATTTGGCAGGTATTGTTTCCTCAGAATGCCTTTCGGGATAATATCTGCATCTGAAATCTTTCATAGAGCGATGGAACACCTAATTGAAGGTCTGGAAGGAGTTCGGGTCTATGTTGATGACTTCTTCATCTGGGGCTCCACACTGAAAGAACACAATGAGAGACTGACTAAAGTGCTACAGAGCATACGCCGGAATGGACTGAAGCTCAACAAAGCCAAGTGTCAGTTTGGCATCCAGGAAGTCACTTTCCTAGGAGATAATCTATCTGGTAAAGGAATAGAGCCAGATATGGAAAAAGTAAACGCCATACTCAAAATGCCCCGACCCACTGACAAAAAAGGAGTGCTATGCATCATGGGGATGATAAACTTCATTGGAAAGTTCATTCCTAACTTGTCAGCCAAGACAGCCTGTCTGTGAGACCTGCTACATAAAACAAATGAGTTCGCATGGACAGAAAGACATGAGCAAGAGTGGATAAACCTCAAAACAGTGCTGACAACCACACCTGTACTCACCTTCTTTGACCCAACAAAAAGAATCAAAGTGTCAACGGATGCATCAAAAGATGGCCTAGGTGTGGTCTTGCTACAAGCAGAGGGCGAAGATTGGAAGCCTGTTGCCTATGCCTCCAGGTCTATGACTGATACTGAGTGTCGATACGCCCAGATTGAAAAGGAATGTCTAGGCTTGGTAGTTGGACTAGAAAAGTTACATGGCTACATATATGGTCTTCCCACCTTCACAGTTGAGACATTGGTTGCCATCATAAAAAAGAACCTGAATGAGATGTCTCCAAGGATTCAACGACTCATGATGAAGCTGCAAAGATATGACTTTGAACTGATCTACACACCAGGCAAATACATAGTGTTAGCAGATGCACTATCCCGAGCACCCACAATGAGTCATGTGAGCTCTACTGAAGAAGACGTGGATGTGAGTATGGTCACTGCTGCGCTGCCCGTGTCAGACACAAAATCAAAGCAAATAGCAGAAGAAACAGTAAAAGATACAGTATTACAAACAGTAATAGAGAACATTCATCATGGTTGGCCAAAAGTTTCCTGTCCAAAATATTTTCACATAAGGTCAGAATTGAGTGTCGCAAGTGGACTGTTACTAAAACAGAACAGAATAGTCATTCCACAGGCTCTACGTCAAGACATGCTCAAAAGGATTCATGAGGGACACCTCGGAATTGAAAAATGCAAAAGGAGAGCAAGAGACACTGTTTATTGGCCTGGCATAAATAATGACATTGAGAACATGATAGGCAAATGTGAGACATGTCAGAAACACCAAAACAAACAAGCAAAGGAACCAATGATAGTAGCTGACATACCAACAGCACCATGGCAAAAGGTTGGTATGGACCTTTTTCATTTAAATGGTAAAGACTATCTAATAGTGATTGACTACTATTCTAACTATCCTGAGATGGCGCTGCTCTCAAGCACCACAGCAAGCAGTGTCATAATGCATGTGAAATCCATCTTTGCCAGACATGGAATTCCCAGGATTGCCGTTAGCGACAATGGTCCGTGCTTCAACTGTAAGGAGTCGCAACAGTTTGCAGCACATTATGACTTTCAACACATCACATCCAGTCCTTTGTATGCTCAGTCGAATGGTAATGCAGAGAAAGGTGTTCAATTTCTCAAGCAGCTACTGAAGAAATCGACAGAAAGCAAGTCTGATCCTTATCTCACCCTGCTGAGCTACCGAGCCTCACCTTTAGACTCTGGTTCTTCACCTGCTGAACTCCTAATGGGTCGCAAGTTGCGTACCACGCTACCCTGCTGTGCAAAAGAAAAGCAGAGTAAGGAACTGAGACAGAGACTTCAACTGTTAAAGCTGAAACAGAAATCATACTATGACAAGTCATCCAAAACTCTGAAACCATTGACAAGGGATGATGTTGTCAGGATTGAAGATCCAGATGCATGGAACAGGAAAGCTACAGTTCTTGAGGAAGTAGGACCAAGGTCATACACTGTTAGAACTGAGGAAGGACAGATTCTCAGGAGGAACCGCCGTTCCCTCCTAAAAACACAAGAGACTATCGAAGAGCAAATCGATGACAATGCCGCAACTGAATCTTGTCACTCACCACCAGAACAATCTAACACAAATACACATACAGGCTCTCAGGAAAACACATCAGACTTACCTGTGCTGAGAAGATCCACACGTGAAGTAAAAAAGCCTGATAGACTTAATCTTTGAGTACAAAGAAAACTACGTTGAAAATGTATTGACTGTTGAAGATGTTTATGTTGTTATGATTGATTGATATTGATTGATACTGATTTTGCTTAACCTCAAAGAAAGGGGGATGTAATGATCAGTAACCTGTCATTCTGGAATGGTACACTAGGTGGTGCTGTATGTATATAAGAGTGGGCTACCCACGATGCACCAGGCTACCCACAAGGCAGCAGTCAAGATGGATGCCTCTACAGATACTGTACCTAGTCCACATGTGCTCAATAAAGTGTCTAGCAAAAGCTAGCTGTTCTTAATAAAAACGACTAGTTATTAATGAACATAACAAGTACTGCCGAGTTACAGTGAAAATTTTGTCAGCCTCCACAGCGAGTGTTGCGCAGTCTTCAAATTCAGATCTGGCCAGGGCAGATGGCTGTTGGCTGAGGAAAATCTCGCGGAATAGGAAACATTCCCGTTCTGAGCCCAGGAGTGTGAGCATTTGGCTCATCAACTCTGAAGGCTTGGAGTCCCCGAGTCCGGGCATAGCGAGTAATCGACGGGCGCGCTCCGATTTTGTGAGCCCGAAAACCTGCAGTAACCGCGCCTTGAGGGTTTCATACTTGCGCTCCATTGGGGGGTTTTCGAGGAGGCTGACGATCCGAGAGGCGGTAGAGCTGTCGAGTGCGGAGACCACGTAAAGATACTTGGTCTGATCCGCATCGATGTTCCTCAGGGCGAACTGGGCCTCGACCTGAATAAACCACGAGGGCGCTTGCTGCTCCCAGAACTGCGGTAGCTTTAGGGAAATGGCGTTCGCTTCCATGATGTGCTCTTCTTTTGTGAAAACGTTCACAAAAATGGGGTCACCAATGCAGGAATTAGCGAATTCCTACGAATAACTGAGATCGACACCAGAGAACGATTAAACAGGTCTTTACTCAACGGAGATGCCACAAGGACTGACTGGGCAGTCCCATGGTTTGCGACGTGACGTCATCGCGTTTGCCCACATTTTCCCGCGCTCTTAAAGGGGCCACGTCCCGTACATGCAAACTCTATATACAAAACCTTTCTCCATCCCATTAGACTGGCAGATTGCTTAAACTAGTCTCATAAAAAAGAAGTGTCAAACACAGCAATGGAGTCACCTCTCCGACTGCCACTCCATTGCCAGGACCAGACAGAATCAATAAAACAGAAACAGGAGATTGCGTAAGGGACATAAAAAAACAAGTGTGAGAAAGAAGAATCAGGCTAACGAAGCCTGCTCCATCCAGTCAATGTGCAACCTCGTATTTTGTTCAGTGTTCAGTAACCACACAACCTGGGAGAGGTAACAAAAAGCTTTTGTTTGGTTTGGCTCAGTGGTGTTGTTGCTGACAAATCATATGCTAATTAGTTTCAAAATATCTGCCTCCATGAAGCAGAGGATTGCTTATAAAGCTGCAAAAGATTGATTTTGTATCTTTGATCATTGGTAACCCCATCACTGGCTCAGTTGGATCACACGCCCTGCTGAATTCCAAGCCATAGAAACCACACCAGGTCCAATACCGTTATCTTTCCATCTCCACTCCCATTTCAGTTTAATGGGATCTCTTCTTCTCCTTCTTAGGCAGTCCCTCGGGAACCGAGGATGACTTGCTTCCACATTAAAAATGAGTTTGCAGGTGACTGATGAATCCAATGCGGGACCTACAGTCTCTGTCACAGGTGGGGCAGATGGTGGTTGAAGGGGTGGGTGGGTGGGGCGCTTGGGTTGCCATGCGCTCCTTGCGCTGCCTGCGCTTGGCTTCCGCTTGCTCCTGGCGAAGAGACTCGAGATGTTCAGCATCTTCCCGAATGCGTCTCCTCCACTTTGTGCGGTCTTGGGCCAGGGATTCCCAGGTGTCGGTGGGGATGTTACACTTTTTCAAGGAGGCTTTGAGGGTGTCCTTGTAGCATTTCCTCTGCCCACCTGGGGCTCTCTTGCCGTGCTGGAGCTCCGAGTAGAGCGCTTGTTTTGGGAGTCGCGTAACAGGCATGCGGACAATGTGACCCGTCCATCGAAGCTGATTGAGTGTGGCCAAAGCTTCGATGCTGGGGATGTAGGCCTGAGCAAGAACACTGACGTTGGTGCGCCTATCCTGCCAATGGATTTGCAGGATCTTGCGGAGGCAGCATCTGTGGTACCTCTCCAGTGCTTTGAGGTGCCTGCTTTACATGGTCTATGTCTCTGAGGCATATAGCAGGGCGGGTATCACTGCTGCTCTGTAGACCATGAGCTTGGTGTCGGGTTTGAGGTCCTGGTCTTCAAACACTCTCTTCCTCAGGCGACCGAAGACTGCACTGGCACACTGAAGGCGGTGTTGGACTTCGTCGTCGATGTCTGCCCTTGTTGACAGTAGGCTCCCGAGGTATGAAAAGTGGTCCACGTTGTCCAAGGCATTGTCGTGGATTTTGATAATCGGGGGGCAGTACTGTGTGGCAGGGGCAGGTTGGTAGAGGACCTTTGTCTTACGGATGTTTAGTGTAAGGCCCATGCTCTCGTACACTTCGGTGACAGTGTTGACGATGGTTTGGAGTTCGACCTCTGAGTGAGCGCAGATGCAAGCGTCGTCTGCATACTGTAATTTGACGACAGAGGATGGGACGACCTTGGTTCTGGACTGGAGACGATGGAGGTTGAACAGTTTCCCGTTTGTTCTGTAAATTAGCTCCACTCCAGCGGGGAGGTACTCGTCTGGAGGCTGAGATTTAACCCCTGAGTTCTGAAGTGCAAGCTTTAACTGCTGGGCTAGAAGTCAACCTTTACTTAGAGAATAATGTATACCCTGGTGTGATTATAATATCATATTCTAGTTAAGGGGCTTGGATGACAATCCTAAACTGTGGCAATGAAGGATGTGTGGTTTTATAACCAGTTACATCCCTGATATTAGATTTCTACTTTTAAATCACTCACTGGTGTGTATTACATGCTCTGATCAAAGTGCAAAAGTGTGCTCTGGTCAGTTTCTATGCTGAGAACTTCCGTTAATGTTGATATCATCTGTCACTATGATTCAGGTCCTTAACCTGTGATGATATTCTCACTGGAGGGTTAATAAGGATTCTGTGTAATTGTAACTTTTATCGGCAGGTGATAGTGAATCGGGCGAGGTGTAAAACGGACTGCCGATTCGCTATCACCCGTTTTTTGCCCTGCATAAAAGTTAATATTACCCCCAATGAGAGAAACATCCAGTACGTACGATGAAAGAATAAATAACAATGTCTATGTCAATACAGTACAACAAAAGCAAAATAGTGCAGATGCTGGAAATCTGAAATAAAAACAGAAAATGATGGAAATACAGGAAACTTTGTGCTATCCGGCACCCACGGGACCGAGCTGCTGCCGTTTCCTCAAAACTGCCGTACACTCCAGAGTTAATGTTGAAAGATACGGAGATTCTTATCTCCGTATCTGACAACAAACACTGTTGCTTAGCAACAGCTTCTAAACACTTGGGTGTGGCTGCAAGTGTCTGTAGCTAAAGCTGTTGCTATAGCTACAGACCTTGCAGAGCTTGACTGTTCAAATAAAGCAAAGAAAACAAACAAAAAGAATAAAAAACAGCTCCTGATTTTTGCCGGCGGCTCCAGATTGCTGGATAGTTCACCTCCGGATAGCACAAAGTTTCCTGTACTCAGCAAATAAGGCAGCCTCTGTGAAAAGAGAAACAGAGTTAATGTTTAATTATTAATGTTTCAGGTTGATGACCTTTCGTCAGAATTCCTGTTGTCACGATTTTGGGTCATACTTTTCTGTCACCATTCCCCGTTCAATTTTGCTATGTGAACTGATATAATGTACTAGTGTGGCGGAGCCACTAAAGGACTCAGATCATTTGTATATAATTCCCTTTAACAACTTGAGCTCCAACTTAAGCGCGCCAACGAAAGAGTGCACTCGAATTTGGACACAGGGACAGATTCTCCTTTGAATCCATATAAATGGAGAATGTATGTTTATTATGTCTAAATTCATTCTAATGTATGCAAATGTCTAATTTAGGTCATTGACCCGTAATCTTCTTATACTGTCTGACGTTAAAACTATAAAGTAAGATAATTAGAATTAAGCCACTGTAGTAGTGATCTCCTTACTGGACTATAGAATACTGTCTACAACAGAGACCACATCTCACATATATCGAGAGAACCCTGAAGGGGTTGTATTGATTTCTTTGTGGGTTCAATGACGAGACATTTATGAAAGAGAATATCTTTTAATCTAAAGCTTGTTCAACTCTTTTTAACAGCCTTACAGGAGACACCATGCTAGTGATGCATCTAGAACGAAACTGAAACTAAACTCAACTGCTTGTCTCTCACATGACCTCTGCTGGTCAGGCATAAGTAATCAATACATGCAATCATGCTGGTAAGGCATCATAATCGAACAGGCAAATACCATCTCTATTTGCTGATATCATTAAATCTCCCTTTCTTAAAACAAAAGTATTTTACTTTTAACTAACAACATGCTTTCTTTGTATTAATCTGCATTTTAACTGTAACACTTAATGAACTTACATTATCATTATCAAGGTTTTTTAACCTTGCTTTGTGTGTTCACATGAAATATGTAAATGCACTAGAACTTGAAGAAAGAATAAGATAACATTACTTCCTTCTATAACAATAGTCCTTAAATTTGCTCAATGAGTCTCTCAGGAGGCTTCACGTGTCTTGAGGATTTTCTGATTGATTGTCCTTGAATCTGAGTTGTTGCCTCAGATGATTGGTTCTCAGCTGTGTGATCAGGTTGTTCAACAGTATCAGTCTCTTGACCTGCTGTGGCTGGTCCCATGAGAAGATCTCGACGATTTCTTCTCAGAACAGCACCCTCATCTGTCTGAATGGTGTATGATCTTGGTTGAACTTCACTCAGGACAGTTCCCTTCTGAGTCCATGTGTTTGTTCTGTCTTTCAACCTTACTTGGTCACCAGTGTGGAGTTCAGGTAGGTTTTGTGTTCCTCTGTCATAGTAGTATTTTGCTTTTCTTTCTGTTGCTCTTTGAACTTCCTCACTTTCTCCCCCTCTTTTGTTTTCAGGAGGTTCTCCGGGATGGGTAGGTTTGACCTTAGCCGACGTCCCATCAGGAGTTGGGCTGGTGACTTACCACACTCGAGCGGCGTTGTGCGGTATACAAGCATGCTCTGGTAGAAGTCAGTTCCACTGCCTTTTGCCTTGTACATCAGTCTTTTCACTGTATTTGCGGGCTCTCCTGGGTCAACAGCTCTGGACAACGTGTCTGCTGTATACATCAGCTTACCCGGTGTGTACGCAACATTCAGTTCATCATAGACTGTCTCTCCTTCGCTTTCCACAATGAGGACTCTCTTTACCAGGTTCAGTCTCTCACAGGCTTTTAAACCTAGTATGGCTTGCACATCCTTTGGCACCACGATTAATGCTAGCGTGTGCTCTCTGTCCTTGTGTGTTACTTTGACAATGCATCTTCCTTTCACTGGTATATCAGTACCTGTGTATCCTGTCACTTTCACTTTTATTCCATGTATCTTTGGTCTGGGTCTAATTTTCTTAAAATCAGTCTCTGATATCACATTAACTTGTGCTCCAGTATCCAATTTAAATGGAATGTGTATGTCATTCACTTTTAGTGTCAACATCCAGTCTCTTTCTTCTTTTTTGTTTTCAGACACAACATCTACATTGAACTCCTCTATGTCGCTTTCATCTACTGCATGGACCTTGCTTTGTTGCACTTGGTTCTTGCAGCAATGGGCATAATGGTTGTTTTTGTTGCATCTATTGCATGTTTTACCATATGCTGGACACTTTCTTGGTGTATGCTGTGTACCGCATCGACTACATGACTTTCGATTGTCCCTTTCATTTACGTTCGCTGGCCACGCCTCTTTTTTCACATTGGTGCTCTTTTTGTTAACCGGTTTGTATCCGTTCATTCTCACTGCATCCACGTTGCAGCTACTGTCACTGAACAGCTCCTTTGCCTGCAACTTCACATTCTCTGTAACCCTACACAGCGCTATGGCTTTTCCCAGGTCTAGATCTTGCTCTCTTAGCAGTCTTTCCCTTAGACCATTATCTAGAATACCACACACCAGTCTGTCTTTTATCAGCGAGTCTGTCAGTCCCCCAAATTCACACGGTTTGCTTCTGTTTCTCAGTTCAGTCACATACTGATCAATAGTCTCACCCATTTTCTGTACACATGTGAAAAATCTGTGCCTCTCAAATGTCACGTTACGTTTAGGTATGCAGTAGGCCTCAAACTGTTCCATTATTTTATCTAGCTTCATTTTGTCTCCATTAGCAGCGAATGTGAAGTTATTATACACCTCCAGCGCTTCATCACCCACGACATGTAAGAACAGTGACGATTTCCTTTTATTACTTTTCTCGTCAGCTCCAATTGCTGATAAATACAACCCCACATGTTGTTTGAACCTCCTCCAATTTTCAGCCACATTACCTGTCAACTGAAACGTCGCCGGTGGGTGTAAACCTTCCATTTATTCACTTCGTTAGCTATTCTCCAATGGTAAGCAACGATGTTCTCTTTTGGCTTGCTAATTTGTGGAGAGCTGATTTAACTTCAGATTTTTTCTCTTCATCTCTTTCAATCACTTCTGACACCATGTATTGATTTCTTTGTGGGTTCAATGATGAGACATTTATGAAAGAGAATGTCTTTTAATCTAAAGCTTGTTCAACTCTTTTTAACAGCCTTACAGGAGACACCATGCTAGTAATGCATCTAGAACGAAACTGAAACTAAACTCAACTGCTTGTCTCTCACATGACCTCTGCTGGTCAGGCATAAGTAATCAATACATGCAATCATGCTGGTAAGGCATCATAATCGAACAGGCATATACCATCTCTATTTGCTGATATCATTACAGGGGTTACATATAGAAAGTGCAGGGGTGAAATTAAAAAGGAAATTAGGAAAGCAAAGAGAGGGCATGAAAAAATATTGGCAAGTAAAATCAAGGGAAACCCAAAGATGTTTTATAAATACATAAATAGCAAGCGAATAACTAAAGAAAGAGTAGGGCCTATTAAAGTCCAAAAAGGAAGCTTGTGTGGGGGCGGAAGATGTGGGTATGGTTCTTAATGAATACTTTGCGTCTGTCTTTACAAAAGAGAGGGACGATGCAGACATTGTAGTTAAGGAGGAGGAGTGTGAAATATTAGATGAGATAAACATAGTGAGAGAGGAAGTATTAAGTGGTTTAGCATCTTTGAAAGTAGATAAATCGCCAGGCCCAGAAAATATATCCCATACTGTTAAGGGAAGCAAGGGGGAAATAGCGGAGGGTCTGACCATCATTTTTCAATCTTCTCTGGCTACAAGTGTGGTGCTGGAGGACTGGAGGACTGCTAATGTTGTACCATTGTTTAAAAAGGGAGAAAGGGATAGACCGAGTAATTACAGGCCAGTCAGGTGGACAAATTGTTGGAAGAAATTCTGAGGGACAGTTTTAATCGTCAATTAGAAAGGCACGGATGAATCAGTCAGCATGGATTTGTCAAGAGGTCGTGTCTGACTAACTTGATTGAAATTTTTCAGGAGGTAACAAGGAGATGAGGGCTGAGGGATGAGGGTAGTGCGTTTGATGTAGTCTACATGTATTTTATCAAGGCTTTTGACAAGGTGCCACATGGCAGACTGGTCAGAAAAGTAAAAGCCCATTCGATCCAAGGGAAAGTGACAAGTTGGGGCCACAATTGGCTCGGTGGCAGGAAACAAAGGGTAATGGTTGACAGATATTTTTGTGACTTGAAAGCAGTTTCCAATGGGGTTCCGCAGAGCTCAGTGCTGGGTCCCTTGCTTTTTGTGGTATACATCTATGATTTAGACTTCAATGTAGGGGGCATGATTATGAAGTTTGCAGATGATACAAAAATTGGCCATGTGGTTGATAGTGAGGAAGAAAGCTATAGACTGCAAGCATAGAGGAACAGAGGGACCATGGAGTGCATGTCCACAGATCCCTGAAGGTAACAGGACAGGTAGATAAGGTGGTTAAGAAGGCATATGCGATAGTTTCAGAAAATGCTGGAAATACTCAGCAGGTCAGGCAGCATCGGTGGAGAGAGAAACAGAGTTAACGTTTCAGGTCGATGATCTTTCATCAGAACTGGAAAAAGTTAGAGACGTAACAGATTTTAAGCAAATGCAGGGAAAGGGGGAAGGGAGGAAAGAACAAAAGGGAAGGTCTGTGATAGGATGGAAGGCAGTTGAGATTAAATGACAAGGCAAAAGAAGATGGTAATGGGACAAGTTAAGAAACAAAAGATGAGTCTAGATGAGGTGTAAATGGGAATGGCAGAATCATCAGCAGCTGCCATGTGAAAAAATTGGGGCAGAGGTTATGGTCTGAAATTGTTGCACTCTATGTTGAGTCCAGAAGGCTGTAAAGTGCCTAATCGAAAGAAAAGGCACTGTTCCTTGAGCTTACATTGAGCTTCATTGGAACAGTATAAGAGCCCGAGAACGGAGAGGTCAGAGTGGGAGTGGTGCAGAGAATTAAAATGACAGGCGACCGGAAGCTCAGGGTCATACTTACGGACTGAATGGAGATGTTCTGCAAAGTGGTTACCCGATCTGCATTTGGTCTCCCCAATGTAGAGGAGACCGCATTGTGAGCAGCTAATACAGTATACTAAATTGCAAGAAGTACAAGTAAATCGCTGTTTCACCTGGAAGGAGTGTTTGGGACCCTGGACAATGGGAAGGGAGGAGGTAGAAGGGAAGGTGTTGCATCTCCTGCGCTTGCATGGGAAGGTGCCATGGGAAGGGGAGGGGATGTTGGGGGTGATTGAGGAGTAGACCAGGGAGTCGCGGAGGGAGCGGTCCCTTCGGAATGCTGAAAGGGGAGGTGAGGGGATATTGTGTCAGGTGGTGAGATCATGCTGGAGATGGCAGCATTGGGAAAATGCTGGAGTCTATCATTAAGGAAGTGATAGCTAAACATTTAGAAAATCATAATATAGTCAAGCAGAGTCTGCATGGTTTTACGAAAGAGAAATCATGTTTGACAAATTTGCTGGAGTTCTTTGAGGCTGTAACGAGCAGGGTGGATAAAGGGGAACCAGTAGATGTCATGTATTTGGATTTCCAGAAGGCATTCGATAAGGTGCCACATAAAAGGTTACTGCACAAGATAAGAGCTCACGGGGTTGGGGGTAATATATTAGCATGGATACAGGATTGGCTAACTGTCAGAAAACAGAGAGTTGGGATAAATGGGTCATTTTCAGGTTGGCAAACTGTAACTAGTGGGGTGCCGCAGGGATCAGTGCTGAGGCCTCAACTATTTACACTCTATATTAATGACTTGGATGAAGGGACGGAGTGTAATGTAGCCAAATTTGCTGATGATTGAGGAGTGGATCAGGGTGTCCCGGAGGGAGCGGTCCCTTCGGAATAGGTGGGAAAGCAAATTGTCTGGAGGACGCAAAGAACCTCCAAAGGGATATAGATAGGCTAAGTGAGTGGGCAAAAATCTGGCAAATGGAGTTTAATGTGCGAAAATGCAAGGTTAGCCACCTTGGTAGGAAAAATAAAAAAGCAAATTAATATTTAAATGGGTAGAGATTACAAAATGCTGAGGTACAGAGGGATCTGGGGGTCCTTGTACATGAATCACAAAAAGTTAGCATGCAGGTACAGCAAGTAATAAGGAATGCAAATGGAATGTTGGCCTTTATTGCAAAGGGAATGGAGTATAAAAGTAGGGAAGTCCTGTTACAACTGTACAGGGCGTTGGTGAGACCACACCTGGAGTACTGTGTACAGTTTTGGTCTCCTTATTTATGGAAGGATATACTTGCATTGGAGGCAGTTCAGAGAAGGTTCACGAGGTTGATTCCTGAGATGAAGGGGTTGTCTTATGAAGAAAGGTTGAGCAGGTTGGGCCTATACTCATTGGAGTTTAGAAGAATGAGAGGGGATCTTATTGAAACATATAAAATTCTGAAGGGGCTTGACAGGGTAGATGCAGAGAGGATGTTTCCCCTCGTGGGGGAATCTAGAACTAGGGGGCATAATTTCAGAATAAGGGGAAACCCTTTTAAATTGGAAATGAGGAGGAGTTTCTTCTCTCAGAGGGTTGTGAATCTTTGGAATTCTTTTCCCCAGAGAGCCGTGGAGGTTGGATCATTGAATATATTTAAGGTGGAGATAGACAGATTTTTGAACGATAAGGGAGTCAAGGGTTATGGGGAGCAGGCAGGGAAGTGGAGTTGAGGCCAAGATCAGATCAGCCATGATCTTATTGAATGGCGGAGCAGGCTCGAGGGGCCAAATGACCTACTCCTGCTCCTATGTCTTATGTTCTTATGTATGGCGGAAATGGCAAAAATGGCAGTGAACATATCATCCTCCACCATTTCCTCAGGTAAATGCGTCTGAGGGTTTGGTCCAGGAGAAAAGACTGGGAAGGTTAGGAAGCCGGTGGTCGGGTGGCCAGTGGTCGAGAGTGGAAGCGATCGTGGTGGGGGTGGGGTCTGGTCAGGAGCATTGAGGTCTTTCATTAAATGTAGGGTCTGGATGTGCACTCCTGCTGCTCCAGATTCAGGTAGGTAAGTGTGAAAAACTTACTTTGTAGGTAGCAGATGCTGGCACGGGCTGCCTCAGGGCAAACCAGTCTTGAAATGGGTGTCTCAAATAGATATTAAGCCCCTTATTTGCATATGTAAAGGACTTTCTTTAAGGGCGGGAAAAGGACGCCTATCTTTTTTCCTTTTTCAGTATGTCGGGCTACACACTTCCAGCAGGAAATGTGCGCGCACTTCCTGCCCACCATATTGGCAGCTTAGTGGATGCTACGGGCCCGAATTTATAATCCATGATATTTTTGATTGTATAGTTTACATAGCAAGAGTAAATTTAAAATGAACACTGTTCCTTCGTTAACTTCAAAGTGGATCATTGGAGTCAGGTTGCAAGAATAGGTATGGTCCATTTGTTCAGGAATCAGCAAGATAAAGGCTGCCTTTGATGAGGATGTGGTATTTTAAATGCCAATTTAATAGGCCACCTCTCAATTATTTATATATAAACCAAGTGGTGTTAAACCTGACAAGCTGAGGTGAAGGGCTGCCCACAGCTGTTGTGATCCTTGGATTCCAGGCAAGGTGCATCTACCTTCTCATCAAGTACTTCATAGAAGCTGTTACGGGGCAAGCTAAGGTGCAACACAACATTTCTTCTTTGATATTCAATTTAATCAAACTCCATGGGAGACCTCCATCTTCAATGGGGAAAGCATTCTTAAATGAGTGCTGCATTACTGGTTTGTCAGTGAGCTGATTCTGGAGCGAAGTGGAGTAGAATCCCTGCAGTTTGATTTGGATTCAGCTCCGGACATGACACCCAATTTACACTTCACAAGTTTAGCAGTGCAAATCTAATCGATAACTATTTCCTGGGGTGGTGTTCTGAGATTCCTGTCTCTATAACTCTTTTATTAGAACATTAGAAAAGTTACTACTGAGACAAAACATCTTAAATGGTAAAAAGAAAAAATTTGCAGATGCTGGAAATCTGAAACAAAAACAAAAAATGCAGAAATCTTAACGGCTTTCAGTTGTGAAAATTAAAGACATCTTGATGGTCACATATCTATCGAATCTCATCCAGGCCCAGATATCCCTCAATGAGAAGCTGGTGGCCTTGTAGTGACACTGAAGTTCCCTGGGCCCCTGATTGACAGGAGTCATGGAAGTGCTGTATAAATGTTTTTATGTTTAAAAAATATAGAACTGTTCATCTGAAATTCAATAGAAATTCATCTTTTATGAAATAACAAAAATATTATAAATAAAAAAGATAGATGAGGAATCATGAATGGAATCATATAACAGAGCATCTGAATCAAGTAACGGACAGAATTAAACTGACAAATACATGTAAATAGCCAAGTGGGAGGCCTGGAGAGAAATGGGAGAGATGGAAAACACAGAAAACCTGGGGGTCAGGTAAGGAATTAAAACAGATTTGCAAATGAGGGTATAAAGTCTTAAGTTATTGCAGTCAGAGTTCAGACCAAATGTGCACAGGGTGGTGAGGAGAAAGATGAGGTATGACCCTCCCAGTCTCCACATTCACCAGAACATCTTCCACTATTTCTGCCATCTACAACATCACTGTGGCGTTGAGGGAGGAATGTTGGCCAAGATAGCGGAGGACCTCCCAGGTCTTCTTCAAATTGTTGGGATCTTAACTTACCATCTCAGCTGGAGAACAGCACTTCTAACAATGCAGCACTACTTTAGTACTGCACTGAAGTGTCAGTCTAGATGCTATGCTCAAGTCATGAAGTGGAGCTTGAATCAACGATCTTCTGACTCAGAAGTGAGAGTGTGAGCAAATGAGGCAAGCAGACACTAAGGGCTGACTTTTAATGGGGAAGGCGGGTTGGGAGCGGGGGAAGGGGTGCTCCGAGGCAGTCGCGAAACACAGGAGAACGGGTTTCCTGTAGGCCTTGCCAAATTTAATGGCATGGGAAGCCTCTGTTTCCCACCCACAACCAGCCAGATTGAGAGGCTGGCTGGCTCCGGGTGGGTAGGCCTGCAGTAGGCCGCAGAGAGGAGGGATGACATGGGAGCCGGGGATCGGCCAGAAAGCCCATCGGATGAGGATCAGGGGCCGGCCAGAGGAGCGGGGTGGGGGAAAAAAAACAATCGCGAAAAGAGCGGGGGCCAGGAGCAGGGAGCAGCAGGGGGCTGGGGGTCAGGTGAGAATCAGGGACCAGAAGCAGCAAAGGGAGGGCCAGAGGAGCAGGGGGCTCTCAGCAAAGATTGGCAGCCGGAGGAGCGTGGAGGAGCCGGGAGGGTTGGGGGAGGCCTCATTAGGGTGGGGGGGTTGGATCTCCAATTGTGGGGGGTGGGTTAGGTAGGAACGCTGGAATCAGGAGGTAAGTGTAAAGGCACTTACCTCCTGGATCCAGCAGTCTTCACCTTGCATTCGCTGGCAGGTTTCACGTGCCATGCAAAACCGGACCAGCTAAAGTTAAACTCAAAATGAAGTTTAAAGCAGAAGCTTCCAGCCTCATAGAATATTAAAAGAGAGGACCCTTCTCCTGGCAGCGGATTGGCTGCCCACTCCCCATCCCACCACCATTAAAACAGATTCAGATTTTTAACTCTAACTTCCCATACGCCCCCAAACCACCCATTTTTTTTAGGTTAAAATTTCCCCCTAAAATTGTATATTAACAGAATAACATGCCTTAAAATCATTTAGTTGTTTCATCTCTTGAAACCTACAACACTTTTGTATCACATAAAATTGCCTGTACTTGGGCTCAAAAGATCTTCAAAAAATGAGTGTTCAGGTTAAAATTTCCAATTCCAGTGGGTTTTGAAATGTGTTGTGCCGTTTAGTGTCTATTCATTGTGGAAATAAATAATAAATAAAACATCCCACCTCAAGGATAAAGTATTTTGGAGGGTGAGGAACTGGATCAAATAAATCAGCCCTTTTATTTTTAAGGCGGACAGTTCAATAATTGCTTTTTTCTGGTTTACCTGTAGTGAGATCAGTATTGATCAGCCTGGAATTAAGCCTTTTAAAAGTCATTGGGCTGGATTTTCATGGGGAAGGCGGGTTGGGGTGTGGGGACTCCGATGCAGGTGGGAAACCCGGGAGAAATTCTGGGCACCACTTCAGGAAAGATGTAAAGGCCTTAGAAAGGATAAAGAGGAGGTTTACCAGGATGTTACCAGGGATGAGGGACTTCAGTTATGAGGAGAGGTTGGAAAAGTTAGGACTATTCTCCTTGGAACAGAGAAGTTTAAGAGGTGACCTAATAGAGATAATGAGAGGCTTTGATAGAGCAGATTGAGAAATACTATTCACTCTGGCAAGTGGGTCAATAACCAGAGGTCATAGATTCAAAATCATTGGCAAAAGATCTAGAGAGGGGATGAGGAGAATTTTTTTTCCCCACTCAAGAGAGCTGTCAGGATCTGGAACGCTCGACCTGAAAAAGGTGCTGGAATCTGATTCTATAAATAATTTTAAAAGGGAGTTGGACAGATACTTGAGGATGAGGAACTCACAGGGTTATGGACAAAAAGCAGGGATATGGAACTAAACACGACAGCTCTTTGAAAGCAAAATGGGCCGAATGGCCTCTTTCTGTGCTGTAAGTTTCTGTGATTCTATGAACTTTGTCAACTGTAGCAGACAGCCACTGAGCAGAACTGAGACCTGAGCATTCAACAGACAAATATTGTGGGAGATCCTGGCAAAGTTTGTGTTTCCTGTCAAGCTTAACAGCACACCAAAGGCTTCCACAATGGCATGCTCCTGAGTGTGATCTCAGATGGAGACTGTGCATAAACTTTACCAGTCACCACTGAAGAAAAACAAAAATGCGACTGCCTTTTTTTCATAATTTTCTTTTACTGCTATGTTGCAGGATGTAGAAACTCTTGTTGATAATGCTGGCATCTATATCAGGTTCAATGTGAGTGGAAAACTGGATTGCTGAGGACAATATAAAGAAAATATGAGGGGGGAAAAGTGTGAGTCACGAACTAAGGTTTTAAATTTAGGAATGGCAGACTTGAGGGGTGAAGCAGAAATTGATCATAGTAGACTGGGCAGAACTATTAGCAGGTAAAAATACAGGTGAACAGTGGGAGGTATTCAAAGAAGTATTTGGTTCAATACAAGACCTGTACATACCCCAAAAGAGCAAGAGCAATACTTGTGTAAGTAAACAATAAGAGCAGTGAGAGATAGTGTAAAATTAAAAGAAAGGGGTTATACAAATGCAAAGAATGGTAGAGATGCAGGTGACAATATAATTGAAAATCAGCAAATGTCAGACTTGGTAAATATTTATTTGTACTGGTCTTCACAGTAGAGAATGAAGATAAAGTAACAGAGATATGAGGAAAACAAGTCAAGGGGAGGAACTTACTAGCATAGTGGTTAGCACTGTTGCCTCATAGCGCCAGGGACCCGGGTTCGAATCTGGCCTCGGGTGACTGTCTGTGTGGAGTTTGCACATTCTCCCCGTGTTTGCGTGGGTTTTCTCCGGGTGCTCCGGTTTCCTCCCACAGTCCAAAGATGTGCAGGTTAGGTTGATTGGCTATGATAAATTGACCCTTAGTGTTAGGGGGATTAAAATATGTGGGGTTATGGGGATAGGGTGGGATATGTGTTGGTGTAGGGGTTACGGGGATCGGGTGGGATATGTGTCGGTACAGGCTCGATGGGCCGAAATGGCCTCTATCTGCACTGTGGGGTTTCTGTGATTCTGTGAAGTCAAGGTTTTAAATTTAGGTACGGCTGACTTTGAAGGGATGAGGTAGAACTGTTAACAGGCAAAAAATACAGATGAACAGTGGGAAATATTGAAAGAAGTACTTGATTCAATACAAGACCCCTAATAGGCAAGAGCTCCCATTGTGTAATTAAACTACCCTGGTCAACAAAAGAAGTGAGAGGTAGTATATAGAACTAAAGGAAAGGGCTTATACAAATGCAAAGAATAATGGAGATCCCATGGACTGGGAGAGATGGAAAGCACAGCAAAGCGATGCAAAGAAAGTAGCTAGAACTTCAAAAAGGGAATATGAGATAAAACTTGAGGACTAGCAAGGACAGCACTTACTACTACAACAACTTGCATTTATATAGTGGATTTAACATCGTAAAATGTCCTAAGGTGCTTAGGCTTTTACAAATATATTAAGTGAAAAGAGGGTGGCTGAGAGCAATGTGAGCCCCTTAAGGAAAGATTCATGTGATATAGTAATTGACAATCAGGAAATGGCAGACGTGCTAAATATTTACTTTGCACCGAGAATGAGGATAAAGTACCTTTTATCTTAAAGGAAAAGTAAAAATAAATCAAGTGGAGGAACTTATTGAATATAAGTAACAAAAATGGTGGAGAAAATAAGGAGAATAAAGATAAATAAATCTCCAGGACCTGATGGTTTCCACCCCAACATATTAAAAGAAGTAGGTGAGAAAATTGTAGATGGTGTATTAATGATCTTCCAATATTCTCTTGATTTTGGAATTGTCCACTTGAATTGGCAAATTGAGTGTCACATTACTTAAGACAGGTAGGGGAGATAAACTAGGAAATTATAGGTCTGTTAGTCTAACATCTTTTGTGGGAAATTACTAGAATTTATTATTGGGGACAGAGGGACTGAGCACTTGGACAAACATGAACTGATCAGAGAGAGCCAGCATGGATTTGTAAAGGGCAAATCATGTCTAACAAACCTAGTTGAATTTTTTGAGAAGGTAACCAATGTAGTAGGTGGTCATCTTCTATGGATTATATTTATATGGACTTCCAGAAGGTAGTCAATAAGAGATTGTTAACAAAAATGAGAGCGCATGTTGACATATCCAACTTTGCAATTTCCCAATCAAAGTGGACAATTCCTAAATCAAGAGAATTTTGGAAGATCATGAATACACCATCTACAATTTCCTCACCTCTTTTAAGACCCAAGTTAGGTGGCACAGTAATTAGTGTCGATGGGAGCAGAAAATTGCAAAGGGACATTGATAAAGTGAGTGCGCAAAACTGTGGCAGATAGAGTTCAATGTGGGGAAGTGTGAGATCATCCACTTTGGATCTAAGAAAGATAGATCAGAATATTTTCGAAATGGTGAGAAGTTAGGAACAGTGGAGATGCAGAGAGATTTAGGGGTCCAAGTACAGAAATCACAAAGCTGAAAATAATTTAAAAGACTAATGGAATGTTGGTCTTTATTTCAAGGGGCTGGAATACAAAGGAATGGATGTTATGTTACATTTATATAGATTTCTGGTTAGGCCCCATTTAGAGTACTGCATTCAGTTCCGGGCACTGCACCTTGAAGCATATTTGGGACCTTGGATGGGTGCAGCGCAGATTCACCACAATGATACCGGGGCTAAAAGGTTTAAATTATGAGAACGGGTTGTATAGACTAATCTTGCATTTCTTCGAGTATAGAAGGTTAAGCGGTGATCTAATTGAGGTGTTTAAGATGATTAAAGGAATTAATGCGGTAGATAGAGAGGAAGTATTTCCTCTGGCGAGAGGAGTCCAGAACAAGGGGGTATAACCTTTAAAGTTCTGAATATCTCCCATCACTGGCTGACAAAGGATTGAAAAAATGCCAGCCTGTGTGAATATGTTGAAGTACTTGAAACTGTCAATCAACTGCAGTATAGGAAGTTTTCAACACGGAACAAAGGATTGTTTGTTTACAAGCCCTCAACAGTGTTGACTCAAGGGCTTAAGCACTTGAAGCTGTCAATCAATTGTGGTTGGGCGGTGACCACAGGACAAAGGATTGTTTACACGAACACTTGAGTACTGTTTACCGAACACTTAAGGTTTGTTTGCCCAGCACTTGAGAAATCAGTGGGACATTTCAAACTGGTCAGCTCCATTCACAGACCAGTTAAACGAATGGGGAAATGCATTCAAACCCATTACGGTCAATGGGGACAGATCGGTCCCTTTTGTGCAACCCAGATACGTCCAGATTTGGGCGTGAAGATAAGGGCTCCCAATGGGGTATAAAGATAGCCCCTCAGGAAGCCATTCTCTCTCTCTCTACCGCTTCGCCTCCGGTGCCCTGCCTTCAAGAGGACCGTCACAGCCCGCCCAAAGAAGTGGAATACCAGCAGTTACTTTTGAATTACTGGGGTATCTCTACTTCGGGTGGTGAAAAATCCAAGGCAGACCGCAGGGGCATGGAGCAGGCTGGTGAGCATAAACTTTCTGGCCCATTACAAGGCAACCTAGATAGCTATAAAGGGTGGGAGTTAAGGGGAATTTTAGTCAATTTTCCCTCGATGTGTCCGTCTTCTCTCCTCCCCGTTAAGTAAAAGTGTGCAAGTGTGCTGTATTCATAATTAATTTCACTGTATAGCAATTTATTCTTTTTATTTCAATAAAACACTGGTCTTCTTTGCACCCAACCACTGGTCTCGTTTTGTCTATATCGCTACTGAATAAGTCCGGCGGTCAGAACCAAAGGGGAAGCAACTCGAAACCACACGGGGCCTGGAGCAGCTGAGATACGCCTGACTGACCAGACACAAACCCCAAAACCAACCCCTTACACAGTCCCGTGCAATATGGTATTAAGTCGGTTCATGGACTCCCAGGCTGCCTGCCTTTTCTGCGGCCTAGAGGAGTACGTTTTCCATATATACGCTGAATGTGAGAGGTTGCAGCCCCTCTTTCATTATTTGAAGGGGCTGCTCCTCGATTTTTGGCTGCACTTCAGTCCCATGCTCCTGATCTTTGGTCACCCGGTGTGGAAGGGAGCGGGCAGATCGGAGGACCTCCTTGTAGGACTGCTCCTGGGCCTGGCCAAAAAAGCCATTAACTGGTCCAGGTAGCGGGCAGTCAAGGGGGTCGTTTGGCCCGATTGTCTGCCTGTCTTCCGCGACCATGTTCGTGCCCGGGTGGCCCTGGAGATGGAGCATGTGGTGTTCGCCGGCACACTTGAGGCTTTCCGCGACCGGTGGGCACCGCGGGGGCTGAAGTGCATCATCACCCCGGCCAATTACATTTTAATTTAATTTGTTAAGGTTTATTTAAAGTTTTATTAAGTTACGGACAATTTGTTTAATCACCCCACTAAGAAGAGTACACCCAGCTGGTAGCAAACAGGCTGCCTTTTGGCAAGTTTAATTGACAGAAGTGAGTGGTCCAGGAAAAAATGTACAAATTCATGCCCTCCAAAAGATAAATTGCAAATAGTAAAAGGCAAATTCTTCATACAAAGAGCAATTAATACATGAAGCAGACTCTAGGATAAAATGAAGGTGAAAATCCTAAACTTGTTTTGGAATCAATTCGATATTGCAATTAAGATTGGCAATTAGGGTTGCCAACTCTGGTTGGATGCATTCCTGGAGGTTTGATCAGATGACATTCTGACCAGATGACATCTGAGCATGTGCTGCCTGATCAAATGACTTCTACAAATGACATTGCATTTACTTTATAAAGGACGCGTCCCCTTTTTTGGTTGTGGCTTTGTGCCAGCAGCTGTTGTGCGACAAGTTCCAAGAACCAGGAAGCCACCCGTGAGGTGGGGAAACCAAGGTTAGGGAAAGAGATTCACAGAGGGGAATCCAGAGGTGGAAGGAACTTTGATTCCACCAGTATTTAATGGTAACTCACTGAAATTGCACTGATAATTTAATAGTAATAGTAGCAACACTCAGATTTCCTTAATAACCAAGAGTAACTCAGTGTTACCCCGCAACCTCCCATTTCAGAGGACCCTCATTCCCGACTTCACCCCGATATCCTACTTGAAACGATCAATAATCCTGTAACCCATTGATATTCACCCTGAAACCACAGCCAGAATCTCCCTGCACTGCACTACAGATGGTGCAATCAGGCTCCCCAGTTGATGCCACTTTTAACAGACCCGATCTCTCTCCCTACCTCCTTGAATTCTGGTTTGGACTCTGGTTCTGTATAAAAGTGACAACTCTGAAAGGAGAATAAAAACAGAAAATGCTGGAAATACTCAGCAGGTCAGGCAGCATCTGTAGAGAAAGAAACAGAGTTAACGTTTTAGGTCGATGACCCTTTGTCCCTCTGAAAGGGGAACCGCAGTCACAATTGGTCGGTACTGGTCTTCACACGTTAATACCAGGCAGCACAGACGGACTTGAACCAAACCAAGAAATTGCATAAAGGGCAGTGGGCTCAGTGCTTGGGTATTTCTCACAGGGCACATTGTCTTAAATTCAGCTCAGCACCCACTATTCTAAACCACTCCCTAAGCTTGAGTTCAATAAAAGGAGAGTTTTCATAGAATTATAGAAATTACAGCACAGGAGGCTTTCTCTGTTTATCCACAGTAAGGTCACCAGGCTTCTCTTACCCCTTTACTGGCTGCTCCTCTCTCAGTACTGCTCCCATTCATCATGTTACTGCTGCTGCTCCCGGCTCCGGAGAAAGTGCGGGGTTACAACAACCCCAATACCCAGTCTCCACCTCTACGCCCCGCCGAGCCCCCACTCCCCCATCTCCACCTCTCCCCCCCGAGCCCAAGCCCCCACTCCCCCATCTCCACCTCTCCCCCCGAGTGTCCACTCCCCCATCTCCACCTCTCCCCCCGAGTGTCCACTCCCCCATCTACACTTCTCCCCCCGAGTGTCCACTCCCCCATCTCCACTTCTCCCCCGAGCCCCCACTCTCCAATCTCCACCTCTCCCCCCGAGCCTCCACTCCCCCATCTCCACCTCTCCCCTCCCGAGCCCCCACTCCCCAATCTCCACCTCTCCCCCCGAGCCTCCACTCCCCCATCTCCACCTCTCCCCTCCCGAGCCCCCACTCCCCCATCTCCATCTCTCCCCCCGAGCCCCCACTCCCCCATCTCCACCTCTCCCCCCCACTCCCCCGAGCCCCCACTACCCCGTCTCCACCTCTCCCCCCCCGCCCGAGCCGCCACTCCCCCATCTCCACCTCTCCCCCCGAGCCCCCACCTCCACCTCTCCCCCCGAGTGTCCACTCCCCCATCTCCACTTCTCCCCCGAGCCCCCACTCCCGCATCTCCACCTCTCCCCCCGAGTGTCCACTCCCCATCTCCACCTCTCCCCCCGAGTGTCCACTCCCCATCTCCACCTCTCCCCTCCCGAGCCTCCACTCCCCCATCTCCACCTCTCCCCTCCCGAGCCCCCACTCCCCAATCTCCACCTCTCCCCCGAGCCCCCACTCCCCCAAGCCGCCACTCCCCCATCTCCGCCTCTCCCCCCGAGCCCCCACCTCCACCTCTCCCCCCGAGTGTCCACTCCCCCATCTCCACTTCTCCCCGAGCCCCCACTCCCCCATCTCCACCTCTCCCCCCGAGTGTCCACTCCCCCATCTCCACCTCTCCCCCCGAGCCTCCACCCCCCCATCTCCACCTCTCCCCTCCCGAGCCCCCACTCCCCAATCTCCACCTCTCCCCCGAGCCCCCATTCCCCCAAGCCGCCACTCCCCCATCTCCACCTCTCCCCCTGAGCCCCCACCCCCACCTCGAAGATGGTCCGTAGGACTGCAATAGTTTTCTCCGTGGTGGTGGAGGACATTTTGATGACCTCTGGCCATTTCGAATGTGCACCCACGGCGATTAAAAACATTGAGTCCATAAATGGACCAGCAAAATCAATGTGTACCCGTTGCCATGGAGATGAGGGCCACTCCTATGGGTGTAGCGGGGCCTGTGGTGGAGCGTTTTGCACTTTCTGGCATCCTGTGCGTCTCTTGGTCATATCCTCGATTTCTTTATCGATTCCTGGCCACCACACAAACGCCCTGGCTAGGCACTTCATTTTTACCCCTCCCAGATGACCCTCATGAAGCTCATTGAGCACTCTATCTCTCAACTTGGGTGGAATTACCACTCGGGATCCACACATCAAGGTCCCCTGGCACACTGACAGCTGTTCTCTCCTTGGCGAGAATGCTGGCAACAGTGAGTCGCCATGTGCTGGCCATCCCTTCACCGTCAAATCATAGACCCGAGAGAGTGTCAGGTCATTTCGGGTTTCCTTCTCTATACTTGAGTTTGTAACAGGTAGACATTCGACTATGGTCGAATGGAATATCTCAACAGGGTCCACTGCAGGTGCTTCCTCCACCGTAGGCAACGGTAGGCGCGACAGCCCCTCAGCGTTTCCATGCTGTTTTGTACCCTTGTACTCTATGTCGTATTGATGTGCCCCTAGAAAAAGGGACCATCTTTGCAGCCGTTGCGCCGTCATCACCGGAACACCCTTCTTTGGGTTAAAAATGGAGACCAGAGGCTGATGATCAGTCAGTAGGGTGAATTTCTGCCCGTGCAGATAGTGATTGAACTTCTTCACCCCCCACACCAGTCTGAGGGCCTCCCTGTCAATCTGGGCATAGTTACGCTCGGCTGAGGTTAACGAGCGCAACGCAAAGGCTATTGGCCTCTCTGAACCGTCAAGGAATTTGTGTGACAGCACCGCTCCAATGCCGTAGGGAGACGCATCACATGCCAACCGAATCGGTAGTGTTGGATTGTAGTGGGCCAATACTTCTTTTGAAGTGATTAGGCATTTACATTTCTGAAAGGCACGCTTACACACATCACTCCATTTCCATGCTACTCCAGTTTGCAGCAAGGCATTCAGTGGGTGCAGAATTGCAGATAAATTCGGCAAGAACTTATGGTAGTAATTCACCAACCCGAGGAACGACCTCAGTTGCGACACATTTTCCGGTGCTGGAGCCTTGACTACTGCCTCAATCTTGTTTGGGGACTTATGTAACCCCTCCTCATCAATGATGTGGCCACAATACAAGATTTGTCTCCTGAAAAACTCGCATTTGGGGCGGTTGGCTTGTAGCCCATATTCTTGTAATCTAGTGAGCACCTGCTCCAGGTTGGCAAGGTGTTCACTGTCATTTTCGCCTGTAACCAGGATGTCGTCCAAATAACACTGGGTCCCCGGGATCCCTTGCAGGACTTGTTCCATCGCCCTCTGCCAAATAGCCAGGGCTGATGCTATCCCGAATACCAGTCGGTTGTACTGGTAAAGACCTTTGTGAGTGTTTATCGTGAGGTATTTTCTAGATGCTTCTTCCACCTCCATTTGTAGATACGCTTGGGCCAGATCAATCTTCGTAAAGCGTTTCCCTCCAGATAGTGAGGTGAAAATATCTTCTATCCATGGAAGTGGATATTGTACTTTGTGCAGGATTGGGTTCACAGTTACCTTAAAGTCCCCACAGATGCGAACCTTCTTCGGCTCCCCAGGCGTGCTGCTCAATGATTTCTTCATTACAGGAACGATGGGTGTGGCCCACTCGCTCCAGTCCACCTTGGACAGCACACCCGAACGCTCCAGACTCTCCAGCTCTGCTTCAACGGCTGGGCGGATCGCGTACGGTACCGGTCTGGCCTTAAAAAATTTTGGGTTTGCGTTATCTTCAATTTTTATCATTGCCGTTACTCCTTTTAGAGTCCCAAGTCCTTGTTGGAACACCTCTTTCGCGTCCGTTAGAATTTTTGACAGTCGTCCAGGTGTGACGTCGTCATCCTTTTTGTCAGCCACAGTTAGCGCCTGAATGGAATGCCAATCCAATTGTATTTTTCGGATCCATTCACGTCCCAATAATGGTGGTCCTCCATCTTGTAGTATATATAGATACTGCTTCTGTGTTTCCTTGCCGTTGTATTTAACGGGCACCCTTATTTTTCCGCTGGGGTAGACTTTTTGCCCCATGTATGTCTTCAATACAATGGACGTGTCCTTCAAGGGTATGTGTGAGAATAGCCGCTCATAGTCTCGTCGATTCATGACAGTTAGGGCTGATCCTGTGTCCAATTCCATCTTTACTTGGGACCCTGCTATCATGAGGGTGACCCAAATGGTTCGGTGACCCTCCTTTGCGATCACGTTGTGTAACTTTAGACAACTTAGTCTCCTGCTCCCGGAGTCATTATCACTCTCCTGATCTTCTGAACTACTGTCTGTCATTTTTTTTACTTTCTTGTACTTTTCCTTAGTAGTTCTTTTAGTGTTGGTTTTCTTTCCCAACCTGCAGACTCTTGCTATGTGTCCCACTTTTCCAGATTGCCTGCATACTTTGTCCTTAACCCAGCAGTCCTTCTGATCATGGGTTGTTCTGCCGCAGCGATAGCACTTTTCTGCTCCATATGCCATTTCGTTAGTGCTATACTCTTGTGGTTTCTGTTGTATTTCCGCAGCTTCCCGTGCTGCTGCTTCATAGGATACTGCCACGCTGAAAGCCTTTTCTAGCATCAGGTCCTTTTCCGAAAGTAGTCGTTTCTGGGTTCCTTCACTCTGGAGCCCGCAGACAAACTTATCCCGTAAGGTGTCCGCTAGTCCTGCTCCGAACTGGCAGTGCTTCGATAACTTGCATAGTTCCGTAAGATAGTCAGCATTGCTCTCATCTTTGTGCTGGTTTCTTTTATGGAACTTGAATCTTTCTGCTATCAGCAGCGGTGTAGGGTTTAGATGTTCCTGTAAGATATTGACAATCTCTTCAAAGCTTTTCTCCATTGGTTCAGCTGGGGTAATTAAATTCCACAATAGGCCGTACGTTCTCTTGCCCATCAAATTTAATAATACCGACGCCTTCTTTCCATCGGCCACCTCATTTGCCTTGCAGTACACTTCAATTCTTTCCACATACGTGGTCCAGTCTTCTATTTCGTTGTCGAAAGCAGTGATACTGCCACTCTTCGGCATCTTGGGTGGTTTAAAATGGCACCTCCCGCGCTTTTCCTTCTTCCCCAATGGATTAAAATGGCGCCTCCCGCGCTTTTCCTTCTTCCCCAATGGAATAAAATGGCGCCTCCCGCGCTTTTCCTTCTTCCCCTTGCTGCCAACGCTGCTCCTAGCATTCTAAAGAGTAATGGCAGCGCCCCATGGCTTCGGCGCATCTCTCTTTTCCTTCCCCTCATTCTATTTTCTCTAACGCTGCCCGGCTCTTGAGCACCGACCGCGCCCTGTGCGCTCCACCCTCTCTCTCTCTTTTCCTTCCCGACAACGCTGCACGGCCCCTTTGCAGAGCCGCTCGATCGAGCTCAAGCCCGCCGGAGTCCGGAAGGGTCAGCGCACTACCTGCTACCAGCACGATTTGCTGGAACACCTTGACTGGGGAGCCAAGCCCAGCTCTCCACAGCCTCCCCTGCGATTCTCTGAACTCCGATGGATCACTGGGCGGCTGCCCGCGGTCGACGCCCGTTGCTCTGACTTCAACCTCCAAGAAGCTTCTTTTCAGGGATGGATCCCCGTGAGGTGATGCAGTATTGCAGGTGAGTTCAAACCTGCTCGTCGCCAGCATAGTGTCCGCGTATCAATAACACACGGACTGCAGGAGAACGATAATAACAGGTGTTTACTGAACAGAGGGTATGCTGGAACTGAAAGTACAGAAGCCTGCTATGGCTTTATATACAGGTGTGGTCACTGCCGGTACTACAGTATAAAAGCAGTTCTCTCTTAAAGGTACATACACAACAAAACTAATAGAAAGAAACACAAAAAAAGTCATTAACATAACTGGTTCTCACAACCTGGAGATAATGTCCAAAACACTAAACAAAAGTTTGACCATGAGCTCGGCCTATAATAAAAAAATTGACCAACATTTTGTCACACCTCCTACTCTTTGCCTTTCGAGGGTGATCTCCTTCTGTGGCGCAATTCCCCCTTCCCACCCTACTGCTCCTCCGTAATGGGACCCCAGTGGCTACAGCAAGGCTGCTGGAAGGCTGCTGATTGTCAGAACCTGAGACTGTAGATGCCCTTGAAGGATGGCCTCGACCAGCTCTGGGCCTGGAGGGCCCGGCTGTAGACTGCACCAACTCTGCATGGGCGGCAGCAGTCTGTCCTACAGGCGGTGGCAAGTGCAATGGAGAAGTGACAGTGGTGGCAGCAGGAATGCTGTCATCTTGAGAGAGGAAAGCAACTCCCTGCTCGACCGACACACTGGCACTCCCAAGGGGCAGCACTTCAGCATCCGGAGCAATCTGCTGGAGCACAGATTGCCGGCCTGCTGCGGCACAGTGAGAGCCCCGGGGAAATGTGTCCGAAGAAGCGAGGATGGCAGCAGTCATTGCTTGCGTGGCCTCAATCTAAGTCTGCATGAGAGCAGTCTGAGATGGGGTCATGGCAGCCAGTGACTGAATTGCAGCACTAAGCATTAGCGTGGCATCCGCCTGTGCTACAGTGATGTGCTCCACACTCCTTGCCAGTGATTCAATGCATTCAGGCACACTTCCCACTGCACCCATGAGCTCAATGTGTATGTCCACCACCTGGGTGTTCATTTCAGCGATGAGCCGGTCCTCCTCTGCGTCCAGTGCAGCAGGACTCGCTGGCATACTCTCCCTCCGGGGAGAAGGCCCCCGAGCTTCCCTACCCCCATCGCATTGCTGCAGCCCGCTGGGTCCTGGAGCTTCACCATCATCAGACCCTTCCCCCCTCCTCCCCTCCAGGGAAGGCGTGTTCCCAGTGTGGGCATGGGCTTCCTCAGGAGAGGGTGGCGCCGATGCTCCGGCTTCATCTTCCTCCTCGCCTGCAGCTTCACTCCCACTGGCAGCTTAAGGGCCCATCTCCTCAGCTGGTGAATCACCATCTGAAAGCAGGGAGGTACAAGAGTGGCTTTAGCATGAGGACAGGGTGGCAGTAAGGGAGGAATGAGTGCAGCGATTTAGTAAGTTGGATTGAAAGTGTCAAAGGCTGGTGTTGTGAGGGACAAGTGGAAGGAGAGAGGACAAAAAGGTGATGACCTTACCATTGCTGTCCAGAACGGGGTCGGCCTCTCCAGGGGCGACAGGACTGATCACCCGGCTTGCCACAATCCTGTGGACGCGCGCCTCAAGATCGCTGAGGGGTTGCAGCTGAGGCCGCCCTCCACCCGTCCATTGCTGCTGTCTCCTATTATGAGATAGCTTGGCCTGCAAGAAAAAGGACGGCGTCTGAGTAAATATACAGCCATGGTCTTGCCTGTTGTGCCTCCCATAGGTGAATAGCCCTTACTGTATGCAGCCATGGTCTTGCCTGATGTGCCTCCCAAGGTGAATAGCCCTTACTGTATGCAGCCATGGTCTTGCCTGATGTGCCTCCCATAGGTGAATAGCCCTTACTGTATGCAAAGTATGGAATGTGCGTGTGTTTCATGAGAGGGCCATAGGTGTTGGATGAGTACGATAGCAAAATACTGCAGATGTTGGAAATCCGAAATAACAACAGAAAATGCTGGAAAAACTCGGATGTTGCCTGACCTGCTGAGTTTTTCCAGCATTTTCTGTTGTTATTTCGGTGTTGGATGAGTGTTGGGCATTGGGGTTTTAAGACCCTCTGGCCATAGAGTGAGGTTGAGATGGAGGGATGGAGAGGTATTGAAAAAAAGCCACTCACCCTGACGACTCGAGTGAAGTCGTTGAACTTTTTTCTACATTGAGTATGGGTCCTGAGCACCATGCTCCTGGAGGAGACGTGCTGAGCCACCTCCCTCCACACTCTTCTGTACTCACGCAGTAAAGGCCTCCTGCCACTCTCTGGGTACAGTATTGATCTTCTATGCTCCACCGCGCCAACCAGAGCCTCCAAGGCCCGCTCGCTGAAGCGCTGTGCTCGTTCTCTCACCCTCTCCATAGTCCTTGGCTGCACGATTTAGGCACAGGACTCTTCAAGCCGAGATTCAAGGCTCCAATGAGCAGGGTGTGGCTGGAGAGCAAGATCGACCCTCCCCTTTAAGAACTGGCCGGTGCCAGTGTGTCTGTGTTCCATCGCTAACTGACAGCACCAGCGCTGCGCCCGTGCTCTGAGTTAGCACCTCACTCCTTGGCCTTTGCGCCTTAAGACAGGTGTGTAGCACCTGATTTAGCGCTCCAATCAACTCCACGGGCGATGAAATCCAAGTTTGCAGTCAGAGGCGATAATTAGTGCCAGGTGCTAAACTTTGCGCACGGCCGATAATCGCGCCCCAAACGGGGCGATACTGAATTTTTTCCCCACATTCTCTTGATTACTTGTACAGTAACATAACCACTCCACTACCATAACCAGTGCAAATAGCACAGCCCCAAATTTATAGACACCGTGATCCGGGCACTGGATCATGCCCTCTAGTGTTGAATCTGGCAAAGTTTAGATTGTCAGTGGGAGGGCACCTCATCTACAGGGGGCCAACGGGCCACTACAGGGCACATCCCAGCTGCCTGCGTGGCCCATGCTATTATAAATTTCGGCAGCCACTATCTATCCGGAGAGGGCATTGTTCCAGGTCCCCGCCACACCTCAGTTACTGCTCCTTCGGCCCTCTGTGTAAGGTTGCTGATACAAAAACATTTTGTAAAGAAAATTTGGCTCCCTTGGCCTTGACCCTCAGCCCTGTTGGGAGCCCACGTGTGCCCTTATGGAGTTCGGTACATCTGGGTCAGAATACCAGCCTCTAGAAATAGGTCAGGACCCTTACATGTGTCAGCTGTAGCTCAGTTGGTAGCATACTCGTTTGTGAGTCAGAAGGTATTATGTCCGTGTATGATTGAGACACGGACAGCAGGAGTTGAACAAAACAAGTCTTTACTGAAAGGAGTCAATTGGGAAACTGAAACTACAGAGGCTTACTAGCGCCTTTTATGCAGGGGTGGTCACTGCCGGTACTGCAGTCTGAGACCAGTTATTCTCTTAAAGGTACATACACAACAGAGGTTGTGGGTTCAAGTCCCACTCCAGGCACCTGCACACATAAAGCTAGGCTGACACTCCAGTGCAGTGCTGAGGGAGCGCTGCACTATTGGAGGTGCCGTCTTTCAGATGTATGTAAAAGACCCCCTGGCACTATTTCGAAGAAGAGCAGGGGAGTTATCCCTGGTGTCCTGGCCAATATTTATCAATCAATCAACATAACAAAAGCAGATTATCTGGTCATTATCACATTGCTGTTTGTGGGAGCTTGCTGTGCACAAATTGGCTGCCGCGTTTCCTACATTACAACAGTGACTCCACTTCAAAAGTACTTCATTGGCTGTAAAGCGCTTTGAGACATCCAGTGGTTGTGAAAGGCGCTATATAAATGCAAGTCTTTCCATTTTTTTCCTGGCCAGAGAAGCAGAAATTCCTATTGCAGGGAATCCCCGTCCCGAGCCCCACTTCAATAACAGCATTGCATCAACATAAAAAAAATGTTAATCCAGGAACCTTAAAAATGCCAGATATAACCAATTCATGAATATTTAGAATTTTTAAGATAGAAGAAATGGTATTCCTGTAGTGTATGTGCCTTTAAGTCAGAACTACTTTTACAGCTCCTGTATACTGTAGTACTGGCAGTGACCACACCGGTATATAAGCTTTGCGCATGCCTCTGTACCCCCAGTCTAGAGACTACCCTCCTCCAGTAAAGACATGTTTATTGTTCATGTACAGCATCCGTGTGATTATTTAATAATAGCATATCCACTGAACCACAGATCCAACAGTGGCGACGAGTGTCGATTCGAATCTACCTGCAACATAAAAAAAAATAGTCGAGGCCAGGAACACGGGCGTCGACCACGAGCAACCGCCCAGCAGTCAGGCAGAGATTGAACTTCGCAGGGGAGGCTGTGGAGAGCCGGGCTTGGTTCCCCAGCCACGACGAGCAGTAAGAGACCGACGACAGGTCCAGCGCAGACCCTTCCCGAGCAGCGGCGGCTGGAGCCGACCGACGGCGGAAAGAAAGCCGAGCAGCGTCGACGGGGTAAGACAGAGGGTGAAGAGCGCAGGGCGCAGCCGGGGGTTGAACACCGAGCGGCGTCGAGAAAAAGAAAACAAACCGGAGAGAGAGAGGGTTAAGAAACAGCCGGGTTCTAGACAGAGCGGCGTCAAAAAATATAAAAAGAAGAACGCGCAGAGCACAGCCAGGGCTCACGGGCTGAACAGGATCCGCGGGGCGAAGAAAGGGGAGACGCCATTGAGCCGCGGAGAAGAAGGAAGAGCGCGGGACGCGCCATTTTTAGAAGCCGCAGCGGAGAAGAAGGGCGAGCGCGGGAAGGAAGGAAAGCGCGGGAGACGCCATTTTGTGCCAGCGGAGAAGAAGGGGAAGCGCGGGAGGCGCCATTTGTGACAGTTAACTCACACCCAAGGATGTCGAAGAGTGGCAGTATCTCTACGTTCGACAATGAAGTCGAAGATTGGATGACATATGTGGAACGTATTGAGGTGTACTGCAGGGCGAATGAAGTGCCAGATGCTAATAAAGCACTGGTTCTGTTAAATTCCATGGGTGCTAAAACTTATGGGTTACTGCAAAATCTAATAACCCCAGAGAAGCCGGTAAACAAGAATTTTGAAAGTATAGTAGAAATCCTACAGGACCACTTAAACCCCACACCGCTGCTGATAGCAGAACGATTTAAGTTCCATAAAAGGAACCAACACAAAGACGAAAGCAATGCTGAGTACCTAACGGAACTGCGCAAGCTGTCGAAACACTGCCAGTTTGGAGCGGGACTAGCAGATACGTTAAGGGACAAGTTTGTGTGTGGGCTACAAAATGAAGGAACCCAGAAACGGCTTCTATCAGAAAAGGACCTTACGCTGGACAAAGCTTTCAGTATGGCAGTATCACACGAAGCAGCCGCAAGGGGCACTGCAGAGATACAACGGAGACCGCAAGAATATGGCACCAATGAAATGTCCTATGGAACAGGGAAGTGCTATCACTGCGGCAGAACAACACATGACCAGAAAGATTGTTGGTTCAAGGACCAAGTGTGCAGACAGTGTGGGAAAGCAGGACACATAGCAAGAGTCTGCAGGTCTGGGAAGAAAACCAACAGTAAGAAATCTCCACAGGAGAAGTACAAAAAGGTACACCAGGTGATGGGCAGTGGTTCAGACGAACAGGAAAGTGACACAGACTCCGGAAGCAAGGAGCTGGGTTGTCTGAAACTACATAAGGTAACAGGAATGGAGGATCACCAGACTATCTGGGCTACACTCAAGGTAGACGGAGTCCAAGTGAAAATGGAATTGGACACAGGGTCAGCTCTAACAGTCATAAATCAAAGAGACTACAAGCGGCTATTTTCACACATACCCTTGAAAGCTACAGAGATTGTCTTGAAGACGTATACGGGGCAAAAAGTCTACCCCAAAGGAAAAATAAGGGTGAAAGTGACATATAAAGGCCAGGAAATACCTAAAATGGATATATATGTATTGCCAAATGGAGGACCACCACTGCTAGGACGTGAATGGATCCGGAAGATACAATTAGATTGGAATTCCATACAGGCACTAAAGGTTGAGGCCAAAAAGGATGACGACGTCACACCTGGACGACTGTCAAAAATGCTAACTGACGCAAAAGAAGTGTTCCAGGAGGGACTCGGAACACTAAAAGGAATAACAGCAACGATTAAAATAGAGGAAAATGCAAGCCCAAAGTTTCTGAAGGCCAGACCAGTGCCTTATGCGATCAGACCAGCTGTTGAAGCAGAGCTGGAAGGGTTGGAACGTTCAGGAGTACTGTCCAAAGTGGACTGGAGCGAGTGGGCTACACCCATCGTTCCTGTAATGAAGAGGTCGTTGAGTAATACGCCTGGGGATCCAAAGAAGGTCCGCATCTGTGGGGATTTTAAGGTGACAGTGAACCCAGTCCTTCACACGGTGCAATATCCGCTTCCACGATTTGAGGATATTTTCGCCTCGCTGTCTGGAGGTAAACGCTTCACCAAAATTGATCTAGCCCAGGCGTACTTGCAAATGGAGGTAGAAGAAGCTTCAAAACATTACCTTACGATCAACACTCATAAAGGTCTCTATCAATACAACTGGCTGGTGTTTGGAGTAGCCTCGGCTCTGGCTATCTGGCAAAGGGTGATGGATCAGGTCCTGCAAGGGATTCCAGGGACCCAGTGTTATTTGGACGACATCTTGGTCACGGGTGAAAATGACGGTGATCACCTCGCCAACTTGGAGAAGGTGCTCACCAGATTAAAGGAGTATAGGCTACGAGCTAATTGCCATAAGTGCGAGTTTTTCCAGAAACAGATCTCGTATTGTGGCCACTTCATCGATGAAAAGGGGTTACATAAGTCCCCTGACAAGATTGAGGCAGTAGTCAAGGCTCCAGCACCGGAAAATGTGTCACAACTGAGGTCGTTCCTCAGGCTGGTAAACTACTACCACAAGTTCTTACCAAATTTGTCTACGGTATTACACCCGCTGAACACCCTACTGCAAACAGGGGTACCATGGAAGTGGGATGACGAACGTAGATGAGCTTTCCAGAAGTGTAAAGAATTGATCACATCAAAAGAGGTGTTGGCCCATTTCAACCCAGCACTACCAATTCGTTTGGCATGTGATGCGTCACCCTATGGTATTGGAGCGGTGCTGTCGCACAAATTCCCAGACGGGTTAGAGAGGCCAGTAGCCTTTGCGTCTCGGTCTCTAACCTCAGCCGAGCGCAACTATGCCCAAATTGACAGGGAGGCCCTCAGACTAGTATGGGGAGTAAAAAAATTCAACCACTATCTGCATGGGCAGAAGTTTACCTTGCTGACTGACCACCAACCACTTGTCTCCATCTTTAATCCTAAGAAGGGCGTTCCAGTGATGACTGCACAGCGGTTACAAAGATGGTCCCTGTTTCTCGGGTCGAATCAATATGAAATAGAATATAAAGGCACGAAACAGCATGGGAACGCTGATGGGCTATCGTGCCTGCCACTGCCTACGGTGGAGGAAGCACCAGCAGTGGACCCTATTGAGATATTTTATTCGTCAATAATTGAACGATTGCCAGTAACAAACGCGGATATAGAGGAGACCCGCAATGATCCGACGCTGTCGAGGGTATATGAATTGACGGTGAGGGGATGGCCAACACATGGCAACTCACTGTTGCCAGCATTCTCATCCAGAAGAGAACAGCTGTCAGTATGCCAGGGGACAGTGATGTGTGGATCCAGAGTGGTGATTCCACCCAAGTTAAGGGAGAGAGTGCTAAATGAGCTACATGAAGGTCATCTGGGGGGAGTGAAAATGAAAAGCCTTGCTAGGGCCTATGTGTGGTGGCCGGGAATCGATCAACAAATCGAAGACATAACTAAGAGCTGCTTAGGATGCCAGAAGGTCCAAAATGCACCACCACATGCCCCTCTACACCCATGGGAGTGGCCCTCCTCTCCATGGCAATGGGTGCATATTGATTTCGCTGGTCCATTCATGGACTCAATGTTCTTAATAGCAGTGGATGCTCATTCAAAGTGGCCTGAGGTGATTAAAATGTCTTCAACCACTACAGAGAAAACGATTGCAGTCCTACGGACCATATTTGCCAGAAACGGTTTGCCAGAGCAGATTTGCTCTGATAATGGACCACAGTTTGTGTCCGACGAGTTCTAAAAATTTATGAGAAGGAATGGGGTAAGGCATTACACATCCGCCCCGTATCATCCAGCCACAAATGGATTGGCTGAGAGGTTCGTACAAACCTTTAAGAAGGCGATCAAGGCCATGTGCGACGATGAAATTCCACTACAGCATAAGATGGACAATTTCTTATTAGCCTACCGAAACGCGACACATGCAGTTACCAACCAGACCCCGGCCATGATGTTCTTTAACCGAAGGTTGAGATCTCGTCTGGACTTGCTCAGACCAAATGTGCGAAGAAATGTTGAGGACAAACAATTCCAGCACATCAATGAGAAGCCGACAAGGAGCTTCAATGTAGGGCAACCAGTCTTGGCCCGTGACTATCGAACAGAGAAATGGCAACCCAGAACGATATGTACAAGGCAGGGGCCATTAATGTACACAGTGGATGTCGGGGAGAACATTGTGAGACGCCACGTCGATCAGATCTTAGCGTCACAGGAATGTGTCAACCCCATGTCTCGAGTACCTGGGGATGAACCCGACATACCGGTAGCATCTACTTCAGACCCATTAGCAGTGGAACCCGATGAACAACCCGATGAAAAGGGGTCAGAATCGCCTCTGCACCAAGAACAAGAACCTCCGGAAAGGCGCTATCCCGAAAGGGTCAGGAAGCCGCCCCAAAGACTGAATCTATAAATGGACTTTTGTTGTTTAATGTACATGTTGAAATGTTAATTGTTATTTGAATATTAGGGTACTACTAATCTAAAAGGGGAGGAATTGTTGTGTATGTGCCTTTAAGTCAGAACTACTTTTAGAGCTCCTGTATACTGTAGTACCAGCAGTGACCACACCGGTATATAAGCTTTGTGCATGCCTCTGTTCCCCCAGTCTAGAGACTACCCTTCTCCAGTAAAGACCTGTTTATTGTTCATGTACAGCATCCGTGTGATTATTTAATAATAGCATATCCACTGAACCACAGATCCAACAATTCCTATGGCCCCTTTCACAACCTCAGGACACCCCAAAGCGATTTACAGCCAATGAAGTACTTTTGAAGTGTAGTCACTGTTGTAATGCAGGAACCAGGGCAGCAAATTTGCACATGGCAAGGTCCCAGAAACAGCAACGTGATAAATGACCAGATAATGTTTTTTTTTTTTTAAAGATGTTGGTTGAGGGAAAATATTGCCAGGACACAGTGAAAACTCCCCTGTTTTACTTCAAAATAGTGCCATGGGAACTTTTACGTCCACTTGAGAGGGCAGTTTAATGCCTCATCCGAAAGACAGGAACAGGAGTAGGCCATTCAGCCCCTCGAGCCTGTACCGCCATTCAGTTAGCTTATGGCTTATCTGTATCTTAACTCCAACTACCCGCCTTGGTTCCATCACCCTTAATACCCATGCCTAATAAAAATCTATCGATCTCAGTTTTGAAATGTTCAGTTGACCTAGCCTCAACAGCTTTTTGCGGGAGAGTGTTCCAGATTTCCTCTATGCTTTGTGTGAAGAAGTGTTACCTGACATCACCCTTGAATTGCCTAGCTCTATTTTTAATGATATGCCCCTTATTCTGGATTCCCCCACCAGAGGAAATAGTTTCTCTATCTATCATATCAAATCCTTTAATCATCTTAAACTCCTCAATTAGATCACACATTAGTCTTCTATATTCAAGGGAATACAAGCCTAGTCTATGCAACCTGTCGTCATAATTTAACCCTTTTAGCCCCGGTATCATTGTGGTGAATCTGCGCTGCACCCAGCCAAGAACAATATATACTTCCTGAGGTATGGTAGTCAGAACTGAACATAGTATTCTAAATGGGGTCTAACCAGATATCTATACAACTGTAACATAACCTCGGCAGCCTACTGTCAACAAGGGCAGACGTCGACGACGAAGTCCAACACCGCCTTCAGTGTGCCAGTGCAGCCTTCGGTCGCCTGAGGAAGAGAGTGTTTGAAGACCAGGACCTCAAACCCGGCACTAAGCTCATGGTCTACAGGGCAGCAGTGATACCTGCCCTGCTGTATGCCTCAGAGACATGGACCATGTACAGCAGGCACCTTAAAGCACTGGAGAGGTACTACCAACGCTGCCTCCGCAAGATCCTGCAAATCCATTGGCAGGATAGGCGCACCAACGTCAGTGTTCTTGCTCAGGCCAACATCCCCAGCATCGAAGCTCTGACCATGCTCAATCAGCTCCGATGGATGGGTCACATTGTCTGCATGCCCGATACGAGACTCCCAAAACAAGCGCTCTACTCGGAGCTCCGGCACGGTAAGAGAGCCCCAGGTGGGCAGAGGAAACACTTCAAGGACATCTTCAAAGCCTCCTTGAAAAAGTGCAACATTCCCACCGACACCTGGGAATCCCTGGCCCAAGACCGCACAAAGTGGAGGAGAAGTATTCGGGAAGGTGCCGAACACCTCGAGTCTCTTCGCCGGGAGCAAGCGGAAGCCAAGCGCAAGCAGCGCAAGGAGTGCACGTCAACCCAAGCACCCCACCCACCCGCCCCTTCAACCACCGTCTGCCCCACCTGTGACAGAGACTGTAGGTCCCACATCGGACTAATCAGCCACTTGCGAGCTCATTTTTAATGTGGAAACAAGTCATCCTCAGTTCCGAGGGACTGCCTAAGAAGAAGAACTTCTACCCCTTTGTATTCCAGCCTCTTGAGATACAGGCCAAAATTCCATTAGCCTTTTAAATTATTTTTTGTACCTGTCCACTAGCTTGTAGTGATTTCTGTACATGGTCCTCTAAATCTCTCTGCTCCTCCACAGTTCCTAGCTTCTCACCATTTAGGAAATACTCTGATCTATCTTTCTGCTCCCATCTACACTATTTACCATGCCAGCTAAATTAGTGTCGTCAGCAAACTTGGATATATGGCTCTCTATTCCTTCATTTATAAATATCGTGAAAAGTTGAGGCCTGAGTACAGATCCCTGGGGGACCTCACTAGTCATATCCTGCCAAATTTGAGTGCATATCCAGTATCCATACTCTCTGTCTCCTACCTCCAAGCCAATTCCCTAACCATGTCAGCAGGTTACCTCCAATTCAATACGCTCTCATTTTTGTTAAGAGTCTGCGTGAAACATTATCAAATGCAATCTGGAAGTCCGTATAAATAATATCCATAGATACTCCCTTATCCACCACGTTAGTTACCACCTCAAAAAATTCAACTAGGTTTGTGATACATGACTTACCCTTCACAAAAAGAGATTTGGTAGTTCATGTCTAGAGCATCTACAATTTCCTCACCTATTTATTTTAATACCCTGGGGTAGAAACCATCAGGTCCTGGAGATTTATCTATCTTTAGTCCCCTTATTTTCTCCATTACCATTTTTGTTACTTATATTAAATCTAGTAAGTTCCTCCACTTAATTTACTTTTTACTTTTCCTCATATCTCTGGTACTTTTTCCTCATTCTAGACTGTGAAGACCGATACCAAGTCTGCCATTTCCTGATTGTCAATTATTATATCACATGTGAGTGACCTTAAGGGGCTCACATTACTCTCAGCCACCCTCTTTCTCTTAATATACCTGTAAAAGCCTATGCGCCTTAGGACGTTTTAATACGTTTTAATGCAAGTTGTTGTTGTAGTCGGTATTGTCCTTGATATCCCCCGAGTTTTTTCTCATATAACCTTTTTGCAGTTCTACCTTCTTTGTATCCCTTTGCTGTGCTTTCCATCTCTCTCAGTCCATGGATCTCCATTGTTCTTTGCATTTGTATGAGCGCTTTCCTTTAGTTTTATACTACATCTCACTTTTTTTGTTGATCAGGGTAGTTTAATTGCACAAGTCGGGCTTTTGTATTGAACCAAAGACTTTTTTCAATATCCCCCAATGTTCATCTGTATTTTTAACCATTAAGAGTTCTGCCTCATCCCTTCAAAGTCAGCCTTACCTAAATTTAAAACCTTGACTCACCCTTTTCCTTCTAAAACCTAATATCGAATTCAGTCATGTTATAATCACTGTTAGTTAGGTTTTCCCTTACCGCTTCCAGTTCTCGTAAATTTTTGCAAATGGAAAACAAAATTACGGGAGTAGGCAACTTTGCTATACAAATTCATTAGCCTTCCAATCACAAGGCACTTGCAAAAATGATGTATTAAATCTTCTCAAGCAGCTAACGATCCACGTAACGAGTATAATTGGCAAGGCTGTTGCCAAGTGACTACTCCTCAGCATGGAACACTGGGGCCTCTTGAGTTCCTAACTGATGCAAAATTCATCACATAAGATGTGAGAGTGAAACTGACACAATCATTTCATCAATCTTCCCTGGGGCATATTGAAATGTATTCCTCTCTTTTCCCCCATCTGTCCACCCACCCACTGACTGATCTAAGCACCTCAAATACTGCCCAGGTATTTCACTTTCTGCTGGGTCTTGTGCAAATGTGCCAGCACCTGTGCTACGTCATCCATCCTTCCTTCTCCAGAGAGCTGTGTCACATTTTCATATTGATGACGCCCAAGAAACAAGTACTGGTGAGGTCACATACCATTGGCGGAATAACGATCTAATAATATTTGCATTTAGGTAGCCATATGATATGTACAGTCAGTGATGCCCAGTGCCTTGGCAAAGCCACTCATTTGGAAAAGTTTTAACTGCCACTACAGCTGCTGATTGATGCCAAATAAGAACATAAGAAATAGGAGCAGGAGTGGGCCATTTGGCACTTCGAGCCTGCTCCGCCATTCAATAAGATCATGGCTGATCTTCTACTTCATCTCCACTTGCCTGAACTATCTCCATATCCTTTGATTCCCTTAATATTCAAAAATCTATCGATCTCTGTCTTGAATATATTCATTGACTGAGCCTCCACAGTCCTCTGAGGTAGAGAATTCCAAAAATTCACCACCCACTGAGTGAAGAAATTTCTCCTCATCTCAGTTTTAAATGGTCGACCCCTTATTCTGAGACTGTGACCCCTGGTTCTAGACTCCCCAAGCAGGGGAAACATCCTCCCTGCATCTACCCTGTCAAGCCCTGTAAGAATTTTGTATGTTTCAATGAGATCACCTCGCATTCTTCTGAACTCTAGAGAATACAGGCCTAGTCTACTCAATCTCTCCTCATAGGACTATCCCCCCATCCCAAGAATCAGTCTGGTGAACCTTCGTTACACTCCCTCTATGGCAAGTATATCCTTCCTTAGGTAAGGAGACCAAAACTGTACACAATACTCCGGGTGTGGTCTCACCAGGGCCCTATATAATTGCAGTAAGACATCTTTACTCTTATACTCAAATCCTCTTGTAATAAAGACCAACATACCATTTGCTTTCCTAATTACTTGCTGTACCTGCATGTTAACTTTCAGTGATTCGTGTACAAGGACACCCAGATTCCTCTGATCACCAACATTTCCCAATCTCTCACCATTTAAAAAATACTCTGCTGTTCTATTTTCCTACCAAAGTGGATAACTTCATATTTCTCCACATTATATTCCATTTGCCATGTTCTTGCCCACTCACTTAGCCTGTCTATATCCCCTTGAAGCCTCCTTGCATCCTCCTCACAACCTACATTTCCACCCAGCTTTGTATCATCAGCAAACTTGGATATATTACATTTGGTCCCGTCATTCAAACTAGTTAAGCCTGCCAACCCGAAAATGAATTGTTTATTTCTACTCTCTGTTTTCTGTCCATTAACCAATCCTCAATCCATGCTAGTATATTACCCCCAATCCCAAGAGCCCTAATTTTGTTTAATAACCTTTTGTGTGGCACCTTATCGAATGCCTTCTGAAAATCCAAATACACCACATCCACTGGTTCCCCCTTATCTATTCTGCTAGTTACAATGCCAAAAAACGAACAGATTTGTCAAACATGATTTCCCTTTCATAAATCCATGTTGACTCTTACCAAAATGGTATAGAGGTAAGTGCATTATGAAACAGGGCTTCTTTAAGAACATAAGAAATAGGAGCAGGAGTGGGCCATTTGATCCCGCGAGCCTGCTCCGCCAATAAATAAGATCATAGCTGATCCTATCTTGGCCTCAACTCCAATTTCCTGCCCACTCCCCATAACCCTTGACTTCCCTGTAGTTCAAATATGTCTATCTCCGCCTTGAATATATTCAATGACTCCACCTCCACAGCTCTCTGCGTTAGAGAATTCCAAATATTCACGACCCTCTGAGAGGAGAAATTTCTCCTGATCTCCATTTAAAATGGGTGACCCCTTATTCTGAAACTATGCCCCCTAATTCTAGATAACCCCACGTGGTGAGGCATCATAAGAACATAAGAAATAGGAGCAGGAGTAGGCCAATTGGCCCCTCGAGCCTGCTCCGCCATTCAATAAGATCATGGCTGATCTGATCCTAACCGCCAATCTACTATCACAGAACCATCTCCTGAATCTAACAGAATTAGACACACGAAATCAGAGCAGGATCAGGCTACACGGCCCCTGGGCCCGCTCCGCTACCCAACCCACAGGGCCATGTCCGATCCGAACCTAGATCCTCCCTGCATCTACCCTGTCAAGCCCCCTCAGAATCTTATATGTTTCAATAAGATCACCTCTCATTCTTCTAAACTCCAATGAGAATAGGCCCAACCTGCTCAACCTTTCCTCATAAGACAACCCCTTCATCCCAGGAATCAACCCAGTGAATGTTCTCTCAACTGCTTCCAATGCAAATATATCCTTCCTTAAATAAGGAGACCAAAACTGCACACAGTACTCCAGATGTGGTCGCACCAGCTCCCTGTACAGTTGCAGCAAGACCTCCCTACTTTTATACTCCATCCCCCCTGCAATAAGGGCCAACATTCCATTTGCTTTCCTAATTACTTGCTGTACCTGCATGCTAACATTTTGTGTTTCCTGTACAAAGACCCCCAGATCCCTTTGTACCGCAGCATTATGTAGTCTCACACCATTTAAATAATAATTTGCTTTTTCATTCTTCCTACCAAAGTGGATAACCTCACATTTTCTCACAATATACTCCAGCTGCCAAATTTTTGCCCACTCACTTAACCTATCTATAGCCCTTTGCAGACTCTTTGTGTCCTCCTCACAACTTGCTTTCCCACCTATCTTTGTATCATCAGCAAATTTGGCTACAGTACACTTGGTCCCTTCATCCAAGTCATTAATATAGATTGTAAATAGTTGAGGCCCCAGCACTGATCCCTGTGGCACGCCACTAGTTACAGATTGCCAACCTGAAAATGACCCGACTCTCTGTTTTCTGTAAGTTAGCCAATCCTCTATCCATGCTAATATATTACCCCCAACCCTGTGAGCTCTTATCTTGTGCAGTAACCTTTTATGTGGCAACTTATCGAATGCCTTCTGGAAATCCAAATACACTACATCTACTGGTTCCCCTTTGTCTGCCCTGCTCATTACATCCTCAAAGAACTCTAGTAAATTTGTCAAACACGATTTCCCTTTCATAAAACCATTTTGACTCTATTTGATTGTATTATGAATTTCTAAATGTCCTGCTATTACTTCTTTAATAATGGATTCCAGCATTTTCCCAATGACAGATGTTAGGCTAACTGGGCTATAGTATCCTGCTTTCTGCCTCCCTCCTTTCTTGAATAGGGGTGTTACATTTGCGATTTTCCCATCCACTATCTCTGCAGCCACTTCTTTTAATACCCTAGGATGCAGGCCATCAGGTCTGGGGGACTTGTCGGCCTTTAGCCCCATTAGTTTGCCGAGTACTTTTTCTCCAGTAATAGTCATTGTTTTAAGTTCCTCCCTCCCTATAGCCCCTTGATTATCTATTATTATTGGGATGCTTTTAGTGTCTTCTACCGTGAAGACCGATACAAAATATTTGTTCAAAGTCTCTGTCGTTTCCCTCTTTCCCATTATTAATTCCCTCGTCTCATCCTCTAAGGGACCAACGTTTACTTTAGCTACTCTCTTCTGTTTTATATACCTGTAGAAGCTCTTACTGTCTGTTTTTATATTTTTTGCTAGTTTACTCTCATAATCTATCTTCTCCCTCTTTGTCATTTTTTTGATCATCCTTTGCTGGTTTCTAAAAATTTCCCAATCCTCTGGCTTACCACTAATCTTCATAACATTGTATGCCTTTTCTTTCAATTTAATACCATCCTTAACTTCCTTAGTTAGCCACAGATGGTTCATCCTTCTCGTAGAGTCTGTCTTTCTCACTAACCTTTGCTGAGAGTTATGAAATATCTCCTTAAATGTCTGCCACTGCTTATCTACCATTTTACCCTTTAATCTATTTTCCCAGTCCACTTTAGCCAACTCTGTCTTCATACCTTTATAATTGCCTTTATTTAAGTTTAGGACACTAGTTTCAGACCCAAGTTTCTCACCGTCAAACTGAATTTGAAAATCTATCATGCTATGATCAGTCTTCTCCTTTACAATGAGATCATTAATTAATCCTGTCTTATTACACATTACCAGATCTAAAATAGCCTGCTCCCTGGTTGGTTCCACAACGTAATGTTCTAAGAAACCATCCCAAATACATTCTATGAACTCGTCCTCAAGGCTACCCTTGCCAATTTGATTTGTCCAACCTATATGCAGATTAAAATTGCCCATGATTATTGCAGTACCTTTCTTACAAGCCACCATTATTTCTCAATTTATACACTGTCCTGTGGCAGAGCCACTAAGGGACTCTGAATAACTGTACATAATTCCCTTTAACAATCTGTTAGCTACAGCCTGAACCTGTATCTTTGTATATACTGTTTGCATGTACAGAGCGCGGTCCCTTTAAGAGCGCGGGCAAACGCGATGACGTCATGCCGTTAATCACGTGATCCTCCAACAGCGGGAAAAACGTGATGACGTCATGACGCCGTCCACGGGACCGCCCGGGCAGTCCTCATGGAGCCTTCGAACTGTAAAGACCTGTATCCGTAGTTCTCTTGCATTTGTCTGTTAAACTCAAGTTAGTTTTACATTAAACTTCTTTTGATTGATCGCCTGAGTCGACCTCAGTCTCTTGATAGGAATTAGACCATTCCTACAGTCCTACAGTATAGCTACTGCTCGGGGAGGGTCTATAGACTACTTCCACCAGTGACTTCTTTCCCTTACTATTTCTTATCTCCACCCAAACTGATTCTACATCTTGATCTTCTGAGCCAATATCATTTCTAACCACTGCACTGATCTCATCCTTTATTAACAGCTAACCCACCTCCTTTTCCTATCTGCCTATCCTTCCGAAATGTCAAATACCCCTGAATATTCAGTTCCCAGCCTTGGTCACCTTGCAACCACTTCTCTGTAATGGCTATCAGATCATGCCCATTTATTTCTATTTGTGCCGTCAACTCATCTATCTTGTTACGAATGCTGTGTGCATTCAGATAAAGCACCTTTAATTTTGTCTTTTTACCATTTTTCTCTACCCTGACTCAATTTGCTGTTGCACTCTTAAGTTTGTACGCTCTGTCTCTTCCTGTCACACTCTGGTTATCATTACTTCTATCGCTACCCTGCACTATTGCCTTCTCCATTCTCTTTGACTTTCTAAATTCCACTTCACCTGAACCCTCCCCCCCCCCCACCCACTATTTAGTATAAAGCCCTATCTACAGCTCTAGTTATTCGATTCGCCAGGACACTGGTCCTAGCATGGTTCAAGTGAAGCTCATCCCAATGGAACAGCTACCTCCTTCCCCAGTACTGTTGCCAGTGCCCCATGAATCAAAACCCATCAAAACCAATCTTTGAGCCACGCATTCCACTCTCTGATCTTATTGACCTATGCCAATTTGCTCACATTGAATAATTGCAGCACAAAAGAATAACTAAGGAAAGAGTAGGGGCTATTTGAGACTAAAAAGGTAACCTATGTGTGGAGGCGAAGACATGGGTATGGTTCTTAATGAATACTTTGTATCTGTCTTCACAGAAGAGAGGGTCGATGTGGACATTGTAATTAAGGAGCAATGACCATCTCCAACAAGCGAGAGTCTAACCACCTCCCCTTGACATTCAACGACATTACCATCGCCAAATCCCCCACCATCAACATCCTGGGGGTCACCATTGACTAGAAACTTAACTGGATTAGCCACATAAATACTGTGGCAATAAGAGCAGGTCAGAGGCTAAGTATTCTGTGGCAAGTGTCTCACCTCCTGACTCCCCAAAACCTTTCCACCATCTACAAGGCACAAGTAAGGAGTGTGATGGGATACTCTCCACTTGCCTGGATGAGTGCAGCTCCAACAACACTCAAGAAGCTCGACACCATCCAGGACAAAGCAGCCCGCTTAACTGGCACCCATCCACCACCTTAAAGATTCACTCCTTCCACCACCGGCGTACCGTGGCTGCAGTGTGTACCATCTACCAGATGCACTGCAGCAACTTGCCAAGGCTTCTTCGGCAGCACCACCCAAACCCGTGACCTCTTCCACCTAGAAGGACAAAGGCAGCAGGCGCATGGGAACACCACCACCTCCAAGTTCCCCTCCAAGTCACGCACCATCCTGACTTAGAAGTATATCGCCGATCCTTCATCGTCGCTGGGTCAAAATCCTGGAACTCCCAACCTAACAGCACTGTGGGAGTACCTTCACCACACGGACTGCAGTGGTTCAAGAAGGTGGCTCACCAACACCTTCTCAAGGGCAATTAGCGATGGGCAATAAATGCCGGCCTTGCCAGCGACGCCCACATCCCATAAAAACAAATAAAAAAAATAGCAGGAGCATGAAATATTAGATGGGATAAACATAGAGAGGAAATATTAAGAGGTTTAGCACCTTTGAAAGTAGATAAATCCCCAGGCCCGGATGAAATGCATCCATGCTGTTAAGAGAGGCAAGGGAGGAAATAGCAGAGGCTCTGACCATCATTTTCCAATCCTCTCTGGCTACAGCTGCGGTGCCAGAGGATTGGAGGACTGCTAATGTTGTGCCACTGTTTAAAAAGGGGGAAATGGGTTATACCAAGTAATTCCAGGCCAGTCAGCCTAACCTCAGTGGTGGGAAAATTATTGGAAAAAATTCTGAGGCACAGTATAAATCATCATTTAGAAAGTCACGGATTAATCAAGGACAGTCAGCATGGATTTGTTAAGGGAAGGTTGCGCCTGACTCACTTGATTGACTCTCCTCGTTACCACCTCAAAAAATTCAATGAGTGTAGCACATTTGATGTAGTCTACATGGATTTTAGAGAAAATGGCAAATTGGATCCAAAATTGGTTCAGTGGCAGGAAGCAAAGGGTAATGGTCGACAGGTGTTTTTGTGACTGGAAGATGTTTTGAGTGGCGTGTGATTTTTGTGGTATATATCAATGATTTAGATTTCAATGTCGGGGGCATGATTAAGAAGTTTGCAGATGACACAAAAATTGGCTGTGTGGTTGATAGTGAGGAAGAAAGCTGTAAACTGCAGGAAGATATCAATGAACTGATCAGGTGGGCAGAAAAGTGCCAAATGGAATTCAAGTGTGAGGCAATGCATTTGGGGAGGGCTAACAAGACAAGGGCATCTTGTCATCTTCCAAAATTCTATAGATTATGGAACAGTTCCTGCAGATTGGTGGGTGACAAATGTAACCACACTACTTAAAAAAGGAGGGAGCGAGAAAACAGGGAACTACAGATCGGTTAGCCTAACATCAGTAGTAGGGAAAATGCTAGAGTCTATCATAAAGGATGTGATAACAGGATACTTAGAAAATATCAACGGGATTAGACAAAGTCAACATGGATTTATGAAAGGGAAATCGTGTTTGACAAACCTACTAGAGTTTTTTTGAGGATGTAACTCGTAGGATAGATAAGGAAGAACCAGTGGATGTGGTGTATTTGGATTTTCAGAAGGCCTTTGATAAAGTCCCACATAAGAGGTTAGTGTGCAAAATTAAAGCACATGGGATTGGGAGTAATATACTGGCATGGATTGAAAATTGGTTAACAGACAGGAAACAGAGCGTAGGAATGAATGGGTCTTTTTCGGGGTAGCAGGCAGTGACTAATGGAGTACCGCAGAGATCAGTGCTTGGGCCCCAGCTATTCACAATATATATCAATGATTTGGATGAGGGAGGCAAATGTAATATTTCCAAGTTTGCTGATGACATGAAACTAGGTGGGATTGTGAGTTGTGAGGAGGATGCAAAGAGGCTTCAAGGCGATTTAGACAAGTTGAGTGAGTGGGCAAATACATGGCAGATGCAGTATAACGTGGATAAATGTGAAGTTATCCACTTCGGTAGGAAAAACAGAAAGGCAGAGTATTATTTAAATGGTGATAGATTGGGAAATGTTGATGTACAAAGGAACCCGGGTGTCCTTGTACACCAGTCACTGAAAGCAAACATGATGGTGCAGCAAGCAGTTAGGAAGGCAAATGGTATGTTGGCCTTCATTGCAAGAGGATTTGAGTACAGGAGCAAGGATGTCTTACTACAGTTGTACAGGGCCTTGGTGAGACCACACCTGGAGTACTGTGTGCAGTTTTGATCTCCTTACCTAAGAAAGGATATACTTGCCATAGAGGAGCGCAGCGAAGGTTCAACAGACTGATTCCTGGGATGGCAGGACTGTCGTATGAGGAGAGATTGGGTCGACTAGGCCTGTATTCACTAGAGTTTAGAAGAATGAGAGGGGATCTCATTGAAATGTATAAAATTCTGACAGGGCTAGACAGACTGGATGTAGGGAGGATGTTTCCCCTGGCTGGGGGGGTTCTAGAATGAGGGGGTCAAAGTCTCAGGATACGGGTTAGGACATTTAGGACTGAGATGAGGAGAAATTTCTTCACTCAGAGGGTGGTGAACCTGTGGAATTCTCTACCACAGAAGGCTGTGAAGGCCAAGTCACTGAATATATTTAAGAAGGAGCTAGATAGATTTCTAGTCACAAAAGGCATCAAGGGGTATGAGGGGAGAGCAGGAATATGGTATTGAGATGGAGGATTAGCCACGATCATATTGAATGGCGGAGCAGGCTCGAAGGGCCAAATGGCCTACTCCTGCTCCTGTTTTTCTATGTTTTCTATACAGAATAAATGGTAGGATACTGCGAAATGTAGAGGAACAGAGGGACATTGGAATGCATGTCCACAGATCCCTGAAGGTTGCAGGACAGGTAGATAAGGTGGTTAAGAAGGCATACAGGATTCCTTCCTTTATTAGCCAACGCACAGAATAAAAGAGCAGAGAGTTTATGCTATAATTGTATAAACCACTAGTTAGGCCACAGCTAGAGTACTGCGTACAGTTCTGGTCACCACATTACAGGAAAGATGTGATTGCAGTAGAGAGGGTGCAAAGGAGATTTACAAGGATGTTGCCAGGACTGGAGAATTTTAGCTATGAGGAATGATTGGATAGGCTGGGGTTGTTTACTTTGGAACAGAGGAGGCTAAGCAGAGACTTAATTGAGGTGTATAAAATTATGAGGGGCCTAGATAGATTGGACAGGAGGGATCTATTTCCCTTAGTAGAGGTCAATAACCAGGAGGCATAGATTTAAAGTAATTGGTAGAAGGATTACAGGGGATTTGTGGAGATTTGTGGAGAAATGTTTTCACCCAGAGGGTGTGGGGGGGGGGGTGAGGTCTGGAATGCACTGCCTGAAAGGGTGGTAGAGGCAGAAACCCTCCTCACATTTAAAAAGTGCTTGGATATGCACTTGAAGTGCCGTAACCTGCAGGGCTACGGACCAAGAGCTGGAAAGTGGGATAAGGCTAGATAGCTCTTTTTTGACCAGCGCAGACATGATGGGCCGAATGGCCTCCTTCAGCGCCATAAATTTCTATGATTCTATAATTCGATGATTATGAAACAGCAAACGTTCGTGATGCCCCTGGTGTATTCTATGAAAAAGCTGGATTTGTTTTCTTTCTCTAATTTCCCTGAACCCATTTTAGGATGGAATCCATACTTCTATGTGAAAGGGCATGTACAATATACACCAGATTTTTCAGTTCAAGTAATTTAGAAATAACTTGCATTAATATAGCACCTTTTACATCCTCATCCAAAGTGCTTTACAGCCAGAAAATTGCTATTGAAGTGTAGTCACCATTGTCATATGACAGCAATTTATACACAGCAAGGTCCCACAAACAGCAATGAGATGAACAATCTGTTTTTGTTAAAGAATAAATGTTGGGCACCAGAACTCCCTCCTCTTCTTTAAATAGTGCAATGGGATCTTTTACATCCACCCGAGAGGGCAGATGAGGCCTTGAATTAATGTCTCCATCTAGATTATAAGGTCAAGTTCTAGAGTGGGGCATGAACTCACGGACTTTTGAACTTTTGAGACAAGAGAACTACCACTGAGCCAAATTGGACAAAGCCAGGCACTCTTTTAGATCACTTTCAATTGGTGAGTCCCAAATTCCTGGCTTCGAGAATAGCTTAACAAGGCCTAATATCCAGATAAGTTTTGGTAACCTGTCAAGAACAACAAGAGTACAAAATTTGTGTTAATTATTTTTAAGCTATTAGAATTATCCTGTTGCCTCTAACATCCAAACATGTTTTAGGCTTAAACTAGTAAGTGAATATATTTAATGAAAGATCAACAAATGAATATATATATCTCCAGTAGAAATCCAGACTATGTAGTCCCTCTAAATGAAAACAAATATTCATAATTTAAATGCTATGCTCTTCTTTTACAAATAACTTTCACAAATATAGCGTTTCTTTTCTTATGTATGAGCCTGAACTATATTGCTTGCAGTTCCAAACCAACTTTCTCAGATACAAACAGTTCTAGCTCTTTAAATATGCACAAATACAGTGTCATAGAGTCATAGGCCCAAGCTCGTCTGGGCGCCGGAATTTCCGCTCCGGTCGGAGCCGCTTGCGCCATCCTGATATTCAGTTTCAGCGCCCCAAACGGAAGCGGGGCGCTGCTCGAGGCGCCCCGCGTCCCTCTTGGGGCGCTGAAACTAAATATCGCAGCGCAACGTGCCGCACGGCACGCTGCGGTACTGTAGGCCTTCCTCCCCTTCTTAAAGGCGAGGGGCCTGCACCAGCGCGATCTCTGATCGCGAGTGCCGGCAAAAGAGCCCGGCACCGAGGAGAAGTGCCGGGCTCTTGGGACACAGCCGGCACTGCCCGGGGGGGGGGGATCAGGAGGCCGGGGAGGGCGGCGCGAGGAGGTGCTGGCAGGCGGCCAGCGAAAAAAATGGCTGCCCTGCACCTCCCCTTTAATAAGCGCCACTACCGCCACAGGTAGGCCCCCCTGAACTGGTCGCGAATTGCGACCGGCGCTACGGGGGGGGGGGCGGCACGACCCAATATCGCGTTTGTGGCGGTAGCGGGGCGCTGCGCACACCGATGACATCATCGGTGGTGGCGCAGCGCTACAGGCTAACGCCGCCATTAGCGCCCCGCTAAATTTCACGGGAGGCGTGGCCAGTGGCACTAAAGCCACTGAGTGCCCTCTTTAAGCGTTAACTGGTGGCGCAGCCCACCGAATTTCTAGGCCATAGAGTCATAATGGCAGAGAAGGAGGCCATTCGGCCCATCGAGCCCATGCCGGGTCTCTGTAGAGCAATCCAGTCAGTCCCATTCCCCCGCTCTATCCCCATAGCCCTGCAAGTTTATTTCCCTCAAGCGCCTATCCAGTCTCCCCTTGAAAACATTGAATGTCTCCGCTTCCACCACTTCTGTCGGCAGTGAGTTCCAGGTCCCGAACCCGCTGTCAAGCTGCCTCCAAACAATCTTCCCAGGAGTCGGGTCCCCGATTTGCGCATGGACCCGACACTTAGGGGCGGGAAGAGGATTACAGGCACTTAACTGCTTGTTAACAGGTTGTTGACAGGCAGTTAAGAGGCTTTTTCCAATTTTGTCAGGTCTACTGCAAGCTTCCCAACGTCCGGACACCACGCCAGGGTAAGTGTGGCATGCTGTGGGTCTACTGTAATGTTTCTTCATTGATGACAGCTGCAGAAGTGGTGTGAAGGATCCAATGGTACACTGGTGAGTTTCAGTGGTAAGAAAATGTTGGGAAAATCATTTTTAATGTATTTAGACTTTTTTGTAGATAACAAGCTTTTGAAGTGTTTGTGTAGTCCCACCTCATTAGGAGCACCTCTCTCACCAGTGACAGATCGCTTCTGCAACCTCACCTGCAGCTGCCATTTGTTCTAACCTAAGGAGGGAGTCACTGGGGAGCCTGGGTGCAAAGGTTCACCTCAATGCTGTCAAACACTGAAAAATCACCCGTCAAAAAAAATTGTGCGTGACACCTTTAAGAAAACCGGCAGATGACGCATCATCAACTGACGTCATCTGACACCGGCTTTCTCTTAATTGGTCGGCAAACCTGCATGGCAGGCTTAACAAGGCTAATTGAAGCAAAATAGCATCTGTGCGTCGGATGTCGTTGGGGGCGGGATCGGAACCCAGAATGCAGCTGTCCCACCCAAAAGCCGCATCGAAAGGTAAAATCCAGCCCATAGAGTCATTACCGGCACAGAAGGAGACCATTCAGCCCATCAAGTCCATGCCGGGTCTCTGTAGAGCAATCCAGTCAGTCCCATTCCCCCGCTCTATCCCCATAGCCCTGCAAGTTTATTTCCCTCAAGCGCCTATCCAGTCTCCCCTTGAAAATATTGAGTGTCTCCGCTTCCACCACTTCTGTCAGCAGCGAGTTCCAGGTCCTCACCACTCGCTGCGTAAAAACGTTTTTCCTCACGTCCCCCCTGTATCTCTTGCCGAAAACCTTAAATCTGTGCCCTAGTCCTTGTACCAATAACTAGTGGGAACAGCCTTTCCCCATCTAGCCTATCCAAAGCCATCATAATCTTGCACACCTCTATCAAATCACCCCTCAATCTCCTTTGCTCTAATGAAAACAAATCCAGCTTCTCCAACCTGTCCTTGTAGCTAAGATCCCCCATCCCCGGAACCATTCTGGTAAATCTCCTCCGCACCCTCTCAAGTGCCTTCACATCCTTCCTAAAGTGTGGTGACCAGAACTGGATGCAATACTCCAGCTGTGGTCTAACCAGCACTTTATAAAGGTTCAGCATAACTTCTCTACTTTTGTACTCAATACCTCCATTTATGAGCCCGAGATCCCTTATGCTTTGCTAACCACTCTCTCAATATGTCCCGCCACCTTCAGGGACCTAAGTACATTAACTCCCAGGTCCCTCTGTCCCTGCACACTCTTTAAACTGTGCCATTAAGTGTACATTGCCTCTCCCTGTTCCTTCTGCCATAATGCATCACCTCACACTTCTGCCACTTGTCTGCCCATTCTGCTAGCAGTCAATTGGTATCATCCGCACTCTTTGCCACGCCCCCAAGTTTGGTGTCATAGGCAAATTTAGAAATTCTACTCTGTATTCCAATAGCCAGGTCATTTATATATATCAAAAAAATCAGTGTCCCCAGCACTGACCCTTGGGGAACACCACTGTCTACCATCCTCCAGTCTGAAAAGCAACCATTTACCACAACTCGCTGTTTTCTCTCCTTAAGCCAATTCCTTATCCTAGCTGCCACTGACACACCACGAGCCTCAATTTTGTTAACCAGCCTTCTATGTGGTACCTTGTCAAAACAGGTAGACAGGGTCTTGGTTTAATATTTAATATCTCAGGGCTTTGGTTTAACATCTCATCCAAACAACATGATGTCTAATATGCAGTACTAAATTGTCAGCCAAGATTATGTGCTCAAGTCCAGGGGTTAGGCTTGAACCCACTTCCTCAGACTTAAAAGTCAAGATGGCTGCCAATGAGCCAAGTTTGACACTGTATAAAACCACTTGTAAACACTGCACACTTTACCCCAGTACAAGAGGAAACAGCTCGGGAACATCGGCTGTGCTCTGTGAACACTCTGAGCACATGTTCCACTAGAACAACAGCCACTGGTACAGCACACAACTCCAGTCTGTGCGCATTCCTTTAAGCACATATATCAACCAGCACACAAAAAAATGCTGCTATAATAGTAAATACATCATCTACACACAAGAACACAAGTAAAAGGAAAAGAAAGCATACGTTTTAGAGCCCAGTATGTACTATGAAAAAAAGCTTATGCCCAAACAAGTTTCACAAGAGCAGCCAGTAAAGAGAAGAGGCTTTTTTCTCATCATTGTAGGCTGTATTTAACTCAGACTGCAGTAAAAGGGCAGTGTTCCAATTCTGCACTTTCCAGTCTCCCAAAGCCTTGAAGGAAGTGACTTGTGTTGCCAAAAACCAAAAGGGCAGGTGATTGTAGTGTGTAGAGTGACAATGACAGCAGCCAGATAGTCACAGTAAGTTAGGTGAATAGTGGAACAGAATGACTTGTAAACATCTGGGTCTAGAGTTTCCACTCGATTACTCTGTTTTTTTCAGCGCAATTGCTCCGATTACCGGGGTGATTCCCCCGAAATCGGCATAACCGACGCGTGGAATTTTCAGAGTAAATTGAGTTTAGAATCAAGGGGGCAAAAATGGAACCGTGTCCCCCTTGGGGCGCTAACTTCGCCGAGGTGCTAAAAATTAGTGCCCTCGCGGCCGAAATTGAGTGGTAGCGCCCCAAGAGGGAAGCGGGGCATGACTGGAAGTGCCCCCCTCCCTCTTGGGGCACTGCGAGGGAATATCGCGCCGCGGTATTGCAGACCTTCCTCCCCTTCTTAAAGAGGAGGGGCCTTGTGCAGTGTGCCCCGGGGCCCAGCGGGGCAACCGGGGATCGGCGTGCCAGCAAAAGAGCCCAGCACTCAAGAGAAGTGCTGGGCTCATGGAGCGCAGCCGGCACTCTGCAGGGGGGTGGGTCAGGAGGCTGGGGACGGCAGCAGAGGCAGCTGCTGGCAGGCGGCCAGCAACAAAAATGGCCACCTGGCAACTCGCCTTTAAATAATGCCGCCCCGGCCGCAGGTAGGCCCCCCCATACCCAGTCGGACATAGCGTCTGGCAGTAAGTCAGGGGGCGCTACCGAAGATTGCGGCCGGGGCGCGAGTGGGTTGCTGCGCACGGCGATGACGTCATCGCCGGCGGCGCAGCGCCGCGGGGCGCTAACAGTTACCGCCACCACTAACCTCCAGCTGAATTTTGCGGGAGGCCTTGGCAGTGCTGCACCTGGGCACTAACGGGAGATGCAAAGCAACCGAATTTTTGGGCGCAAGTAGTAGGTACTGTAAGAAATTGTGAATTGGAAGAAATAACTTGAGACAAAAAAGTCTCTTCAGACTGGTGTTAGAATAACTGGATAGACGCTTAGAATTTGCTGATGTTCTTGGTTCCCCGCGGATGTTATAACATTCTGCACCGTGGCGGTGACCTTATTTCTAGACTAGCTGTCTGCTGTTTGTGTGCTAGAAAGGTTGATCACTGTATCTTTGATAATCTACCCTCGGCCCACCCCTAAAAAGAGAGTAAAAGAGATATCTAAATAGCTTTTAGCACAGACGGTGAAGGGAAGGGAAGAGCTGTTCGCGCACACCAGCCGTCAGTCCGATCAGGACCGACACCAGCTGCATATCGAAATCTTACAGTGGTGTCAGAAGTGCGATCGCAGAGTTGGGACCAGAGGGACTTGGTCGACAGCGCGTGATCGTAGCTTAAGACTAAGAAGGGAACTCCCTGAAAGAGGGGAGAGAGAGAGAGTGAGGTAAAGGTAAAACCAGAGGTAAAATGGCATTGGCATCCCATTGAGAACAGCGAGTAGACAGCCTGACAGGAAAAGTCGGCACGTCTGCAGCAGCGGATCTCCTAAAAATCTTAGAAGACGGTAACGGGGACAATGATTACATCCTTGATAAACATCTTGAGGATGTTCAGAAAAACAAACTTAAAATAAAGAGAGGTTGAGACAGGTTAGCTTACAGGGCACACTTTTGTGCTGCCCAGTTAAATAGGGAGATTAAAGAGTTAAAAGGTTTAGTAAGCCAGATACGGAGAGAAAGAAGTGGATAGCGAGAGAACCTTTCTGCCCTCCGCAACCAGTTGTACTGGGAGCAAAAGATTCATGACAAAATGCAGTGTACACAAAAGAAACTAGATCAAATACTCGAGCAGAATATTGAACTACAGGCAGAAAACACCAGATTGTGTGAGGAATTAGAGGATGCAAGGGGAGCATTAAGGGAATTAAACCGGTGCCAAACCACTGCCTCCCCCGAAGCAGACCATGGCTTGTGCTTAGCAAAAATCCAACAGCTGCCGGCACCAATTGGCCAACAACGGGCAGTGGTGGCTGCTGTCTCCAAAATCAAACTGAAAGAACCCGGCCTTTGCTGGGACAATATAGCTGAGGACCCCACTCCCTCTGCTCTACCTCCACCGTACAAGGATGGCAAAGCAAACAAAGCAAACAAGGCAATACCAGAATTGGAAGTTGGCCAATCCTTCTCCTCGATCACTAATGACAGGGGGGAAACAGTCACCACGACCACACATAGGACCCTTTCTGTTGTTGAGGTCAGGTATTAAAGGATGACCAAGGGACGGTGGACATGAACACCAGCCCCCTCGACTTCAGGCAGCAGTGGAGGATTTTTATAATCACCCACCAAGAACTAGAAGGGTTGACCTCAAACAGATCCTCCTGGCTGCATGTTCCTCAGAATTAAAACAAGAGATGGATCAGGACATTCTGGTGTTTGGCGTGATAGAGGATATTGAGGTAGAACTGTGCCAAACACTAGGGGAGGAGGCTATCAACTAGCACCAAACAGGGCCCTACTGAAAGCCCGAATGCCTTTGCGCATAAACGCCATGACATTTTCCAGCACACCAGGGGTGGTAGAGGGGGCTAATTTAACTCCCCGGGCTTCAAAACCCTTTTTCTGAATGTCCTCCAACCATTGGTCTGTAACATGCTGGGCGTTTACATCCTCAAAGACACCCTGTGGGAACAAGTATGCACCTGTGCCAGAACTGCTTGGGATCAGACCCGTGCCAGTATCCCTGAGACACCTGCTAAAGCTACAGTAGTGGCTCACTGCCTAACCCAAAGTCAGGGCCGTCCAAAACTCCCATGCCAGGAAAAGGTGTCTCGGTGCATTGCTACATCTGCCACCATCTAGGCCACTATGCCCGTTAATGCAACAACAACCCCCCCAAGGTAAGCAGACCCTGACCCGGTCGAACAGCGACTAGAGAGAATAGAGGCATCCATAGAGGCTTTCACCATCGGACTGGGAGCCTGACCGGTCGCTGAGGCGCACCAGCAACCCCAGTCGACGGATTTGTTTCCACCTCCCCTGTGACTCCTACAGGCTTCTCAGGTGGAGGTAACTTTCCCTCTCCGATACGATGGTGGTGGGAGACCGATAATCCGCACTGTTGATTCTGGAGGCCATCAACAACAGATGTTGGTCGACTCCGGCTCCTCCACCACCATCATTCACGATCCCCACCCCGATCCTACAAAGGGTGTGCCCCAAGTTTTATCGGGCATTGACAATTCAACCCAGATAACTAGACAAGGATCCCTTCCCTTGGAGCTAAAGCAGGGTGTTGCTCGCAAAGGCACATTCATGACTATCGGAAGACTATTGACTATCGCAAACTCAACTCAGTCACCCCCACGTGTGCCCCGGAGATTCGGGAGACACCCACACTACTCTCCCAGATTCCCAGTGGCAGTAATCAGTAGAAAATGAGATTCAGTAGAAAACATCAGAAATTGAAAATAGGCTTATGGGAAAAAGGATCAGATTAGTCTATGATGAAATAAAGAAAGGAGCAAAGGAAAGATTCTGTCCCTTTTCTACTTTGTGTAGTGTCCCTTTTTAAAAAAAAGCCCATATGAATGTTTCGAAGCTAAAAGTTGAGGAAAACAAAAAAAGTTTGTTTAACAATAGATTAAGTTTCAGTCTAAGATTTAACCTTGGAGTTGCGGTTGCTATCGTGAATTTTCCAAGGCAGTTTTATTTGTTTTGTTTAAATGTGAAAACCAAACTGTCTTTTTCGATAGGTAAAGTTTTTTTAAATTTACGTTAAGTGACGCAATTGCGAGCATCTGACAATATTTGCTCCGTCTTCTTATAAACCTGCAAAGGAGTTAACCCTTTCCGCTGGCAGCTGTTTTTTTTTAAATTGGTTCACCAAACAACTTTGATCTATGTTTTCTATCTTTAATAATGTATTGGACAGTAAAGTTTCTCCAGACGCTCATGAATGAGATATGAATAACAATTAATGGGTTGCCCCACTTAAGATGTAAGATTGAAACAGGAAACTTACACTACCAAATGAGAATTTTCCGAACTTCCTAGTGAAAGTCAGGAAAGTGTAGTTACGAATAGTAAATTGATAGCTTTCTCTTGGAGACATTTGTGTCCTTGCCTACGTACCTTTTAAGAAAACTGCATTAATTGCCTGGCCACTACCCAAGACATCAAGACCATGCAGAGGGAGATAAGCAAGATCTCCAGACAACTACAATCTTTTGATACCTGAAAGCCTGAGAATGGCTTGTATCGGATATGTGTGGCATGATATTGAGATACCGATGTGTGTGTGCAAAAGTGATTTGTTACATGTGAAGCAATTAGCATGTGGAAATGCAGGGTGAATTTGCTCTCTAGAACGGGTCTCAGACATGCTCAGTTACTTGACAACAGTACAACATGAAATGGTTAATGTGGCTCAGGAGAGTGAGACAACTTTTAAAGCAAGATACTCCATCGAGAAACTATCTAATTAATGAAACAATCAGAATAGAGTTAAACACATTGGTACCTGTTAGAGGGATTGAAATTGAAGTTGAAGCGGAGAGTTACATGGAATTTGAATTGGGACAATTGAGAGCTAAGGAGAAATCATGTTTAGCAAGAATTATCCACAAGATGGATACGAGTAAGAGAGATCTGGAGAATCTTTTAAGTCCATGACTTGTTGATTAGATGTTAAACTGTAATGTCGCTTGAAATCATTGCAAGACTGAATTTAACTGTAACTGTAATAATTGTGTTTTGTAGATAACAGAGCATGGAAAAAACCAGTACGAATCCAGTATCAGGTAATTTTGGTGGTGCCTCCTATGTCACTACGACCGCAGTATCCATGCTTTATGGGTCTAACAGGATCTGTCCCATCAACCAACAACAAATTGTATTTATATAACACCCTTAACATAGTAAAATATCCCAAGGCGCTGCACAGGAGTATTTAAAGACAAAAACATTTGACACCGATCCACATAAGGATAAATTAGGGCAGGTGACCAAAAGCTTGGTCAAAGAGGTAGGTTTTAAGGGGAGTCTTAAAGGAGGAAAGAGAGGTAGCGAGACGGACAGGTTTAGGCAGGGAATTACAGAGCTTTGTGCCTAGGCAACAGAAGGCACGGCCATCAAAGGTTGAGCGATTATAATCGGGGATGCTCAAGAGGGCAGAATTAGAGGAGCGCAGGTATCTCAGGGGGTTGTGGGGCTGAAGGAGATTGCAGAGATAGGAAGGGGCGAGGTCATGGAGGGATTTGAAAACAAGGATGAGAGTTTTGAAATCGAGGCGCTGCTTAACCGGGAGCCAATTTAGGTCAGCGAGCACAGGGGTGATGGGCGAACGGGTACCAACACATTTTACTCAATTTCAAAACCTATGCTCAAGTGAAACTGACAGTAATTGAGATACTTAAGTATGAGCTGCACAATTCAGAATCACAGAATCACAGAAACGCCACAGTGCAGATAGAGGCCATTTCGGCCCATCGAGCCTGCACCGACACATATCCCACCCTATCCCCGTAACCCCTACACCAACACATATCCCACCCTATCCCCGTAACCCCACGTATTTAATCCCCCTAACACTAAGGGTCAATTTATGATAGCCAATCAACCTAACCCGCACATCTTTGGACTGTGGGAGGAAACCGGAGCACCCGGAGGAAACCCACGCAAACACGGGGAGAATGTGCAAACTCCACACAGACAGTCGCCCAAGGCCGGATTCGAACCCGGGTCTCTGGCGCTGTGAGGCAACAGTGCTAACCACTATGCCACCGTGCTGCCCCTGTGGCACAATTCGGGTAATACATTCCCCTGTTGTCTGAGGGCTTCAGTGAGCTCGTGATGTGACTGAACTCCTCCCCAAAGCACCTTTATGTTTTGTAGCAAGACAACTCGAGAATAGGGATATTGGGCTTAATACATCAGCACACCCTTAGGGTCATATTATTTCACATGCTCTGGTAGTTCTCCAACTTGTAACCCATGTAGTAAGACTTTGATACATAAGCCATTTGTGTACTCATGCCTATGACTAACCAACCCTAATAAATTAATTGCGCACATCGAAAGAGAAGATCCAAACCAACGTAAAGGAAACCCCAGGAGGGGTGAGATCAGGAAAGATAGAAGAAACAGAGGAGGCCCCAGGCGGGGTAGAATTGGAACACTGGAACAGTGAACTGAACCTGTGTGAAGGGTTAGAGGTTGCTCCTCCCCCTCAAAAGAATGGATTGTAAGGAAGGGGGAAATCTTCATTTCTGAGTCTCCCTACTAACTAACGCTCAAGTTGAGAAAGCAATAAGCAAATTAGGGGACTACAAGTGGTGGGAAGTAGCTTTTAATGCCAGCCAGCATCCTTAGGCGCGAATGGTATCAGCGGGCCGATAACTTCCTTCTCAAGGTGGGGAGTTGTAAGAAATCATGAATTGGAAGAAATAACTTGAGCCAAAAAAGTCTCTACAGACTGGTGATAGAATAGCTGGATAGACGCTTAGAATTTGCTGATGTTTTTGGTTTCCCGCGGATGTTATAACATTCTGCACCGTGGCGGTGACCTTATTTCCAGACTAGCTGTCTGCTGTTCGTGTGTTAGAAAGGTTGTTGACTGTATCTTTGATAATCTACCCTCGGCCCACCCCTAAAAAGAGAGTAAGAGAGATATCTAAAGCGCTTTTAGTACAGTCGGTGAAGGGAAGGGAAGAGTTGTTCGCGCATGCCAGCTGTCAGTCCAATCGGGACCGATACCAGCTGCTTGTCACGGTCGTATGTCTACTATGTCTATCTTGATTGCATGTTGTACTTAACTTAAACTGCTGCTCCTTAATAAAATGCCTTACAACTCCTAAGACCCTTTGGGTAATGTGTCTGTGACCTGTGATCCAAATCAAACAGGACGCTTTGAAAGGATTTTTTTTTAAAAATTCCAACAAACTCAATACTGTACCCCAATCTAACTAGTTTTGTATATTTAAAAAAAAAGTCATTTCTGTAATTTAAAATCAGGCTACACATAGGTGGTGTATTGACACTGTGATTTAAAATGCTTATTTTTTGTGATAAATCCATTTTCAGCTGTATTAATCAAAGTTTACCAAGTTATCACTGTTAAATACATCAAGGAATATTTTTTAAAGCAATTTTCTAAAAAAAAACATAGGCCCAGATATTCCGATCGTATGCCTCCCGCGGGCAGAGGACTGCGATCTGGAAAAATCAGCGCCCTTACCTGAGGGCTCTCGGGAGGCGCACATTTCCGATGCTGGGCCTCTCCAAACTGCCGGTGTGCAGGGCCCACGTATCCCAGAGGCGCAGGTAGGTCACAGCATCCCTGGGATCACGTGGGCCATGGGGAGCCGATCAAAGAAGGGAATCTCCCTTCATACATTTGACAGGAAGACCTGTCAAATATATGAATGGAGATCACCCCCAAAACATAGTAAAACTTTAAATAATTTTTTTTTTAAATCACATTTTTTAAATGACTTGAAAGTACAAATAAATTAACTATTTTAAACAAAACTATAAATTTTTGAAAAAAATAATTAAAGTTTTTTATGGGGCTAAAAATAAACTTACCTTTTTTTTAAAAGTATTTTTAAATGATAAATCAGTGGAAATTTTTAAAAAGCTTTTTTCAACTCTTATCCTGGTAAAAGCAGACCTTACACCTGTTTTTACTAGGCGCAAGAATTGTAAGGGTTTTCTGAAGGCGGAGGTTCTCCAAAAAGCGGAACTATCCGCCCGCAGAGGCCCTTCTCCCGGGCAGCCGGAGGATCTGTCAAGAGCTTTCTTGACAGACGGAAATGCCGGTTTCCAGCGCATGCGCAGTGCATGCCTGAAACCGGCATTTCCATTGGCCCTACAGGTGGGTACACAGCGCGCACACACCCATAGGGATCGGAATATCCAGCCCATAATGTTTTAAAATGCTGCCCCATTGCGCTGGTTCATGGCAGATTGTGTGTTCGGCAAAATGCAAATAAGCTTGAGCAGAAACTCGGCGGGGGGGAGGGGAACTTTTCAAAACGGGTGCAATTTTGGGCGCAATTTGCGCCGGAATCACCGATTGTGGCCAAAGCGGAAACTCTACCACCTTGTGTAGAACCTCAATATGTACCCTGCCAATCAGACCCAGGAGATAGCATTCTCACACAATCTCTCTCCGCCTAGTCATAGCAGCTACTGAGTTCTCAAGAACGGTTCACACCTGAAATGCTTGCCTTCTCTTTGCAGATGCTGACAGAGAAGCTGTGTATTTCCAGCATGTTCCGTTTCTATTTTAATAGCATCCGAGAGATGGAATTAAGACTGCACCAAGTGGGCAAATTCTTCGACTGCATGCTTCCGGTGCAGACCATCACCTGCTGGGGAAACTACGCGTATAGTCAATGATTTTCTGCTCACGACGGGTCAAGACAAATACAATCGGAAAACTCACCCTCTGATGTTTGAGGTATTTGGTTACCTTCAGAGCTCTTATGAATAGCTATTTAAATGCTACTTTATATACTTTTTGGCCCAGCAGAATAAAGGTTATGTTTAAAGTGCAAAGTAGTTCAACTTTCCGAACATTCAAGCGATCTTTAGTAGAAACGAGCAGTTCTGATTGGGGATAGGCCAGCTTATCATAAGGATTTATATTCTGTTTAAATTCTGTTTAAAGGAAGCAGACCCTTTTATCAATGAGTAGATATAATCCCTCTCTTATAAGGGCAGCTATTCTCTGGACAACCAGCTAAAGGATCAAAGACTGCAATGGCATTAGGGCTGCACCAGGTGGGCAAATTTTCAAATCCTTATTGCCAGTAACACCAGTATAGATTTGGCAAATGGAACCCAGAATATCAGCAAAGCCTACAGTCCACTTTTCATGCAATGTGCTCAAACTACAAGACACATCTGTGTAGCAGTGGTCGCACACAAAATGTGTGTCAGTTTCATTAAGGACCCCAAAAATGTAAATATGAATGTAAATGGACTGAAGGCGCAAATTACCGGGTTTCCCGCCAGGAATGATTGAGCCATGGCTGGTGCTAGGGAGGCACAATGTGTAGCCTTTGAGAGCATGTGAGCTTAAAAGATGTGTTGGTATTGCAGCTGCAGCATTGCATCTTGGGTTAGTGCTTTCTACATTACTGTTATCGTCAACACCTTTACCGAAGTGTACGAGAACATGGGCCTTACACTAAACATCCATAAGACAAAGGTCTTCTACCAACCTGCCCCCGCCACACAGTACTGCCCCCCCCCCGATTATCAAAATCCACGACAAGGCCTTGGACAACGTGGACCACTTTCCATACCTTGGGAGCCTACTGTCAACAAAGGCAGATGTTGATGACGAAGTCCAACACCACCTTCAGTGTGCCAGTGCAGCCTTCGGTCGCCTGAGGAAGAGAGTGTTTGAAGACCAGGACTTCAAACCCGGCACTAAGCTCATGGTCTACAGAGCAGCAGTGATACCCGCCCTGCTGTATGCCTCAGAGACATGGACCATGTACAGCAGACACTTCAAAGCACTGGAGAGGTACCACCAACGCTGCCTCCGCAAGGTCCTGCAAATCCATTGGCAGGATAGGCACACCAACGTCAGTGTTCTTGCTCAGGCCAGCATCCCCAGCATCGAAGCTTTGACCATGCTCAATCAGCTCCAATGGACTGGTCACACTGTCCGCATGCCCGATACGAGGCTCCCAAAACAAGCGCTCTACTCGGAGCTCCGGCACGGCAAGAGAGCCCCAGGTGGGCAGAGGAAATGCTTCAAGGACACCCTCAAAGCCTCCTTGAAAAAGTGTAACATCCCCATTGACACCTGGGAATCCCTGGCCCAAGACCGCACAAAGTGGGGGAGAAGCATCCGGGAAGGCGCCGAACACCTCGAGTCTCTTCGCCAGGAGCAAGCGGAAGCCAAGGGCAGGCAGCGCAAGGAGTGTACGTCAACCCAAGCACCCCACCCACCCGTCCCTTCAACCACTGTCTGCCCCACCTGTGACAGAGTCTGTAGGTCCCGCATTGGACTCATCAGTCACCTGCGAACTCATTTTTAATGTGAAAGCAAGTCATCCTCGGTTCTGAGGGACTGCCTAAGAAGAAGAATTTTTATTGCACTTGTTTTTTGCATTTTTTCCTGCATTTCCACTCTGGGTTTCTTGTTCCTTCAGTTGTTATATAGGTCTGAGGAGGGATGAAAAACAGGTCGGCTTTCAGGAAAGGCAGACTGCTCTTACCTACCATCACCCAAGGAGCTATGTCTACAGACCATGTTGAGCTGGCTATATGCTGTACAAGGAGGCAGTCACAGAGTTATACCATATTTTCCTGCAGACGAGATCAATGACTGAGATGAATCTGCCGGTGGCTGCGAAGGTAACTCTTGCTACTGGGTCATTGAAAGCCACTTCAGGAGAGGCACCCCAAATCAGATACAGCATAACATGTGTTGGTAGTTTGTTGGTTAGGGTACTGGACTAGCTGCCTAGAGATCATGGCTGGAATTTTGCCAGCGCTCAGTGGACGGGATGGGTGGTGGATCAGCTGTTAAATTGAAAATGATTGACAGCAGGTCGAGAACCCGCTGTCAAAATGTGCACACTGGACTTTCCCAATGTTGGTTCTGCCAGCGCTGAGCAGACAGGCAGCAGCGGGGGAGGCAAATAAAATAATTAGTGGCTTATTTACAGCCATTTAACAAAGCTTTTTCCCTAGCTTTTTCAATGTGACAGGTCGCCTACCAGTTTCCCGCTGTTCCTAGACCTCGTCTGTGAAGCTGAGTGGGAGGTTACTTGCCATTGTTTCAGCTGATGAGTTGACAGCTTCAAATGTCAAGTCAATGCTCTCAGGTGATTGAGAAATGTTCCCTTAGTCTCTAGCTTCTCTAATCTACATTTCCACTACAGATTCAGAATGCTGCAAGTCTTTATGCAAGTCTCCATCCAGTCTGACCTCATTACCCGACCCACCATTGACAGATCGCTTCTGTCATCTCTACTTCACCTGACATCTATTCCATCAGCATCACTTTATACTCTCTCACCTTGGTACTCAGAATCCCACCACGATCAGCCCAAAAATCAGCATCACCAGCAGCACCAGGCACACTAGCAGTACCAACAACAACACCAAACTTCTCCACAATCAACTGATGCTGCACAGGACACAGGGCATCAGCACCCGACCAAATAGCTGCCCGGGATGCCAGGGATGTCCTCACCATAGCCAGATTTACTTCACTTGATGCTGTTTGCCCTGGCTGCCACATGATACACCAGATTGGCACCACCCCACACCAACACCATAAAGCATCTCTACAGTGCCCAAGCCATTCCTTTCACACTCATCACCATTGCGGTGGTACCGTTATGTCTCGCCATTCACTGAATCTCACTAAGCCACTTCCAAAGGTGCACATCAATCTGTCCAAGAACGCAAAATGTTAAAAATAAAGGTTTCAATGTTTGATAGCACATCAACAAAAACTTCACATGAACAGTGGCTAAAACGCACAAGTCCCTACCCTTGTGTGTTGTTAGTTGGTATGATTGGACTAGAATGAGGGTGAGTATGAGGGGTGGCTAGTGAGATGGAGAAGTGATAATGTAGATAGAGAGGGATGGGTGGAGGTGCAAGCTAAGTTGGTGTGAGTAAGAATGTGCAGGAGTAGGGTAGGGAAGGCAGAGTGATGGGGGTGTGATGAGTGGTACAGCAGGATGAGGTTGAGTGTGGCTTTGCAGTAATGTTTTGTAATCTACTAAGTTCATTGAAAGGTTTGCACCACTGCAGCCTGGTCCTCCTGACAACATCCCTGCTTGTGCCCTCCTGTGCAATGTGCAACCAGGCTGCGCTGGTCTCCTGTGGAGGTCTCTTCTACCCATTGGAAGATGTAAGAAATCACACAACACCAGGTTATAGTCCAACAGCTTTATTTGAAATCACAAGCTTTCGGAGCGCTGCTCCTTCATCAGGTGAAGTGGAGAGTTGCATAAAAACACAGCTTATATAGTCAGAGAATAATGTCAGATGTTTACAGGTAATCTTTCTAACTGCCATTTATCACACCTCGGCAGAGAGATAATCACAGCAATCAAAGGTGTAAATGGTGTCCAAACAGGTCAGTCAGGAAAACATTACATCAAAGAACAATGAGGTGGGGTCACAAGGGGTCAAATGTTGCAGATGCTGGGGTCTGTATGAAAAACAAAAAAACAGACAAAAAACATTTTTTTTGCTGGAAATCACAGCAGGTTCGGCCGCATCTGTGTGGAGAGAACAAGTTCCATCCCACCATCAAACTCACCATGGACCACTCCTCAGAATCGGTTTCATTCTTGGACACACGAATCTCCATCAAAGACGGACACCTCAGCACTTCACTCTACCGCAAGCCCACGGACAACCTCACGATGCTCCACTTCTCCAGCTTCCACCCTAACCACGTTAAAGAAGCCATCCCCTATGGACAAGCCCTGCGAATACACAGGATCTGCTCAGACGAGGAGGAACGCGATGGACACCGACAGACGCTGAAAGACGCCCTCGTAAGAACGGGATATGATGCTCGACTCGTCGATCGACAGTTCCGACGGGCCACAGCGAAAAATCGCATAGACCTCCTCAGAAGACAAACGCGGGACACAACCAACAGAGTACCCTTCGTCGTCCAGTACTTCCCCGGAGCGGAGAAACTACGCCATGTTCTTCGTAGCCTTCAACATGTCATCGATGATGACGAACACCTCGCTAAGGCCATCCCCACGCCTCCACTACTTGCCTTCAAATAGCTGCCTAACCTCAAACAGACCATCGTTCACAGCAAATTGCCCAGCTTTCAGGAGAACAGCGACCACGACACCACACAACCCTGCCACAGCAACCTCTGCAAGACATGCCAGATCATCAACACAGATACCATCATCACACGTGAGGACACCACCCACCAGGTGCATGGTAAATACTCATGTGACTCAGCCAACATTGTCTACCTCATACGTTGCAGGAAAGGATGCCCCGGAGCATGGTACATCGGCGAGACCATGCAGACACTGCGACAACGGATGAGCGGACACCGTGCAACAATCGCCAGGCAGGAGTGTTCCCTCCCAGTCGGGGAACACTTCAGCAGTCAAGGACATTCAGCCTCCGATCTTCGGGTAAGCATTCTCCAAGGCGGCCTTCGAGACACACGACAACGCAAAATCGTCGAGCAGAAACTGATAGCCAAGTTCCGCACCCATGAGGATGGCCTCAACCGGGATCTTGGGTTCATGTCACGCTACATGTAACCCCACCTGATGTAGAGTCATCCAGACTTGAGTTGTCGTTGGCTTGTTCTTGCCACACAGATGCGGCCGGACCTGCTGTGATTTCCAGCAAAAAAAATGTTTTTTGTCTGTTTTTTTGTTTTTCATACAGACCCCAGCATCTGCAACATTTGACCCCTTGTGACCCCACCTCATTGTTCTTTGATGTAATGTTTTCCTGACTGACCTGTTTGGACACCATTTACACCTTTGATTGCTGTGATTATCTCTCTGCCGAGGTGTGATAAATGGCAGTTAGAAAGATTACCTGTAAACATCTGACATTATTCTCTGACTATATAAGCTGTGTTTTTATGCATCTCTCCACTTCACCTGACGAAGGAGCAGCGCGCCGAAAGCTTGTGATTTCAAATAAAGCTTTTGGACTATAACCTGGTGTTGTGTGATTTCTTACATTTGGCCACCCCAGTCCAACACCGGCATCTCCACACCACCCATTGGAAGGGAAGAGAACCTCCCTGCATGCTGTGTATCCTTTGTGCAGTGCTTGTCAGTGTTTGCAACACCTCAATGCTGCAGAACACTGACAGCACAAATGGAGAAGTAAATTTGCACATGGTCCCTTTAAGGAAACCGGCTGATGACGCATCATCAAATGATGTCATCAGACCCGCATCCTTCAATTGGCCGGGAAACTTGCTGGGCGGGCTTAGCAAGCCCCATCAATGGAAAGTCATTTCAAAGGCCGGGATGTGACAGGAGCAGGGCCGGGACATGCCACTGACGTCACCTGCCATGGACCCATGGCCCATGAGTTTAAATGCCACTATGACAAACTGTGAAACCGAATTCCATAAATCTGGTAATTTGTGGGCTGGCACTAGGAAAGATGACCATGAAAGCTGCTGGATTGTCTTAAAACCCCAAATGGTTACCCAATGTCTTACAGGGAACCTGTTACCCTGGCCTACAAGTGATTCCGGTCCCACACTATGTGGTTGAGACAATTCCCTCTGAAATGGCCAACCACTTTAGTGCAGTACTGAAAGTGCTGCACTGTCAAAGGTGTCATCTTTCAGATGCAACGTTATACCAAGGCCCTATCTGCCATCTCAGGTGGACGTAAAAGATCCCATGGTACTATTCAAAGAAGAACAGGGGAGTTCACCTGGCCATTATCTATCCCTTAACAAATCACTAAAGCAGATTATCTGGTCATTTATCTCATTGCTGTTTGTGGGATCTTGCTGTGAGCAATTGGCTGCTGTATTTCCCTACATTAGTGGCTACAACTTCAAAAGTACTTCATGAGCTTTCTTACTCAATTGTAAAAGGAATCCTCAGAGAACACCTGGGAATGGACAATAAATATAGTCTTGCCAACATTACTTGCATCCCGAAAATGAATGAATAAAGGAAATCAGCGGTGTACCAAAGCATACACCACAAGACGTTAGTATTGCACCCCAGGGCAAATTTCTTCATAACTTTCCCCCCAAAGTCACCAGCAGCAAACAAGTGCTTCTTTTCAATGTAGTGGGCTTGCCCAAAGTGCAGGGCATTATAGTTGGCACATGTGTGGCTATCAAAGCCCTACCACCCATTCAATGGCCTTTGTGAACCCCACGGCCATCATGAATAGAAAGGGGTACTATTCAATTGATGTGCAGGCGATCTGTGACCAAATATGCAGAAACATTCAGTGAACAACTGCTACATTCCAGCAGTTATGACGTCTTCATTTTATGGCAATCCACTGATCCCACATTACATGAGGGAGGCAGACTGGATGGATTGATCTGTGGTGATGAAGGATACCCTCTTCAGCCCTGGTTCCTGACTCGTGTTGCGATAGCCACGGACAAGAGATGAACAGCAATACAATAAGATCACATGTGGTAACACCCTGCACTTTGGGGAATCTGGCACTTGGAAAAACAGCACTGCCTCCTCATGCATGACTACACAAATGAGGGCACTGGACATTTCGACAATTGCTACCAAACCTTGCAGGAGACACTTTGCACTCTCAGTTACTCAGTTGCGGTATCTTTTTATATGCAGGCTTCCTGAGTGGAAAAGGTAGAAGCAATGGAAGGGGTGAAAATTGACAGACAGGATGTACTAGAAAGACTGGCTATACTTAGAGTGGATAAGTCACCTGGTCCAGATGGCTTGCATCCGAGGTTCCATAGAAGCATAGAAGATAGGAGCAGGAGTAGGCCATTCGGCACTTCGAGCCTGCTCCGCCATTCAATGAGATCATGGCTGATAATCCAAATTCAGTACCCTGTCCCTGCCTTCTCCCCATATCCCTTGATCCCTTTAGCCTTAAGAAATATATCCAACTCTTTCTTGAGTATATTTAATGAACTGGCCTCCACCGCCCTCTGTGGCAGAGAATTCCACAGGTTCACCACGCTCTGGGTGAAGATATTCCTCATTTCAGTCCTAAATGGCTTACCCCTTATCCTTAGACTATGACCCCTGGTTCTGGACTCCCCGGCCATCAGAAACATCCTTCCTGCATCTAGTCTGTCCAGGCCTGACAGAATTTTATAGGTTTCGATGAGATCCCCTCTCAATCTTCTAAACTCCAGTGAGTATAAGCCCAATCGACACAATCTCTCCTCATACGTCATTCCTGCCATCCCAGGTATCAGCATGGTGAATCTTCGCTGCACTCCTTCCGTGGCAAGAATGTCCTTCCTCAGGTAAGGCGACCAAAACTGCACACAATACTCAAGGTGCGGTCTCACCAAGGCCCTGTACAACTGTAGCAAGACATCCTTGTTCCTGTACTCGAACCCTCTTGCTACGAAGGCCAACATACCATTTGCCTTCTTAACCGCCTGCTGCACCTGCATGCTTACCTTCAGCGGCTGGTGCACAAGAACACCCAGGTCTCTTTGCACTTCCCCTTCTCCCAATCTATTGCCATTCAAATAATAATCTGCCTTCCTGTTTTTGCCACCAAAGTGGATAACCTCACATTTATCCACATTATAGTGCATTTGCCATGTTTCTGCCCAATCACCCAACCTGTCCAAATTGCACTGGAGTTTCACAACATCCTCCTCACAGCATACCCTCCCACCCAGCTTTGTGTCATCTGCAAATTTGGAGATATTACATCCAATTCCCTCGTCCAGATCATTAATATATATTGTGAACAGCTGGGGTCCTAGGACCGATCCTTGCGGTACCCCACTAGTCACTGCCTGCCACTCAGAAAACGATCCGTTTATTCCAACTCTTTGCTTTCTGTCCGCCAACCTGTTTTCTATCCAAGTCAATACCTTGCCCCCAATCCCATGTGCCTTAATTTTGCAGACTAATCTCTTATGTGGAACCTTATCGAAAGCCTTCTGAAAGTCCAAATACACCACATCCACTGGTTCTCCCTTATCTATTTTACAAGTTACATCCTCAAAAAATTCCAGTAGATTAGTCAAGCATGATTTACCTTTTGTAAATCCATGTTGACTTTGTCTGATCCTGTCACTGCTTTCCAAGTGCTCTGCTATTACATCTTTTATAATGGACTCTAACATTTTCCCCACTACCGATGTCAGGCTTACCGGTCTATAATTCCCCACTTTTTCTTTACCACCTTTTTTGAATAGTGGGGTAACATTAGCTGCCCTCCAATCCATGGGTACTGTTCCAGAGTCTATCGAGTTCTGGAAGATGACCAGCAATGCATCTACTATTTCTAGGGCCACTTCCTTAAGTACCCTGGGATGTAGATTATCAGGCCCTGGGGATTTATCGGCCTTCAGTCCCATCAATTTTCCTAACACCATTTCCCTACAAATACTGATTTCTTTCAGTTCCACCCTTTCATCAGACCCTATGTTCCGTGGCATCTCTGGGAGGTTATTTGTGTCCTCCTTTGTGAAGGCAGAACCAAAATATGTATTTAGTTGGTCTGCCATTTCTTTGTTCCCCATTATAAATTCCCCTGATTCTGACTGCAAGGGACCTACGCTTGACTTCATCAATCTTTTTCTCTTCACATATCTATAAAAGCTTTTACAGTCAGTTTTTATGTTCCCTGCAAGCTTACTCTCATATTCTATTTTCCCTTTCTTAATTAATCCCTTTGTCCTCCTTTGTTGAATCCTAAACTGCTCCCAATGCTCAGGATTATTGCTTTTTCTGGCCAAATTATATGTCCTCTCCTTGGATCTTATGCTATCCCTAATTTCCCTTGTTAGCCACGGTTGAGTCACCTTTTTTTGTTTTATTTTTATGCCAAACTGGGATGAACAAATTCTGTAGCTCATCCATTCAGTCTTTGAATGTTTGCCATTGCCTATCCACCATCAACCCTTTGAGTGCCATTCCCCAATCAATATTACCCAACTCGCTCCTCAGGCCATCATAGTTACCTTTATTTAAATTGAGGACCCTAGTCTCTGAGTCAACTACTTCATTCTCCATCTTAATGAAGAATTCGATCATATTATGATCGCTCCGACCCAAGGGGCCTCGTACAACAAGATTGCTAATTAATCCTTTCTCGTTACATAATACCCAGCTTAAGATGGCCTGATCTCTGTTTGGTTCCTCGACATATTGGTCCAGGAAACCATCCCGTAAACACTCCAGGAATTCCTCCTCCACAATATTGTTACTAATTTGGTTGGCCCAATCTATATGTAGATTAAAGTCACCCATGATGACTGCTGTGCCCTTATTGCACGCTTCTTTAATTTCCCTTTTAATGCCATCCCCAACCTCCGCCTTACTGTTTGGAGGTATATATACCACTCCCACTAATGTTTTTTTCCCCTTAGTATTCCTCAATTCTACTCATACAGATTCCACATCATCAGAGCTAATATCCTTCATTACAATTGTGTTAATCCCTTCTTTAACCAGTAATGCTACCCCACCTCCCTTTCCTTTTTGCCTATCTTTCCTGAATATCGAATACCCCTGGATGTTGACTTCCCAGTCTTGGCCATCCTTGAGCCACGTTTCCGTAATCCCAACCAAATCATATTCGTTTACCTCTATTTGCGCAGCCAATTCATCCACCTTATTACAAATGCTCCTCGCATTAAGACACAAAGCCTTCAGGCTTGTTTTTTTAACGCTCTTAGACCTATTAGAATTATTATTTACTATGGCCACGTTTGATTTAAACCGTTGATTTCTCTGACTGCCACTTTTGTTTTTCTCCTTCCTATCTTTTGCTTTTATCCTTGTTTCCCTTTCCTCTGTCTCCCTGCTCAGCTTCCCAACCCCCTGCCATTTTAGTTTAAACCCTCCCCCACAGCACTAGCAAACACTCCCCCTAGGACATCGGTTCCAGCCCTGCCCAGGTGCAAACCGTCCGGTTTGACCTGGTCCCACCTCCCCCAGAACCGGTTCCAATGTCCCAGGAACTTGAATCCCTCCCCGTGGCACCATTCATCTGAAGTATCCTTCTATTTCTACTCTGACTAGCACGTGACACTGGTAGCAATCCTGAGATTTGAGGTCCTGTTTTTTAATTTATCTCCTAACTCCCTATATTCCGCTTTTAGGACCTCATCCCGCTTTTTACTTATATCATTGGTGCCTATATGCACCACGACAACTGGCTGTTCACCCTCCTCTTCCAAGATGTTCTGCAGCCGCTTGGAGACATCCTTGACCCTTGCACCAGGGAGGCAACACACCATCCTGGAGTCTCGTTTGCGGCCGCAAAAATGCCTATCTATTCCCCTTACAATAGAATCCCCTATTACTATAGCTCTACCCCTCTTTTTCCTCCCATTCTGTGCAGCAGAGCCACCCCTGGTGCCAGGAAGTTGGCTGCTGCTGCCTTCCTCTAATAAGCCATCCCTCCCAACAGTACTCAAAGTGGTGTATCTGTTGGAGAGGGGGATGGCCACAGGGGACCCCTGCACTACCTGCCTGCATCTAGTACTCTGTCTGTTGGTCACCCATTCCCTTTCTTCCTGTCCAACCTCTACCTGCGGTGTGTCCAACTCCGTAAACGTGCTATTCACGATGTCCTGAGCATCGTGAACGCTCCAGTATGCATCCAATCACAGCTCCAGTGCCGCAATGTGGTCTGTCAGTAGCTACAGCTGGATGCACTTCCTGCACATGTAGTTGTCAGGGACACAGGAAGTGTCCCTGAGTTCCCACATATCGCAGGAGGTGCATATCACGTGGCCGGGCTGTCCTGCCATGACTTACCCTTTAATTAATTGAATTTAAATTATATCAATCAATCCCACTAATTACACTACAGTTAACTGGTTTACCAACAGTCCCCGCTACACCGGAGAGACCTTAGAAACTATAAACCACAGAGTTAAAGTTTAAAAAAAAGAGAAATACTCACCAACCAATCACTTACCTGCTTCCTGGTGATGCCACACTTTGATTACATTTTACCTCTCTCCCCTAAGGGAATTGGGGGAGGAGATAGCGGAAGGGCTTGCCATAATTTTCCAATCTTCCCTAGATGCGGGGGAGGTGCTTGAGGATTGGAAAGTGGCAAATGTGACATCATTGTGCAAGAAAGGGTGCAAGGATAATCCTAGTAACTACAGACAGTGGTGAGCGAGCAGACCTGCGGGGGGAACGGAGTCAGAGACCAGGGATAAAGGCAGCGTGGGGCAGAGGCCTGGGAGTCTGAGCGAGCGGACTACCTGCGGGAGGAATGGATTTGGAGACCGGGGATAAAGGCAGCGTGGAGCAGAGGCCTGGGAGTCTGAGCGAGCGGACTACCTGCGAGTGAGACAGTCGGCAAGTGACTCAACGAAGGAGGGACATCAGAGGACGTGAGTATAGGAATAGGAGGATAGAGCAGATGAATGCTTGGCTAAAGAGTTGGTGCAGGAGGGAGGGCTTTAGTTTCCTGGATCACTGGGTCTGCTTCTGGGGAAGGTGGGACTTGTACAAGTCGGACGGGTTGCACCTGAACCAGAACGGGACAAATATCCTTGCGGGGAGGTTTGCTAGCACTGTTGGGGGGGGTTTAAACTAACTTGGCAGGGGGATGGGATACAGAGTGGAGCTATAATAGGGGGTGATGTACAGCCAAATATAGAGGAAAAAACAAGTCAGCTTGGAAGGCAGAGCAAATATGTAACGGCACAAGGGTGTAGGGCAAGGCTGGATGGCATTTATTTTAATGCAAGGAGTCTTGCGAATAAGGTGGATGAACTGAAGGTGTTGATGAACACATGGGAGTATGATATTGTTGCTATCACGGAGACATGGTTGAGGGAGGGGCAAGACTGGCAGCTCAATATTCCGGGGTATAGAATCTTCAGGCGAGACAGAGGGGGGCGTAAAAGAGGAGGGGGTGTCGCAATATTAATTAAGGAGTCAATTACTGCTGTAAGGAGGGATGATATATTAACAGATTCCTCTAATGAGGCCATATGGGTAGAACTTAAAAACAAAAAGGGGGCTAGCACTTTGCTGGGAGTGTATTATAGGCCCCCAAACAGTCAGGGGGAGATAGAGGAACAGATATGTAGGCAAATCTCAGAGAAATGTGCAAATAATAGGGTAATAATAGTGGGGGATTTCAACTTCCCCAATATTAACTGGGATAGTCAGAGTGTGAAAGGCTTAGAGGGTGCAGAATTCTTAAAGTGCATCCAGGAGAGCTTTTTGAGCCAGCATGTAGAAAGTCCTACAAGAGAGGGGGCGGTACTAGACCTAATTCTAGGGAATGTTGCCAGGCAAGTGGTAGAAGTGTTAGTAGGTGAGCACTTTGGTGACAGTGACAATAATTCAGTAAGATTTAAGGTAGTCATGGAAAAGGACAGAGATGGACCGGAAATAAAGGTTCTAAATTGGGGGGAAGGCCGATTTTAATATGATAAGGCAGGATCTGGCCAAAGTGGACTGGGATCAGCTACTTGTAGGAAAATCCACATCGGAGCAATGGGAGTCTTTCAGAAAGGAAATTGAGAGAGTACATGTTCCCGTAAAGGTCAAGGGTGGGACCAACAAGCCCAGGGAACCTTGGATGTCAAGGGATATACGAGAATGGGTTAGGAAAGAAAGGGGGGCTTTTGGCAGATACAAAGGACTAAAGACAGAGGAAGCCCTAGAGGAGTATAAAAAGTGCAGGGGCATACTTAAAAAAGAAATTAGGAGAGCGAGGAGGGGCCATGAAATAACACTGGCGAGGAAAATAAAGGAAAATCCTAAGGTGTTTTATAAGTATAATTAAGGGCAAGAGGATAACTAGGGAAAGAGTAGGGCCCATTAGGGATCAAAGTGGCAATCTGTGTGTGGAGCCAGAAGATGTAGGTGGGGTTTTAAATGAATTTTTTTCATCTGTGTTCCCTATGGAGAAGGACGATGTAGACATAGAAATCGGGCAGGGGGACTGTGATATACTTGAACATATTAGCATCGAGAGGGAGGAGGTACTAGTGGTTTTAGCAGGCTTAAAAGTGGATAAATCCCCAGGCCAGGACGAGATGTATCCCAGGCTGCTGTGTGAGGCAAAGGAGGAGATTGCAGGGGCTCTGACACAAATTTTCAAAACCTCTCTGGCCACAGGGGATGTGCCAGAGGACTGGAGAACAGCTAACAAAGTATCATTATTCAAGAAGGGTAGTAGGGATAAACCAGGGAATTACAGGCCAGTGAGCCTAATATCAGTGGTAGGGAAATTATTGGAAAAAATTCTGAGGGACAGAATTAGCCTCCACTTGGAGAGGCAAGGATTAATCAGGGATAGTCAGCATGGCTCTGTCAAGGGAAGATCATGTCTGACCAATTTGATTGAATTTTTCGAGGGGTTGACTAGGTGTGTGGATGAGGGTAGTGCAGTGGATGTGGTATACATGGATTTCAGTAAGGCTTTCGATAAAGTCCCGCATAGGAGACTGGTCAAGAAGGTAAGAGCCCATGGCATCCAGGGTGCCTTGGCACAGTGGATCCAAAACTGGCTTAGTGGCAGAAGGCAGAGGGTGATGGTCGAAGGTTGTTTTTGTGACTGGAAGCCTGTGTCCAGTGGGGTACCGCAGGGATCGGTGCTGGGTCCCTTGCTGTTTGTGGTCTACATTAATGATTTGGATGTGAATGTACAAGGTATGATCAGTAAGTTCGCAGATGGCACGAAAATTGGTGGGGTGGTAAATAGCGAGGAGGGCAGCCTCAGTCTGCAGGACGATATAGATGAGTTGGTCAGATGGGCGGAACAGTGGCAAATGGAATTTAACCCTGAAAAGTGTGAGGTGATGCATTTTGGAGGGACTAACAAGGCAAGGGAATACACAATGAATGGCAAGACCCTAGGAAAGACAGAGGATCAGAGGGACCTTGGTGTGCATGTACATAGATCCCTGAAGGCAGCAGAACAGGTGGATAAGGTGGTGATAAAGGCATATGGGATACTTGCCTTCATTAGCCGAGGCATAGAATATAAGAGCAGGGAGGTTATGATGGAGCTGTACAAAACGCTGGTTAGGCCACAGCTGGAGTACTGTGTGCAGTTCTGGTCGCCTCACTATAGGAAGGATGTGATTGCTTTGGAGAGGGTGCAGAGGAGATTCACCAGGATGTTACCTGGGCTGGAGCGCTTCAGCTATGAAGAAAGACTGGACAGGCTGGGTGTTTTCCTTGGAGCAGAGAAGGCTGAGGGGGGACCTGATTGAGGTGTACAAAATTATGAGGGGCATAGATAGGGTAGATAGAAAGGAACTTTTTCCCTTAGTAGAGGGGTCAATAAAAAGGGTGCATAGATTCAAGGTAAGGGGCAGGAGGTTTAGAGGGGATTTGAGGAAGAACTTCTTCACCCAGAGGGTGGTTGGAATCTGGAACTCACTGCCTGAAAGGGTAGTAGAGGCAGGAACCCTCAACATTCAAGAAGCATTTGGATGAGCACTTGAAATGTCATAGCATACAAGGCTACGGGCCAAATGCTGGAAAATGGGATTAGATTAGACAGGGCTTGACGGCCGGCGCGGACGCAATGGGCCGAAGGGCCTCTTTCTGTGCTGTATAACTCTATGACTCTCTATGACTCTAATTCAAAGGTGTCGCTGGCACAAAGGAGCTGAGAGGTGAGTATAGGGCGATATTTGTGGTAATTTTTTTTGGTTCTATTTGTGTATATATCTGCTAAGTAGATCATAGCATATCTAAATAGAGGGAAGTGCCGATTGGTGGATAGCTGTTGAGTGTTTCTTGTTAAGTTTTAAGTTTATTTCTGCTGAAGTACCTCCATAGTCTGGTAAATAGAGGCATGGCAGGGCAGCTCAGTCCCATGATTTGCACATCCTGTGCCATGTGAGATATGCAGGACACTTCTTGCGGCCTGGACGACCACGTGTGCAGGAAGTGTCGCCAACTGCAGCAACTCGAGCTCCGCGTTTCCGAGCTTGAGCAGCAGCTGGAGTCACTACAGTGCATCCGCGAGGCTGAGAAATACTTGGAAAGCACATTTCTAGAAGTGGTCACCCCACAGCCTCAGAACATGCAGGCAGAGAGGGAATGGGTGACTGCCAGACAGAGGAGGAGGACCAGGCAGGTAGGGCAGGAATCCCCAGGGTGCCTTTCGCTTGCAAACCGGTTCACAGTTCTGGAAACTGGTGGGGGTGATGGCTCATCTGTAGAAAGCAGCCAGATCCAAGGCCACAGCACCACGCATGGCTCAGCTGCATGGGGTGGGGGCGATAGGAAGAAGAGTGGAGGAGCAATAGTGATAGGGGATTCATTGGTTAGGGGAACAGATATGCTTTTCTGTGGATGCAGACATGACTCCAGGATGATATGTTGCCTCCCTGGTGCCAGGGTCAAGGATGTCACTGAGCGGCTGCAGGACACTCTGAGGGGGGAGGGAGAACAGCCAGAGGTTGTTGTCCATATTGGTACCAATGACATAGGCAGAAAGAGGGATGAGGTCATGTAGGTAGACTATAGGGAGTTAGGAGAGAGATTAAAAAGCAGGACCTCAAAGGTAGTAATCTCCAGATTAGATGAATGCATGGCTGGAGAGATGGTGCAGGAGGGAGGGCTTTAGATTCCTGAGGCATTGGGACCATTTCTGGGGATGGTGGGACCTGTACAAGCCGGACAGGTTACACCTCAACAGAGCCGGGACCAGTATTCTCGCGGGGAGGTTTGCTAGTGCTGTTGGGGAGGGTTTAAACTAGCCTGGCTGGAGGATGGGCACTGGCATAAAGGAGTAGAAAAGATGAATAAGGTGCATAAAAGAGTGAGTGTGTTGGATAGTACTAGAGAAGAAAGTAGTACAGGAAACTTTGTGCTATCTGGCACCGATGGGACCGAGCTGCTGCCGTTCCCTCAAAACTGCCGGACACTCCAGAGTTAATGTTGAAACATACGGAGATTTTCATCTCCGTATCTGACAACAAACCCTGTTGCTTAGCAACAGCTTCTAAAGACTCGGCTGCAGCTGCAAGCGTCTGTAGCTGAAGCTGTTGCTATAGCTACAGACCTTGCAGTGCTTGACTGGGGAAAAAAAAGCAAAGAAAAGAAACGAAAAGAATAAAAAATGGCTCCTGATTTTTGCTGGTGGCTCGAGCTTGCTGGACGGTTCGCCTCCGGATAACTCAAAGTTTCCTGTACTAGAGGTGGATGTAGTGCCATATTAGATAAGAGCAGACTAAGAAAGACTACGAAAAATTCAAGAAAGGGTTTAGAATGCATGTATGTAAATGCACAAAGTGTGGTGAATAAGGTTGGTGAGCTCCAAGCATAATTAACCATGTGGCAATATGATATATGATGTTATGGCAATAACGGAAACATGGCTTAAAAATGGTGAGGACTGGGCACTTAATATTCAAGGGTACAAGGTGTTCAGAAAAGATAAGGAAGAAAAAAAGGGAGGTAGGGTGGCAGTGCTGATTAAGGAAGTTATTGTAGTGTTGGAAAGGGAGAATGTTCTTGAGGGGCAAGGACAGAATCCATTTGGTTAGAGTTGAGGAGCAAAAAGGGTATGATCACGCTATTGGGGGTATTCTACAGGCCTCCAAATAGTAAGAGGGAGGTAGAGGAGCAAATCTGCAGGGTAATCGTAGAGATATTCTAGAGCTATAGAGTGGTGATATTGGGGGACTTTAATTACCCAAATATCGATTGGGATAATGCTAGGGTAAAGGGAAAGGAGGAGGAGGAATTTCTGAAATATGTTCAGGAGAATTTCATTGAACAATATGTTCTTGGCCCAACTAGAAAGGAGGCATTGCTGGATCTGGTGCTGGGGAATGAGGTGGGCCAGGTCAGCCAAGTGTCTGTGGGAGCACACTTGGGTACGAGTGATCATCGTATCATAAGATTTAGATTAGCAATGGAGAGGAGCAAGGAACAATCTAGAGTGGAACTTCTAAACTGGAATAGGGCTAACTTCAATGGGATGCAAAAGGATCTAGCCAGGGGAAAATGGAACCAAAGACTGACAGGAAAAAATGTAACAGAACAATGGAAGATCTTAAAGGAGGAGATGTTCCAAGTACAGGCTAGGTACATTCCAACAAGAGGGAAGGGTAAGGGAACCAAAGCAAGGGCTCCTTGGACGATGAGGGAGATAGAGAAGACGATGAAACAAAAAAAGAGGGTGTATGATGAATGTCAGGTGAATTCTTCAAGGGAGAACCAGACCAAATACAATAAGTTGAGAGGGGAAGTGAAAATGAAAATAAGATTGGCAAAGAGAATATGAGAGTAGAATGGCGGTTAGCATAAAAGGGAACCCAAAAATCTTCTACCGGCATGTAAACAGTAAGTGGGTAGTGTTAGGTGGGGTGGAGCCTATTTGGGACAAAGAAGGTGATATATGCTTAGAGGCGCAGGGCAAGGCTAGAATACTCAATGAGTACTTTGTATCGGTGTTTACTAAGGAGGTGGATGCTGACAAAATATCAATAGAAGTAGAAAAGGTAGAAGCAAAGGAAGGGGTGAAAATTGATAGACAGGATGTAAGAGAAAGGCTGGGTATGCTTAGAGTGGATAAGTCACCTGGTCCAGATGGCTTGCATCCCAGGTTGCTAAGGGAATTGGGAGAGGCGATAGTGGAAGGGTTTGCCATAATTTTCCAAACTTCCCTAGATGTGGGGGAGGTGCCTAAGGATTGGAAAGTGGCAAATTTTACACCATTGTTCAAGAAAGGGTGTAAGGACAATCCTAATAACTACAGGCCGGTCAGTTTAACATCAGTGGTGGGTAAAGTTTTAGAAACAATAATCAAGGAAAAAATTAACGGGCACTTGGAGAGGTTTAAACTAATTAAGGAGTGCCAACACGGATTCGTAAAAGGCAGATCGTGTTTGACTAATCTAATTGAATTTTTTGATGAAGTAACAGGGAGGATTGATGAAGGGAATGCAATGGATATTGTCTACATGGATTTTCAGAAGGCGTCTGACAAAGTGCCACATAGAAGGCTAGTTAACAAAATTGAGGCTCATGGAATAGGTGGGTCAGTTGCAGCTTGGATAAGAAATTGGCTTAAGAACAGAAAACAGCGAGTTGTAACTGCAAGTTAAATATTTGGGATTCTGTTGGTTTAAGAAGAGTAAAACAAGGTTACACTGCAGTAGGAGTAAATTGGCACAGCAGGCAGTGGAAACCAGTTTTCTAACCAATCAGCAGGGGTGACTCATTTGGCTGTAAACAAACAGTATAAAAAGACCAGTCCTAGTGCGAGTCAGCAGAGATTGCTGTGAGTTTGGGTAAGTGTGAGTTAGGGTAAGTGGGGTGTTAGGTGCTCTTTTCAAACTTTAACTCTGTGGGTTGTAGTTAATAAGGCCTTTCTGGTGCAGAGTGACTGTTGGTAAACCATTTAACTGGTGTAATTAGAGGGATTGATTTAATTTAAATCCAATTAATTAAAGGGGATACTAGCATCTAAAATCGGGCAGAGGGTGTCCATAACTAACAATAAAAAATTTAATTAATTACATAGAATGGAGCAGGTGATGTGTTACTGTTGCGAGATGTGGGAGCCGGTGGACCCCATTGAGGCTCACGGTGATTACGTCTGTGACAAGTGTCTGCTGCTACAGGAACTCCAGCTCCGTGTTGATGAGCTGGAGTCTGAGCTTCAGACACTGCGACACATCAGGGAGGGGGAGCAGTACCTGGACTCTGTGTTTCAAGAGGTGGTCACACCTATGAAGTTAATTAATTCAGATGTAGCCCATGGTCAGGGATAGGACGGTGTGACTACGAGTGAGGCAGGTACGGGGATCCAGGAGGTAGTGTTGGAGGAGCCGCAGCCCTTGCTCTTGTCCAACAGGTTCGAGGTTCCTTCTCCCTTTGGGGACAGGAGCAGTGACTGCAGGGAGGATGAGCAACCTGGCCACAGCACCGTGGAATGGGGGGCCATTCAAGAAGGGGGAGTAAATAGAAATGTTGTAGTGGTAGGGGATAGTATTATTAGGGGGATAGATAGAATACTCTGCAGCCGAGAGCGAGAGTCCCGAAGGCTGTGTTGCCTACCCAGTGCCAGGGTTAAGGAGATCTCCTCTGGGCTGGAAAGAAACTTGCAGTGGGAGGGGGTGGATCCAGTTGTCGTGGTCCATGTTGGTACAAACGACGTAGATAGGACTAGGAAGCCGGTTCTGTTAAAGGAGTATGAGCAGCTTGGGGTCAAATTAAAAAACAGAACCTCAAGGTTAATAATCTCTGGATTATTACCTGAGCCACAAGCAAATTTGGCTAGGACAAATAAAATTAGAGGGTTAAATGTGTGGCTCAAAGACTGGTGTGGGAGAAATGGGTTTTGCTTCCTGGGACACTGGCACCAGTACTGGGGCAGGAGGGAGCTGTTCCGTTGGGACGGGCTTCACTTGGCCAGTGCTGGGACTAGAGTCCTGGCGAATCATATAATTGGGCTGTAGAGAGGGCTTTAAACTAACTAATGGGGGGGAGGTTCCTAGAGAGCAAATAATAAAAATGACAACACAGAAGGTCATAGACTTAGGTAGCAGTGGGGAAATTAAAAACCAGAGCGTGTCAGGAAGGGGCAGAAGGTATGGAGTAAAAGGTAAAGTAATAAAAAGGGCAAAAGCAGGAACTAAGTGTCACAAAACATATTTGAAAGTTCTCTATCTGAATGCACATAGCATTCGTAACAAAATAGACGAGTTAATGGCACAAATAACTACATATGGGTATGATCTTGTGGCCATTACAGAAACATGGCTGCAGGGTGACAATGCCTGGGAAGTAAACATACCAGGTTATTTAACGATCAGGAAGGACAGGCAGGAAGGAAGGGGAAGTGGGGTGGCTATGTTAATAAAGGAAGGAATCACTGTAATACAGAGAAATGATATTGGGTCAAAAGATCAGGATAATGAAACAGTTTGGGTGGAGATAAGGAATAATAAGGGGAAAGAAACACTAGTGGGCGTAGTCTATAGGCCTCCGAACAGTTGCAACTCTGTTGGATGGAGTATCAATCAGGAAATAGTTGAGGCTTGTAACAAGGAAACATCTATAATTATGGGGGATTTTAACTATCATATTAATTGGACAAATCAAATTGGGCAGGGCTGCCTTAAGGATGAGTTCATTGAGTGTATTAGGGATGAGTTTCTTGAGCAGTATGTAACTGAACCAACGAGAGGGCAAGCAACCTTAGATCTGGTTCTGTGTAACGAGACAGGATTAATTAAAAATGTCCTAGTAAAGGATCCCCTTGGAATGAGTGACCATAACATGGTTGAATTCCATATTCAATTAGAGGGTGAGAAGGTTGGATCTCAAACAAGCGTGCTAAGCTTGAATAAAGGAGACTATTAAGGTATGAGAGCGGAATTGAGTAGAGTGGATTGGGAAAATAGATTAAAGGGTAAGATGATACATGATCAGTGGTGTACATTTAAGGAGTTATTTTACAACTTCCAAAAAATATATATTCCACTGAGAAGAAAAGGGTGTAAAAGAAAAGACAGCCATCCGTGGCTAAGTAAAGAAATTAAGGATAGTATTCGACTAAAAACAAGGGCATATAAGGTAGCCAAATCTAGTGGGAGGATAGAGGATTGGGAAAACTTTACAAGACAGCAAAAAATAACAAAAAGATTGATTAAGAAAGGGAAGATAGATTATGAAAGTAAATTAGCAAAAAATATAAAAACAGATAGTAAGAGTTTTTATAGTTATATAAAAAGAAAAAGGGTGGCTGAAGTAAATGTTGGTCCCTTAGAGGATGAGACCGGGAAATTAATGGTGGGAAATATGGAGATGGCAAAAACACTGAATGAATATTTTGTATCAGTCTTTACAGTAGAGGACACTAAGAATATCCCAACACTGGACAAACAGGGGGCTATGGGGGGGAGGAGCTAAACACGATCAAAATCACCAAGGAAGTGGTACTCGGTAAAATAATGGGACTCAAGGCGGATAAATCACCTGGACCTGATGGCTTACATCCTAGGGTCTTGAGGGAAGTGGCGGTAGGGATTGTGGATGCATTAGTAATAATTTTCCAAAACTCCCTGGACTCAGCAAAGGTCCCGGCAGACTGGAAAACTGCTAACGGTCATGGCCCTGTGGGTAGTGGAGCAGGCCCAGGGGCCGTGTAGCCTGATCCTGCTCCTATTTTGTGTGTCTAATTCTGTCAGATTCAGGAGATGGTTCTGTGATAATGGATTGGCGGTTAGCATCAGATCAGCCATGATCTTATTGAATGGCGGAGCAGGCTCGAGGGGCCGATTGGCCTACTCCTGCTCCTATTTCTTATGTTCTTATGTAACGTAACACCCTTATTTAAAAAGGGCAGTAGACAGAAGGCTGGAAACTATAGACCGGTTAGCCTAACATCTGTGGTAGGTAAAATTTTGGAGTCCATTATTAAGGAGACAGTAACAGGACATTTGGATAATCATAATTTAATAGGACAAAGTCAGCATGGTTTTATGAAGGGGAAGTCATGTTTGACAAATTTGCTGGAGTTCTTTGAGGAAGTAACATATAGAGTGGATAAAGGGGAACCAGTGGAAGTAGTGTATTTAGACTTCCAAAAGGCATTTGACAAGGTGCCACACAAAAGATTATTGCTTAAGATAAAAAATCACAGGATTGGGGGTAATATTCTGGCATGGATAGAGGATTGGCTATCTAACAGAAGGCAGAGAGTTGGGATAAATGGTTCATTCTCAGACTGGCAATCAGTAACTAGTGGTGTTCCGCAGGGGTCAGTGCTGGGTCCCCAACTCTTTACAATCTATATTAACGCTTTGGAGGAGGGGACCGAGTGTAACATATCAAAGTTTGCAGATGATACTAAGATGGGAGGGAAAGTAGTCAGTGAGGAGGACATAAAAATCCTGCAAGGGGACATAGACAGGCTAAGTGAGTGTGCAGAGATTTAGCAGATGGCAGATGGAATACAATACTGGAAATTGTGAGGTTATGCACTGATGCGCTATCAATTACTCAAAAGACTGAGGTTAAGCGAGTAACTAACAGGCTTTTATTAACAAGAGAATGAAGGTGTGCCTCGAGTGGTCGACCAGTCCAGAATACAGAGGGACTGTGGAGCAGTCACCTTTATAACTGGACTCGTGGGAGGAGTCAGCCGAGGCATGTACAGACATGTACACAGTGGAATACAAACAGTGGTTTACCACATTCACCCCTTGTTTAAAAATGAGTCCGGCGGGGTGAAGTGTATTAAAAGTTTGTGTATTGGAGTCTCTCCGGAGGTCTTGTCTGCCGCTGTGATCGGCGTGGCGACGGCAGGGGTAGCGAAGCTTCCAGCGTCGAGTCCCGCGTAGGCTGGGGCACTGGTGTGTAGTCCTCGTGGGTGTCGAGCGGGTCGCGGGGCCCAAGTGTGCCATCTGCTGGGGTTGGATATTGGATCGTGGGGGGGGGTGGTAGTGGGTAGTGGGTTACTGGGGCCCCCGAGGGTGCGAGGTCTCGTATGGAGACTGTGTCCTCCCGCCCGTCCAGGTACGCAATGTAAGCATACTGGGGTTTGGCGTGGAGGAGGTCGACCCTCTTGACCAGGGGGTCCATTTTATGGGTCCTCACGTGTCTTCTCAGTAGGACCGGCCCTGGGGACGTCAGCCATGGTGGTAGCGATGTCCCCGATGTGGACTTCCTTGGGAAGACAAACATTTTCTCATGAGGGGTGGCGTTAGTGGCAGTGCAGAGCAGTGACCGAATAGAGTGGAGCGCATCGGGGAGCACATCCTGCCAGCGGGAGGTCGGAAGGCCCCTTGACTTTAAGGCTAGCAGGGCGGCCTTCCAAACTGTCGCATTCTCTCTTTCCACCTGTCCGTTCCCCCGGGGGTTGTAACTGGTGGTCCTGCTTGTGGCAATACCCCTAGCGAGCAGGTACTGGCTGAGTTCGTCGCTCATAAACGATGAGCCCCGGTCGCTATGGATATAGCTGGGGAAACCGAACAGGGTGAAGAGGTCGTTCAGACATTTAATGACCGTGGCACTGGTCATGTCCGGGCAGGGGATGGCGAACGGGAAACGGGAGTACTCATCAATAATGTTGAGGAAGTACACATTACGGTCGGAGGAGGGGAGAGCCCCTTTAAAATCAATGCTCAGGCGCTCGAAGGGGCGAGTGGCTTTTATCAGGTGAGCCCTGTCTGGTCTATAAAAGTGCGGTTTGCACTGAGCGCAGACTTGGCAGTTCCTGGTCATGGTCCTGACCTCCTCAATGGAGTAAGGCAGGTTGCGGGCCTTGATGAAGTGGAAGAACCTGGTGACCCCCGGGTGGCAGAGGTCATTGTGGAGGGCCCGCAGTCTATCGATCTGCGCGCTGGCGCAGGTGCCACGCGATAGAGCATCCGGGGGTTCATTGAGCTTCCCGGGCCGGTACAAGATCTCGTAATTGTAGGTGGAAAGTTCGATTCTCCACCTCAAGATCTTGTCGTTTTTGATTTTGGATGCGCTATCAATTACTCAAAAGACTAAGGTTAAGCGAGTAACTAACAGGCTTTTATTAACAAGAGAATGAAGGTGTGCCTCGAGTGGTCGACCAGTCCAGAATACAGAGGGACCGTGGAGCAGTCACCTTTATACCTGGACTCGTGGGAGGAGTCAGCCGAGGCATGTACAGGCATGTACACAGTGGAATACAAACAGTGGTTTACCACTTGCACTTTGGCAGGAAAAATCGTAGAGCAAGTTATTATCTTAATGGCAAGAAACTGGAAAGTACTGAAGTACAAAGGGATCTGGGGGTCCTGGTGCACGAAACTCAAAAGGTTATTGCAGGTGCAGCAAGTGATTAAGAAGGCCAATGGAATGTTGGCTTTCATTACTAAGGGGATAGAATATAAAAATAGGGAGGTATTGCTTCAGTTGTACAAGGCCGCACCTGGAATACTGCATACAGTTTTGGTGTCCATACTTAAGAAAAGGCATACTTGCTCTCGAGTCAGTACAAAGAAGGTTCACTCGGTTAGTCCCGGGGATGAGGGGATGGACATATGAGGAGAGGTTGAGTAGATTGGGACTCTACTCATTGGAGTTCAGAAGAATGAGAGGCGATCTTATTGAAACATATAAGATTGTGAAGGGGTTGGATCGGGTGGATGCGGGGAGGATGTTCCCGATGATGGGTGAAACTAGAACTAGGGGGCATAGTCTTAGAATAAGGGGCTGCTCTTTCAAAACTGAGATGAGGAGGAACTACTTCACTCAGAGGGTGGTAGGTCCATGGAATATGCTGCCCCAAAAAGCTGTAGAAGCTACATCATTACATAAATTTAAAACAGAAATAGACAGTTTCCTAGAAGTAAAGGGAATTAAGGGTTACGGGGTGCAGGCAGGAATTTGGACATGAGTCTAGGTTCGGATCGGACATGGCCCTGTGGGTAGCGGAGCGGGCCCAGGTGCTGTGTAGCCTGATCCTGCTCCTATTTCATGTGTCTAATTCTGTTAGATTCAGGAGATGGTTCTGTGATAGTAGATTGGCGGTTAGGATCAGGTCAGCCATGATATTATTGAATGGCGGAGCAGGCTCGAGGGGCCGATTGGCCTACTCCTGCTCCTATTTCTTATGTTCTTATGGTAAATGGCTGTTTTCATACTGGAAGATGGTAGACAGTGGTGTACCGCAAGGGTCAGTGCTGGGGCCACTGCATTGTTTGATATATATAAATGACCTGGGGGTATGGCAAACAGTGATGATGATACCAATCAACTGCAACAGGAAATAGAAAGGCTAGCAGAATGGGCAGACAAGTGGCAGATGGAATTTAATACAGAGAAGTGTGAGGTGATGCGTTTTGGCAGAAGGAACAGGGAGAAGCAATATACACTTAATGGCACATTTTTAAAGAGTGTCCAGGGACAGAGGGACCTGGGTGTTAAAGTGCATAGGTCCCTGAAGTTGGCAGGACATATCGAGAGAGTGGTTAGCAAAGCATATGGGATCTTACGCTTCATAAATAGAGGTATTGAGTGCAAAAGTAGAGAAGTTATGCGGAACTTTTATAAAGCGCTGGTTAGTCCACAATTGGATATTGCGTCCTGTTCTGGTCACCACACTTTAGGAAGGATGTGAAGGCACCTAAGAGGGTGCAGAGGAGATTTACCAGAATGGTTCCAGGTATGGGGGATCTTAGCCAAAAAGACAGTTTGGAGAAGCTGGATTTGTTTTCATTAGAGCAAAGGAGGTTGAGGGGTGATTTGATAAAGGTGTTCAAGATTATGACGGGTTTGGATAAGCTAGATGGGGAAAGGTTATTCCCACTAGTTGATGGTACAAGGACTAGGGGACACAGATTTAAGGTTTTTGGGCAAGAGATACAGGGGGGATGTGAGGGAAAACATTTTTACGCAGCGAGTGGTGAGGACCTGGAACTCGTTGCCGACGAAAGTGGTAGAAGCGGAGACACTCAATGTTTTCAAGGGGAGACTTTACCCTCCCCGACTCCCTTTATGGTCTTTGGCCCAAGGTCTGAGACTCAATAAACTGTGTTAAGATGCTGCACAGTTGGAAGAACACAGATATTGACACCCAAGTGTCCACCATTCATCCCAACTTGGGTGTGATCCAGTAAACATAGATCATGCACCTAAGTTTTTTTTTCATATTCATTCATGGGATGTGGGCATCACTGGCAAGGCCAGCATTTATTGCCCTTCCCTAGTTGCCCTTGAGAAGGTGGTGGTAACCGCCTTCTTTAACCGCTGCAGTCCATTTGGTGAAGGTACTCCCACAGTTCTGTTAGGGAGGTAATTCCAGTATTTTGACCCAGCAACTATGAAGGAACGGCGATATATTTCCAAGTCAGGATGTTGTGTGACTTGGAGGGGAGCTTGGTGGTGTTCCCATACACCTGCTGCCCTTGTCCTTCTGGGAAGTAGAGGTCGCAGGTTTCGGAGGTGCTGTCGAAGAAGCCTTGGCGAGTTGCTGCAGTGCATCTTGTAGATGGTACATACTGCAGCCACGGTGCACCAGTGGTGGAGGGAGTGAATGTTTAAGGTGGTGAATAGTGTTCCAATCAAACAGGCTGCATTGTCCTGGATGGTGTTGAGCTCCTTGCGTGTTGTTGGAGCTGCACTCATCCAGGCAAGTGGAGAGTATTACATCAAACTCCTGCCTTCACAGAATCACAGAATCTACAGTGCAGATAGAGGCCATTTCGGCCCATCGAGTCTGCACCGACACATACCCCACCCTATCCCCGTAACCCCACGTATTTAATCCCCTAACACTAAGGGTCAATTTATCATAGCCTTGTGCCTTGTAGATGGTGGAAAGGCTTTGGGGAGTCAGGAGGTGAGACACTCACCGCAGAATATTCAGCTTCTGGCCTGCTCTTGCAGCCACAGTATTTATGTGGCTGGTCCAGTTAAGTTTCTGGTCAATGGTGAACCTCAGGATGTAGATGGTGGGGGTTTCGGCGATGGCAATGCCGTTGAATATTAAAGGGTGGTGGTTAGACTCTCTCTTGTTGGAGATGGTCACTGCCTGGCATTTAAGTGGCAAGTAACATTTGCGTCACATATCAGCCCAAGCCTGAATGTCATCCAGGTCTTGGTGCATGTGAGCATGGACTGATTCATTACCTCAGGGGTTGTGAATGGAACTAAATACTGTGCAATCATCAGCGAATATCCCCTATGATGGAGGGAAGGTCATTGATGAAGCAGCTGAAGATGGTTGGGCCTAGGACACTGCCCTGAGGAACTCCTGCAGTGATGTCCTGGGGCTGTGATGATTGGCCTACAACAACCACAACCATCTTCCTAGGTATGATGCTAGCCAGTGGAGAGCTTTCCCTCTGATTCCCATTGACTTTAATTTTACTAGGGCTCCTTGATGCTATATACTCAGTCAAATGCTACCTTGATGTCAAGGGCAGTCACTCTCACCTCACCTCTGGAATTCAGCTCTTTTGTCCATGTTTGGACCAAGGCTGTAATGATGTCCGGAGCAGAGTGGTCCTGGCAGAACTCAAACTGAGCATTGGTGAGCAGGTTATTGGTGAGTGCCCCTGCTTGATAGCACTGTCGACGACACCTTTCATTACTTTGCTGAGTAGACTGATGGGGCAGTAATTAGCCATGTTGTATTTATCCTGCTTTTTGTGGAGAGGACGCACCTGGGCAGTTTTCCACATTGTCGGATAGATGCCAGTGGTATAGCTGTACTGGAACAGCTTGGCTAGCGGTGCAGAGCACAAGTCTTCAGCATGACAGCTGGGATGTTGTTGGGGCCCATAGCCTTTGCTGTATCCAGTGCGTTCAGCTGTTCCTTGATATCACATGGAGTGAATTGAATTGGCTGAAGACTGGCTTCTGTGATGGTGGGAACCTCAAGAGGAGGATGGGATGGATCATCCACTCAGTACTTCTTGCTGAGGATGGTTGCGAATGCGTGAGCCTTTCTTTTGCACACACGTGCTGGGCTCCACCATTTTTGAGGATGGGGATGTTCATGGAGCCTCCTCGGCCCGTTAATTGTTTAATTGTCCACCAGCATTCATGAATGCAGAGCTTTGCAGGACCAGCCACATAAATACTGTGGCAACAAGAGCAGTTGAGAGGCTGGGTATTCTGCGGCGAGTGTCTCACCTCCTGACTCCCCAGAGCCCTTCCACCATCTACAAGGCACAAGTCAGGAGTGTGATGGAATACTCTCCACTTACCTAGATGAGTGCAGCACCAACAACACTCAAGAGGCTCAACACCATCCAGGACAAAGCAGACCGCTTTACTGGCACCCCATCCACCACCTTAAACATTCACTCTCTCCACCACTGGCGTACCGTGGCTGCAGTGAGTACCATCTACAAGAAGCACTGCAGCAACTCGCCAAAGCTTCTTCGACAGCACCTCCCAAACCCGCGACCTCTTCCACCTAGAAGGGCAGCAGGCGCATGGGAACACCACCACCTCCAAGTTCCCCTCCAAATCACAAACCATCCTGGCTTGGAAATATATCGCCGTTCCTTCATCGTCGCTGGGTCAAAATCCTGGAACTCCCTCCCTAACAGCACTGTGTGAGCACCTCACCAGATGGACTGCAGTGGTTCAAGAAGGCTGCTCACCACAACTTTTTCAATGGCAATTAGTGATGGGCAATAAATGCTGGCTTGGCCAGTGGCGCCCACATCCGTGAATTAATAAAATGATTTGATAAAGTACCTCGTAACAGACTGTTTCGGAAAATATAAGCACATGGTATTAAAGGAACGGTGGCAACTTGGGTACGAAATTGGCTAAGGGGTAGGAGGCAGAGAGTAGTGGGGAACAGCTGTTTTTCTGACTGGAGAGAAGTATGCAGTGAGGTCCCCATGGGGTCTGTATTAGGACCATTGCTTTTCTTGTTATATATAAATTACTTGTTTATAGGGAGTACATATTGAACGATACAAAACTTGGCAATGTAGTAAATAGTGACCATGGTAGTAGCAGACTGCAGGGGGACATAGACAGACTGGTGAAATGGGCAGACACATGGCAGATGTAATTTAATGCGGATAAGTGTGAAATGATGCACTTTGGGTGAAACAACATGGGGAGGCAGTATGATCTAAATGGTGCTATTTTGAGGTGCAAGAGCAGAGGAAACTGGGTGTGCATATTCACAAATCTTTGAAGGTGGCAGGGAAAGTTGAGGAGGCGGTTAAGAAAGCATATGGGATAATTGGTTTTGTAAATAGGGGCATTGAATACAAAAAAGAACAAGGAAGATATGCTAAAGCTTTACAAATCTCTGGTTAGGCCTCAGCTGGAGTATAGTGTACAATTCTGGACACCACACTTTAGGAGGGATGTCAAGACCTTGGAGAGGGTACAGAGGAGGTTTCCCAGGATGATAGCAAAGTTGAGGGAGTTCAGTTATGTGGAAAGATTGGAGAATTGGGATTGTTTTCCTTAGAGCAGAAAGAAAAAAACTTGGATTGATATAGCGCCTTTCATGAGCTCAGGATGCCTCAAAGCACATTACAGCCAATTACGTACTTTTGAAGTGTAGTCACTGTTGTAATGTAGTAAACATAGCAGCCAATTTGTTCTCCCACAAACAGCAATATGATAATGACTAGATAAAAAAAATTTAAGTGATGTTGATTGGCCAGGACACCGGGGATAACTCCCCCACTCTTCTTCAAAATAGTGCCATAGGATCTTTTACGTCCACCTGAGAGGACAGATGGGGCCTCAGTTTAACATCTCATCTGAAAGACGGCATCTCCAACAGTGCAGCACTCGTTCAGTGCTGCTCTGGAGTGTCAGAGAAGGTTAAGAGGAGACCTAATAAAGGTATTCAAAATGATGAGGGATTTTGATAGAGTGTGTAGGGAGAAATTATTTCCTCTGGCAAGTGAGTTGGTAACCAGAGGTCATAGATTTAAAATAATTGGCAAAAGAACTAGAGGAGAAATGAGGAGAACTGTCTTCACACAGAAGGTGTTAAGTTCCGCAACTTAAAGGGCTATTGGAATCAGATTCCATAGGAACTTTTAAAAAGTAATTGGACACGTACTTGAAGAGGACTAATTTGCAGGGTTATTGGGAAAAAGTTGGGGTGTGGGACTAAATTGGGCAGCTCTTTCAAAGAGCTTGACAGGCCGAATGGCCTCCTTCTGTGCTGTAAGATTCTACGATTCTATCATGGAATGATCTAGCAGGTGGCAGATCCAAATTTAGGGTTGCCATAGAGCACAGAAATAAAAAGGACAAACAAAATATTTAAGTATATTATTTTTCTTCATTAAATGGGGGGAAGGGTGGGGGGTGCGGGATTACTTTGAGCGAAAATTACTCAAGTGTTTTACTTCCCTCTTGAGATTTTGCACTTATTGATTAAACTACATTGTGGATCAAATTATTGCATGTTATAGTTGAGTATTTGAAGCAGATTCAGATGCTTTATTAACCAGTTAAGTGCATGGGTAGATTCCAATGCCAAATTGAAGGAATGTACCTAATGAAACAAAGGGGTCGATTTTCTGGCAGCCGTCGGGCGGCTTTTCATGCGGCCGGGGGCCGAAGATCGCCGAAAAAGCGGATTGCGACCCCCCCCCCCCCCACCGGCTGATTCCCCAGCCCGTCCGACTTTCAGACCGCCGTTTCTCTCCGACCCGCTTCAGTCCCGCCCGCCGCTGGCGGGACTGGCCGTCAGAACAGTAATGATCAATTATCACCTTGTTTAAGCCGATTTTAGGGTGCCCTTGCGACTTTCAGGGGTTCCCCACGCAAAACACGCCTGCGGGGAACCCCGCTGATGAAACCTGGCGTGAAGCTTGCCGGCTTGCTAGCTGTCAGCTGCAGGTCAGGGAAAGCTGCGATTTAAAGGGACAGCATTTGTATGTTGAAGGACCTTGTTGTTGCAGGTTTGGGGCTACTTCTTCAAGGCTTGGGCACAGCTGTGGAAGGTTGGAGCCTCACACACTTCTCCAATGCGATCTCCTGGGAAGTCCCTCTCGCCACCCTCACTCAGCGCAGGCATCTATGAGAAGCATGAGACACCTTTTTTAACTTCCCTTCTTGCCATTAGAGGATCTCCAGCAGCAGAGGCGGCAGCAGCAGAACCAGGAACAGCAGGATGAGCACCAGGAGCACCAGGCTGCAGCTCACTCGCCTGAAGCTGCACAGGCCAGAAGGGGCCAGTGCTTGGAAGTGGCTTGAGAGTACCTTGCTGCACTTTAGGGGGCCATGGGGACCCGTTTCTGCACTGGCAGTCCTACTCAGAAGGACTTCCATGAAGGTCTGGTTTCTCTGTTCAATAGATGGCCAACGCTGCTCAAGAGATGTAATTCTCTTATGAGCACTCACCATGTTCTCCGTACCCTGGCGAGTTACCTCCTCCATGGAGGTTGCCAACCTTTCCATGACGATGCGTTCATGCGCCAATGACTCCACAAAGGCTCTGCTCATGGTCGCTATGGACTCCTCGATTCGCTCCACACTCGCAGCGACCCTGGAGACAAAACCTGCCAGAGACTCCTGCATCTGTGCATGGAGATCCATCACCTCTTCTCTTGCGGATGGACCCAGAGGCAGAGGGTCGACATGCAGCGCAGCTGAGCTGAGCTGGCAGAGTCCTGCGCCCTCCGATGAGGACTCTCCACTGCTGTCCTTGTCTCCAGAATCTGCTGAGGCTCACTTGTGAGCTGTGAAGCACCAGGTGACAACACTACTCTATGTCCCGAAGGTCCCCCTGAGGTGTGAGTGTCTGCGCTGGTGCTGGGTGTAGTGTATGTAACCTGTACCACCTTAAGAGGATACCTTAAGGTGATGGACTACTTTTTGATGGCTCCTGTACATTGTAGTACCGGTGGTGACCATACCGGTATATAAACCCTACGGAGCAAAGTGTATCTCAGTTCAGCCCTGACCCTCAATCACTAAAGACCTGTTTACTTACTTCTGTAGTCTGTGTCCTGTTATTCAGTATAACTGCAATTGAAAACACAGACTCAACAGTGGCGACGAGTCTGATCTTACCTAGCGGCAGTTTTGCATCAAAGGAAGCTTCGTCCTCAGAAACGGGCGTCGAAAAAAGGCATCCGCCCTCAACATCCTGCATCGCACGGGAGGCCATCGGAAACTCGGTTTGGTTTGCTAGCCACGAAGTCAAGCATCAGTGAGCATCCCTTCTACGACAGCGGCGGGTAAGCCCGATCGAGCGGTACGGGGGGGGAGTCGGCCGAGTTGTCAGTGGGAGAAGGGGAGGGAAAATGATGAAAAGGGCGGAGAACATGACCGCAGCCAGTGTCAGGGGCCGGACTGCAATCGGGCAGAGACGCGCGGCAGCCAGAAAAGCGTTTATGGCCACAAGAACCACGGGAGCGGCGGGGGAACAAGAGCAGCAACGCAGGGGAAAATAAAGGACCGCTGGGAGGCGTGGACAGCAACAGCGTGGGAATCGCCATTTTGAGTCGGCGGGGGAAGAAGACAAGCGCGGGAAAAGCCGCCATCTTGAAAAAAACAAATAATAATAATAGTAATATCCAAAGGGGAAGGAGAAACTCAGCAAGGATGCCAAAAACGGGTCAAATCACTGCTTTTGATAACGATGTAGAAGATTGGGCCACTTATGTGGAATGCATCGAAGTTTACTGTACAACGAATGAGGTACCGGATGATAAGAAAGCACTAACACTATTAAACTCAATGGGTGCGAAGACGTACGGGTTATTAAGGAACCTTGTAACACCAGACAAACCGGTAGGGAAGAGTTTCGCGGATATTGTTACTATCCTGCAGGAGCATTTAAACCCCACGCCGCTGCTGATAGCGGAACGATTTAAATTCTGCAAAAGAATTCAACTCAAAGAAGAAAGCAACACTGAATTCCTAACAGAACTGCGCAAGTTATCAAAGTACTGCCAGTTCGGAACAGGACTAGCAGACGCACTGAGAGATAAGTTTGTGTGTGGGCTCCGAAGGGAAGGAACCCAGAAGCGACTGCTAGAGGAAAAGGACCTTACGCTGGACAAAGCTTTCAGCATTGCAGCATCCCACGAGGCAGCAGCACAGGGTGCTGCAGAGATACAGCAAAGACCATTGGAATTCAGCACCAATGAAATGGCATTGGGCACAGTAAAGTGCTATCATTGTGGAAGGACAACGCATGACCAGAACCAGTGCTGGTTCAAAGATAAAGAATGCAGGCAATGTGGCAAACTTGGTCACATAGCGAGAGTATGCCGGTCCAGAAAGAAGACCAGCAGCAAAAAGTCACCACAGGAGAAGTAAAAAAAGTACACAAGGTGACAGAGAACAGTTCGGATGAACAGAAGACGGATTCAGACTCCAGCAGTAAGCAACTGGGTTGTCTGAAAATACACAATGTGGGTAACACAGCAGACCACCAAACTATCTGGGTCATGCTTCGGATAGCAGGAGTCCAAGTGAAGATGGAATTGGACACTGGGTCGGCATTAACGGTCATGAATAAGCAAGATTACAAAAGGTTATTCTCGCACATTCCTCTGAGAGATACGGAGATTGTATTGAAAACATACACGGGGCAAATAGTATACCCCAAAGGAAAGATAAAAGTAAACGTGGTCTACAATGGTAAAGAAAGTCAGAAAATGGACTTGTATGTGTTACCTGATGGAGGTCCGCCACTACTGGGACGGGAATGGATCCAGAGAATAAATGTGGACTGGCATTCCATACAAGCACTGACTGTAGATGCCTGTAAGGAGGACGACGTCAAACCTAAACGACTGTCCAAAATGTTAGACAATGCTAAGGAGGTGTTCCAACAGGGACTTGGAACACTGAAAGGAATTACGGCAACCACCAAGGTTGAAGAACATGCATACCCAAAATTTTTCAAAGCCAGACCGGTACCTTATGCGATACGACCTGCTGTGGAAGCAGAGCTGGAAGGGCTAGAACGTTCAGGGGTACTGTCCAAGGTGGACTGGAGCAAATGGGCTACACCCATTGTTCCTGTCATGAAGCGTTCGTTGAGCAACAAGCCGGGGGGACCTGGGAAGGTTCGCATCCGTGCCGATTTCAAGATCACTGTTAATCCGGTTCTTCACACGGTGCAATATCCGCTTCCGCGGATTGAAGATATCTTTGCTTTGCTGTCTGGCGGGAAACACTTCACTAAGATAGACCTGGCGCAGGCGTACCTACAGATGGAAGTTGATGAAGCGACACGTCAGCATCTCACGATCAACACGCATAAGGGCTTATATCGGTATAATAGACTGGTTTTTGGAGTGGCATCGGCTCCAGCGATTTGGCAAAGGGCCATGGAGCAGGTATTGCAGGGAATTCCAGGCACACAATGCTACCTGGATGACATCTTGATTACAGGAGATAACGATAAGGATCACCTCGTGAATTTGGAGCAGGTGCTCATCAGATTGAAAGAATATGGGCTCAGAGTTAATCGCTAGAAATGCGAGTTCTTTCAAAAGCGAATCTCGTACTGCGGCCACGTCATTGACCGGGAGGGGCTCCATAAGTCACCTGACAAGATCGAAGCTATTGTAAAAGCTCCTGCACCGGAAAATGTATCCCAGTTGAGGTCGTTCCTCGGGTTGGTTAACTATTACCACAAGTTTCTTCCAAATTTATCCACGGTGTTACACCCGCTAAACACTCTTTTGCAAATGGGAATACCATGGAAGTGGAGTGATGATTGTAAGCGGGCTTTTCAAAAGAGCAAGGCACTGATCACCTCTAAGGAAGTGTTGGCTCACTTTAACCCAACGCTGCCTATTCGCTTAGCTTGTGATGCTTCTCCATATGGTATCGGGGCAGTGCTCTCAAATAAGTTTCCAGATGGCTCGGAAAGGCCAGTCGCTTTCGCATCCAGATCATTGACCTCCGCTGAGTGCAACTATGCTCAGATAGATAGGGAGGCTCTCAGCCTCGTGTGGGGAGTTAAGAAATTTAACCATTACCTGCAAGGCCAAAAGTTTACGCTGCTGACAGATCACCAGCCGTTGGTTTCCATTTTCAACCCTAAGAAGGGTGTTCCGGTAATGACGGCACAGAGGCTTCAGAGATGGTCCCTTTTCCTAGGGGCACATCAATATGATATTGAATTCAAAGGTACAAAGCAACATGGTAATGCTGATGGGCTGTTGCGCCTGCCACTACCTACAGCAGCAGTTGACCCTGTCGAGATATTTCACTCGACCATCATCGAATGCTTACCAGTCACCAATGCGGGTATTGAGAGAGAGACCCGAAATGACCCGACACTGTCTCGGGTCTACGACTTGAGAGTGAAGGGATGGCCAGCACATGACGAACCATTGTTACCAGCATTCTCAGCCAGACAAGAACAGCTGTCCGTATGTCAAGGAACATTGATGTATGGAACAAGGGTGATTATTCCTCCGAAATTAAGAGAGAGAGTTCTGAAAGAATTGCACGAAGGTCATCTGGGGGGAGTCAAGATGAAAAGCCTTGCTAGGGTTTATGTGTGGTGGCCAGGTATCGAAAAACAAATAGAGGATCTGACTAAAAGCTGCTCAGGGTGCCAAAAAGTTCAAAATGCACCTCCAATTGCACCGCTGCATCCGTGGGAATGGCCTTCAGCCCCATGGCAATGTGTGCATATCGACTTTGCAGGTCCATTCATGGATTCCATGTTTTTGATAGCAGTAGACGCACATTCTAAATGGCCAGAAGTGATTAAGATGTCGACTGTAGTGTATGCAACCTGTTCCACCTTAAGAGAACTACTTTAAGAGATGTACTACTTTCTCTTGGCTGCTGTATACTGTAATACCGGTGCTGACCACACCGGTATATAAGTGTTGTGTAGGGATCTGCTGGGCAGTTCAGCCCTGACCTCCGAATAGTAAAGACCTGTTAAAGTTATTCTTGTGGTCTGTGTCCAGTGATTTATAATAAGCATAACTGGGACACACAGACTTAACAGTGGCGACGAGTCTGAACTTACCCTGCGGCAGTTTTACATCCAAGGCAGCTTCGTCCTCAGAACGGGCGTCGAGAAGAGGCATCCGCCCTCATCATCCTGCTGAGCACCATCGCACGGGAGGCATCGAGAACCCGGGTTAAAAAAGAAAAATTCTGACCACGAAGCCCTCCATCAGCGACAGGCAGTGATCATCCCTTCTACCATGGTGGTGGGTAAGCTGATCAGCGACACGAGCAGAAAGTCGGCCGCGTTGACTGTGGAGTGGGGGAGGGAAAACGGAGGAAAAAGGGCGGAGAACACGACCACGGCCGGTGAAAGGGCCGGGCTGCAATCGAGGCCGAGAGGCAGCGACTGGGGCAGCTTAAGGCACGAGAGCCGTGGAGAACTCAAACGCAGCCGGTGTAAAGGACCGGGCTGCATGCGGGGCTGAAAGGCGCAACAGCAGGGGAAGCGTGAATGCCCACGGGAACCGCGGGGGAGTAAAGCAGCGTCGGGGAATTGAGAACCGCTGGGGAGGCGAGAACGGCAGCAGCACGGCAATCGCCATTGCAGCCAGCGGGGGAAGAAGGCAAACACGGGAATCCGCCATTGTAGTCGGCGGGGGAAGAAGACGAGCGCGGGAAAGACCGCCATTTTGAGAAAAAGAAAAATTAAAAAACTTGCAAGGATGCCTAAACATGGGAACATTAATACCTTTGATAGCGATATCGAAGATTGGACCACGTATGTAGAACGCATGGAAGTTTATTGTAAAGCAAATAAGGTACCAGATGATGAGAAAGCACTAACCTTATTAAGCTCAATGGGTGCGAAGACATACGGGCTATTGAAGCACCTTCTGTCACCAGATAAACCGGCGGATCAGACTTTCGCGAATATTGTTACTGTCCTGAAAAATCATTTAAACCCCACGCCGCTGATGATAGCGGAACGATTTAAATTTTACAGAAGAACGCAGCTGAAAGACGAAAGCAACGCTGAATTTTTAATTGAACTGCGTAAGCTAGCAAAGTACTGTCAGTTTGGAACAGGACTAGCAGATGCACTGAGAGATAAATTTGTGTGTGGATTGTTAAAAGAAGGAACACAAAAGCGACTGCTTGAGGAGAATGATCTTACGCTTGATAAAGCTGTCACTATTGCAGCATCGCACGAAGCTGCAGCGAGAGGCACTGCGGAAATGCAGCTACGGTCACCGGAACTCAGCACCAATCAAATGGTCTTGGGTACAGTAAAATGTTATCATTGTGGAAAGACAACGCACGATCAGAACCAGTGCTGGTTCAAAAATCAGGAATGCAGAAAATGTGGCAGGCTTGTTCACATAGCTAAAGTATGCCGGTCAGGAAAGAGGACCAGCAACAAAAAGTCACCGCAGGAAAAGTACAGAAAGGTACACAAGGTGACAGAGAACAGTTCGAATGAACAGAAGTCAAATTCAGACTCCAGCAGTAATGAACTGGGTAGTCTAAGAGTACACAATGTTGGTAATGAAGCAGACCTCCAAACAATCTGGGTCACACTTCAGATAGCAGGAGTCCAAGTGAAGATGGAATTGGACACTGGATCGGCATTGACGGTCATGAATAAGCAAGATTACAAAAGGTTATTCCCACATATTCCCCTACGGGATACGGAGATTGTATTGAAAACATACACGGGGCAAAGAGTATACCCCATCGGGAAGATAGAGGTAAAGGTGGTCCACAAGGGCAAAGAAAACCGAGGAATGGACTTATATGTGCTACCTGAGGGAGGTCCAGCACGACTGGGACGGGAGTGGATTAGGAAAATAAATATGGACTGGCATTCCTTAAAAGCACTAACGGTAGATTCCGGTAAAAAAGATGTCAAACCTAAACGATTGTCCAGAATATTGGACGATGCTAAAGAGGTGTTCCAACAGGGACTGGGAACACTGAGAGGAATTACGGCAAACATCAAGGTTGAAGAACATGCAAGCCCGAAATTTTTCAAAGCCAGACCGGTACCTTATGCGATACGACCTGCTGTGGAAGCTGAGCTGGAAGGGCTAGAACGTTCAGGAGTACTGTCTAAGGTAGACTGGAGTGAGTGGGCCATGCCCATTGTCCCCGTCATGAAGCGTTCATCGAGCAACAAGCCGGGGGAACCGGGGAAGGTTCGCATCTGTGGAGGTTTCAAGATCACTGTTAATCCGGTGCTTCACACGGTGCAGTATCCGCTTCCGTGGATTGAGGATATCTTCGCTTCGTTGTCTGGCGGGAAACACTTCACCAAGATAGACCTGGCGCAGGCGTACTTACAGATGGAAGTTGAGGAAGAGTCACGCCAGTATCTCACGATCAACACGCATAGAGGCTTGTACCGGTATAATAGACTGGTTTTTGGAGTGGCATCGGCTCCAGCAATTTGGCAGAGGGCCATGGAGCAGGTATTACAGGGAATTCCAGGCACACAATGTTACCTGGACGATATTCTGATTACAGGAGATGATGACGAGGAACACCTTGCAAATTTGGAACTGGTGCTCACCAGATTGAAAGAATATGGACTTCGAGTTAATCGCCAGAAATGTGAGTTCTTTCAGAAGCGGATCTCGTACTGTGGTCATGTCATTGACCAGGAGGGGCTTCATAAGTCTCCTGACAAGATCGAAGCTGTTGTGAAGGCTCCCGCTCCGGATAATGTATCCCAGTTGAGGTCGTTCCTAGGGTTGATTAACTATTACCATAAGTTTCTGCCAAATTTATCCATGGTGCTGCACCCGCTGAACGCTCTTTTGCAGAAGGGAGTACCATGGAAGTGGAGCGAGGACTGTAAGAGGGCCTTTCGCAAAAGCAAGGCATTGATCACCTCAGAGGAAGTGTTGGTTCACTTCAACCCAACGCTGCCTATTCGTTTGGATTGTGATGCTTCTCCATATGGTATTGGGGCAGTACTCTCACACAAGTTGCCAAATGGCCTGGAGAGGCCAGTTGCGTTCGCATCCAGATCATTGACCTCCGCTGAGCGCAACTATGCTCAGATAGATAGGGAGGCTCTCAGCCTTGTGTGGGGAGTAAAGAAGTTTAATCATTACCTGCAGGGCCAAAAGTTTACGCTTCTGACAGACCACCAGCCGTTGGTATCCATTTTTAACCCTAAGAAGGGTGTTTCGGTGATGACAGCACAGAGACTCCAGAGATGGTCCCTTTTCCTAGGGGCACATCAATATCAGATTGAATTCAAAGGTACAAAGCAGCATGGTAATGCTGATGGGCTGTCGCGCCTGCCACTATCTACAGAGGAGGAGGCTCCGACGGTTGACCCTGTTGAGTTATTTCACTCGACCATCATCGAATGTTTACCAGTCACCAATGCAAGTATTGAAAGAGAAACCAGGAATGACCCAACACTGTCCCGGGTCTACGAAGTGACAGTGAAGGGAGGGCCAGCACATGGTGATCCACTGTTACCGGCATTCTCAGCAAGACGAGAACAGCTGTCCGTCTGTCAAGGAACATTGATGTATGGAACAAGGGTGATTATTCCTCCTAAGTTAAGAGAGAGAGTTCTAAAGGAACTGCATGAAGGTCATCTGGGGGGAGTCAAGATGAAAAGCCTTGCTAGGGTTTATGTGTGGTGGCCGGGTATCGACCAACAGATAGAGGATCTGACGAAAAGCTGCTCAGGGTGCCAAAAAGTGCAAATTGCACCTCCGATTGCACCGCTGCATCCATGGGAATGGCCTTCAACCCCATGGCAATGTGTACATATTGACTTTGCTGGTCCATTCATGGACTCCATGTTTTTAATTGCGGTGGACACACATTCTAAATGGCCAGAAGTGATTAAGATGACTACCACTACCTCGGAAAAGACGATCGCGATGCTAAGAACGATATTTGCAAGAAATGGATTGCCAGAACAAATATGTTCAGACAACGGACCACAGTTCGTGTCAGAAGAATTCCAGAAATTCATGAAAAAGTATGCGGTGAAACCCTATACATCTGCCCCATATCATCCGGCTACAAATGGGTTGGCCGAGAGATTTGTACAAACGTTCAAAAAGGCGATAAAAGCCATGAGTGAAGACCATATTCCACTACAACACAAGGTGGACAATTTCCTGATGGCGTATCGAAACACCATGCATGCAGTGACAAATCAAAGCCCTGCCATAATGTTCTATAACAGAAGGTTGCGGTCCCGGTTGGATTTGTTAAAACCCAATGTGTGAAGGGAAGTTGAAAACAAGCAATTCCAGCATGTAAATAACAAGGCCACTCGTAGTTTCGAAATAGGACAACCAGTGTTGGCCAGGGACTATAGGGATGATAAATGGCAACCTGGAACAATTCGTGCACGACAAGGACCCTTGATGTACATGGTAGACGTTGGAGAGAACGTAAGATGATGTCATGCTGACCAACTTGTGGAATCGAGAACAAGGGTCGACCCAATGTCTACGGCAGAGACACCAGTTGAAGAATTTATTGAGCCTGTAGCATCTACCTCAGACTCGAACGTACATGATGATGTTCAATCCATAGGAGATCAAGTGGATGAGTCACCCCAGCAACGAGAACCAGAGACCCCTGAAAGGCGTTATCCGGTCCGGATCAGGATGCTTCCTCAGAGACTGAATCTTTGAACAGTTTTGTGTGTAAATTGTATATATGTTATCCATGTAATGTTTAATTTGGGGTGTACACTGTTAAGCTAAAAGGGGATGAATTGTAGTGTATGTAACCTGTACCACCTTAAGAGGATACCTTAAGGTGATGGACTACTTTTTGATGGCTCCTGTACAATGTAGTACCGGTGGTGACCATACCGGTATATAAACCCTGTGGAGCAAAGTGTATCTCAGTTCAGCCCTGACCCTCAATCACTAAAGACCTGTTTACTTAGTTCTGTAGTCTGTGTCCTGTTATTCAGTATAACTGCAATTGAAAACACAGACTCAACACTGGGTGTGCATATTTCTGCTGACGCTGCGCCCTCAGAGGTTGGAGCTTCCTCTGAGGAATCTGGCTGCACAGCCTCTTCCTCCTCCACAGTGGGGACGGGGGCTCTGGATGGTCCTGCGGGGGAGTAGAGGAAGGAGTTAGAGATGTGATGCCAAGGTTACATGCACATTCGAGTTGACATCTGCTGACACCTGCATCTATGCAGCCTTGGTCTCATTGGGAGGCCTCTTCCTGCCTGACCTAGGGAAGAGGAACTCCCTGTGGGCCCTAACCCCATCCAATAATGCCTGCAGTGAAGCTTCGTCAAATTTGGAGGCAGCTCGGGGTCTGGCACTGGCCACAGCTGCTGCAGGCTCCTCTGCCATCCTGTATGGTTCGTTTGGAAGCCTTCAGAGGATGCAGTGCTTGAAAGCACCACGAATAATGACATCATACTGTGGGGCTTTCTGACACGAATTGGACAATTAGCAAGGCTGTCCACATGCTGGGAATTAATTGGCCACTTGAGGGAAAATTGCGTGGAACTGGCTGACACATTTTTTGTGTGTCAGAAACCCAACAATTTCCCACACAAGCCGAAAATCGGGGCCAAAGTCTCTTTGATTTGATTACAATCGAATTCAAGAAATTCAGCCAATACCTCAACATTTTGGACAGACATAAACTGATTAATGTACTCTAGTTGCAGGGCTACCAAGTACTGTAATATCAGGGCAACTTGGAACCAGATGTACTGTGAAACCCAGAAATAAACCAACACCTTTCTTAGCTATTTTATTTCATTCTCTGTGTAAGAGACAAATATCAAATATTTTTCTCTTTTACATTACACATTTAAAAAAAAGACCTTCCCCTTTGTTCTTTCATCCCCTCCCCCATTTCCCAGCCCCCAAACTGGCCTTTTAATCTGTTTCATTTCCTGCTTTTCTTTCTCAGTTCTGAAGAAGGCTTTCGACCTGAAACGTTAACTCTGTTTCTCTCTCCACAGATGTTGCCTGCCTGCTGAGTTTTTCCAGCGTTTTCTGCTGTCATTTTTTTTTAAAACTTGTTATCGTCACAAAATGTTTGTTCGCTATTATGTAATGGGTTACATTATTTGCTGAGGTACAGTTTCACAGGCATTGGCTACCCTCCGATACCTTGCTCGAGTGGCAGTATTCACGTCATAATCTTGGCAGGTTATTCAACCTGCAGAAGTATCACGGTTAAGCACTCAACAAGCACGGTGGCATAGTGGTTAGCTCTGTTGCCTCACAGCGCCAGGGACCCGGGTTCGAATCCGGCCTCGGGTGACTGTCTGTGTGGAGTTTGCACATTCTCCCCGTGTTTGCGTGGGTTTCCTCCGGGTGCTCCGGTTTCCTCCCACAGTCCAAAGATGTGCGGGTTAGGATGATTGGCTATGATAAATTGACCCTTAGTGTTAGGGGGACTAAATACGTGGGGTTACGGGGATAGGGTGGGATATGTGTTGGTGTAGGGGTTATGGGGATCGGGTGGGATATGTGTCGGTGCAGGCTCGATGGGCCGAAATGGCCTCTATCTGCACTGTGGGGTTTCTGTGATTCTGATTCTGTGATATGTGCCATTCCATCATGGATCACAGTTCATTGCTGAATTATGGAATGTTCCAGCCAGAAACAGGCCAATTGGCCATTATGTCTGTGCCAGTGTTTTTATCCACATGAGCTATCTAATCTAATCACACTCTCATGTTCACCCTTCAATATCCCTGTTTTTCCAGCAACTATCTAATCCCTCTTAAAAGAATTCATGGACACTACTTCAACAATAGTTTGTGGCAGAGAATTCCACATTCTAACAACCAAGGTCCCAGAGAAATTAAAATGTTTTTGTTTTTGTGACTGGAAGCCTGTGTCCAGTGGGGTACTGCAGGGATCGGTGCTGGGTCCCTTGCTGTTTGTGGTCTACATTAATGATTTGGATGTGAATGTAAAAGGTATGATCAGTAAGTTCGCAGATGACACGAAAATTGGTGGGGTGGTAAATAGCGAGGAGGGTAGCCTCAGTCTGCAGGGCGATATAGATGGGTTGGTCAGATGGGCGGAACAGTGGCAAATAGAATTTAACCCTGAAAAGTGTGAGGTGATGCATTTTGGAGGGACTAACAAGGCAAGGGAATACACAATGAATGGTAGGACCCTAGGAAAGACAGAGGATCAGAGGGACCTTGGTGTGCATGTACATAGATCCCTGAAGGCAGCAGAACAGGTGGATAAGGTGGTTAAAAAGGCATATGGGATACTTGCCTTCATTAGCCGAGGCATAGAATATAAGAGCAGTGAGGTTATGATGGAGCTGTACAAAATGCTGGTTAGGCCACAGCTGGAATACTGTGTGCAGTTCTGGTCGCCACACTATAGGAAGGATGTGATTGCTTTGGAGAGGGTGCAGAGGAGATTCACCAGGATGTTACCTGGGCTGGAGCGCTTCAGCTATGAAGAAAGACTGGACAGGCTGGGATTGTTTTCCTTGGAGCAGAGAAGGCTGAGGGTGGACCTGATTGATGTGTACAAAATTATGAGGGGCATAGATAGTGTAGATAGAAAGGAATTTTTTCCCTTAATAGAGGGGTCAATAACAAGGGGGCATAGATTCAAGGTAAGGGGCAGGAGGTTTAGAGGGGATTTGAGGAAGAACTTTTTCACCCAGAGGGTGGTTGGAATCTGGAACTCACTGCCTGAAAGGGTGGTAGAGGCAGGAACCCTCACAACATTCAAGAAGCATTTGGATGAGTACTTGAAATGCCATAGCATACAAGGCTACGGACCAAATGCTGGAAAATGGGATTAAATTAGACAGGGATTGATGGCCGGCGCGGACGCGATGGGCTGAAGGGCCTCTTCCTGTGCTGTATAACTCTATGACTCTATGGCCAGTTTTGAGTTGACTCAAAACTTGTGCTGCAGTCTTTAAGAATTTGAAGGAAAGTTTGGCTTAGTAAGGTCATGCAATCACCAGTGCAGGAATGAACCCAACAACTGTATTTCCCTAAGTGGTAAACTGGGGACTGGGATGCCTCCTCCTTAGCTCAGATAACTTTGCAGGCCAGTACCCCAACGGATAATGTGATCTTGTGTGGACAAGCAGTAAGCCCAAATTCATTGGACCCGATAACTCTGCCAGCGGGACAGGCCGAATGGTTTCCTTCTGTTCGCGGATTCTAGGCTCCTGGAATCCGAATGGAGTAAAATCCAATAGAAAATGGACAATGTAATATGGACTTTCAAAAGTATTTGACAAAGTACCAAATAATATACTTGTTAGCAAAATGAAAGCTATCTCAGGTGAACATAAAATATCCCATCGCACTATTTCAAAGAGAGCAGGGAAGTTACCCCAGTGTCCTGCCCAATATTTATCCCTCAATCAACATCACTAAAACAGATTATCTGATCATGATCACATTGCTGTTTGTGGGAACTTGCTGTGCGCAAATTGGCTGCCATGTTTCCTACATTACAACAGTGACTACAATTCAAAAGTACATAATTAACTGTAAAGCACTTTGAAATGTCCTGAGGTTGTAATAGGCACTATATAAATGCAAGTCTTTTTTTTAAAAAAGGGACAGTGGCAGCATGAATACAAAATTGGCTAAGGGACAGAAAGCAGAGAGTAGTGGTGAACAATTGTTTTTCGGACTGGAGGGAAGTATACAGTGGTGTCCCCTGGGGGTCGGTATTAGGATCATTGCTCTTTTTGATATATATTAATGATCTGGACTTGGGTATACAGGGCATAATTTCAAAGTTTGCAGCTGATATGAAAATCAGAAATGTAGTAAACAATGAGGCGGATAGTAACAGACTTCAGGAGGACATAGACAGACTGATGAAATGGGCAGACGTATGACAGATGAAATTTCACGCAGAGAAGTGTGAAGTGATTCATTTGGTAGGAGTAGGAAGAATGAGGAGAGGCAGTATGAACTAAATAGTACAATTTTAAAGGGGGTGCAGGAACAGAGAGATCTGGGAGTGTATCTAAACAAGTCTTTGAAGGTGGCAGGACAAGTTGAGAAGGCTATTAAAAAAGCACATGGGATCTTTGGCTTTATTAATAGAAGAATAGAATACAAAAGCAAGGAAGTTATGCTAAACATTGAAAAAAACACTGGTTATGCCTAAGCTGGAGTATTGTGTTTAATTCTGGGCACCACACTTTTGGAAGGAGGTCTTGGAAACGGATCAGTAGATATTTACTAGAATGGTACCAGGGAGGAGGGGCTTCATTTATGTGGAGAGATTGGAGAAGCTGGAGTTGTTCTCCTTAGAGCAGAGAAGTTTCAGAGGAGATTTGATGGAGGTGTTCAAAATCATGACTGGTTTTGTAGAGTAAATAAAGCAAAACTGTTTCCAGTGGCAGAAGGGTCATTACAAAGAACGACTTGCAGTTATATATAGTGCCTTTCACAACCTCAAGACATCCCAAAGCGCTTTATAGCCAATGAAGTACTTTTGAATTGGAGTCACCGTTGTAATGTAGGAAACGCGGCAGCCAATTTGCACACAGCAAGCTCCCACAAACAGCAAGGTGATAATGACTAGATAATCTGTTCTTTTTAGTGATGTTGATTGAGGGATAAATATTGGCCAGGACACCTTTGAAATAGTGCCATGGGATCTCTTACATCCACCTGAGGGAGCAGATGGGGCTTCGGTTTAACGTCTCATCTGAAAGATGGCACCTCCAACAGTGCAACACTCCATCAGTACTGCACTGGAGTGTCAGCCTAGATTTTTGTGCTCACGTCTCTGGAGTGGGACTTGAACCTTCTGACTCAGAGGCGGGAGTGCTACCTACTGAGCCACGGCTGACACTAACTGGAGGACACAGATTTAAGGTGATTGACAAAAGAACCAGAGGTGACATGAGGACATTTTTTTTTACACCATGATGTGTTGTGATCTGAATGCACTGCCTGGAAGGGTGGTGGAAGCAGATTCAACAGTAACATTCAAAATAAAAGTGGACAAACACTTGAAGGGAAAAAATTATAGGGCTATAATGAAAGAGCAGGTGATAGCTCAACCAAAGAGCTGGCACAGGCACATTGGGCCGAATGGCCTCCTTCTGTGCTGCATCATTCTATCTTGCTCAACAGAGAAAGCCCCAGAACAGAAAACAGGCATACAGAAATACAAATTCTGTAGGCAAGTTTAATGAATCTATATTCATAGGCTGTATCCATAGGAATAAATTTTCTGATACTCTCTTCCCAGCATAGCATCTCATGGGAGCATGGATAAGAGAAACAGATAGAGGCCAGACATTACATAGTACATAGTATTTACAGCACAGAAACTGGCCATTCGGTCCAACAGGTCCATGCCAGTGTTTATGCTTCACACAAGTCTCCTCCCTCCCTTCTTCAGCTAACCCCATCAATGTATCCTTCTATTGCTTTCTCCCTCATGTGCTTATCTAGCTTCCCCTTAAATGCATCTATGTTAGTCACCTCAACTACTCCTTGTGGTAGTGAGTTCCATATTCTAACCACTCTCTGGGTAAAGAAGTTTTTCTTACCTATTGGATTTATTAGTGACTATCTTATATTTATAGCCACTAGTTCTGGCCTCGGCCGCTAGTGGAAACATCTTCTCTGCATCTACCTGATCAAACTCGCTCATAATCTTGAAGACCTCTATCAAGTCACCCCTTAAGTCTTCTCTTTTCTAGAGAAAAGAGCCCCCAGCTTGTTCAATCTTTCCTGATAGGTATAACCTCTCAGTCTGGTATCATTCTAGTAAATCTTTTTTCTACCTTCTCCAGTGTCTCTATATCCTTTTTATAATTATGGAGACCAGAACTGTATGCTCTAAGTGTGGCCTAACCAAGCTTCTATACAAGTTTAACATAACTTCTCTGCTTTTCAATTCTTCCCCTGTAGAAATTAACCCGAGTGCTTTGTTTGCCTTTTTATGGCCTTATTAACTGGTGTTGTGTGGTAAACCACTTTTATCATTCATTATCGTTACACTATAGTTATCACTGTTATATCGTTACTCTATGGTTATCACTGTTCACACTGTTGTATCACTATACGAGGTCGCCTCTTGTCATGCTGCTATACCTGGGCTGACCACTGCTGACTCCGCCCATGACTCCACCTACCTGCCCAGGTATAAAGGTAGTCGACTGGCTGGCATTCCTTCTTGTTGTATCCGATCACCCACGAGGGTGGGCTCTGTTATTTAGCCAATAAAAACCTATAATTACTTTCTTAACTCGTCGCTTTTCATTGGATGAATTGATAGGTATATCAAGTTTATTGGCTAAATTTTAAAATGTCGACACCTGAGCAGTCAAACAACCAGCCAAGCGACCAGCCAGACGCCCAGCTACAACAGCCACCGCAGCCGGCCTGGCTGCGAGCCCTCAGACCACCGTACCTGGATCTAAACCCACAGGCAGCAAACTCAGCCCTCGACTTCAAACACTGGCTGAGCTGCTTCGAAGCCTACCTGGGAGAATCCGGCGTGCCTCAGAAATCCATGCTAAGAGTTCTGAACGCCCAAGTGAGCCCTAAAGTATTCGCACTCATCCGGGACCTTAAAACATGCGAGGACGCCATCAACCGGCTGAAAAGACAGTACCAAACCCCGGTAAATTCCATGTATGCCAGACACCTCCTAAGATCCCGCCCGCAACAGCCAGGAGAGCCCGTGGAGGAATTTTTACGGGTGCTACAAGCACTCGGCAGAGACTGTAACTTTAAAGCGGTAACGGCGGCAGAAAATACTGAAGACAATGTCCGCGATGCCTTCGTGAAAGGCCTGCGGTCCGACTACTCACGGCAAAGACTACTGGAAGCAAGGGACCTCGACCTGGACAAAGCTGCAGCCCTCGCTCTCTCTCTCGAGGTGGCCCATCGGGACCTTGAGGCATACTCAAGGTACTGTAACTCGCGACCCTGGGACTTGGGACCGACCCTGACCGCGATACCCCCCGCAGCAACCCCCCTGGGACCTACCTCAGCGTCGGCGTCCCAGACCCGATCGAGACCGCCACCCCCGGTACCGGCTCCGACATCGGACCCCCGCGATCGGGCCGCCGGCTGCTTCTTCTGCGGCCAGGCGAAACACCCGAGGTCGCACTGCCCAGCCAGGAACTCTACCTGCTCAAACTGCATGAAGAAAGGCCACTTCGCTAAGGCCTGCAGAGGTGGATCATCAGAGGCCAGCAGTGCCTCATAAGAGCTGTGGGGGCGGCCATCTTCCTTCAAGGCAACAGAGGCCAGCATCCCCACATGTGAGTCATGGGGGCGGCCATCTTTGATACAGGCAACCGACACCAGCAGTGCCTCATGTGAGTTATGGGGGCAGCCATCTTCTCCGCCATTTTGACCAACCTCGTGGGAGACGCCATTTTACCCACCACGCCCGACCGCCACCATGCCTCTAGACCCGACTACCGCCTCAACCGCAGACTACAACAACTCGCTCAGCTATACACTAGCCTCCGTCACACTGGACCAGGCCCGCCCGCATCACCTGTCCAAGTCGATGATGGACATCAAAGTAAACGGCCACGCCACGACCTGCCTGTTCGACAGCGGAAGCACGGAGAGCTTCATCCACCCAGACACGGTGAGCCACTACTTCCTCCCTGTCCTGCCAACGCGCAACCGGATCTCGATGGCATCGAGGTCACACGCCACAGACATCAGCGGCTACTGTGTTGTGACCCTGTCGGTTAAGGGTACGGAGTATAAAAATTTTAAACTCCTCATCCTGCCCCAGCTATGCGCTGCCGTCCTACTAGGCCTAGACTTCCAATCCCACCTCCAAAGCGTCACGCTAGCATACGGCGGACCCCTCCCCCCACTCACAGTCGACAACCAGCAGATTTTAAACCGCCCACCGCGTAACACCTGCGGCCTATCCACCCTCAAGGTCCCGCCACCTTCCCTGTTCGCTAACCTCACCCCCGACTGCAAACCCATCGCTACCAAGAGCAGGTGGTACAGCGCCGGGGACAGAGCTTTCATTAGCTCTGAGGTGCAGCGTCTCCTGAAGGAGGGCATCATCGAGGGGTGCACCAGCCCCTGGCGTGCCCAGGTCATGGTCGTTAAGACCGGCAATAAAAACCGCCTGGTCATCGACTACAGCCAGACCATAAACAGGTACACCCAGCTGGGCGCATACCCCCTTCCCCGCATATCTGATATGGTCAATCAGATTGCGCAATACCGGGTATTCTCCACCATCGACCTTAAGTCGGCCTATCACCAACTCCCTATCCGCCCTGAGGACCGCCAGTATACAGCCTTCGAGGCGAACGGCTGCCTCTACCACTTCCTTAGGGTTCCCTTCGGCGTCACCAACGGGGTTTCGGTCTTCCAAAGGGAGATGGACCGGATGGTTGACCAGAACGGGCTGCACGCCACGTTCCCCTATCTAGATAACGTCACCATCTGCGGCCGCGACTGGCAGGACCACGATGTTAATCTGGAGAGATTCCTCCGTACGGCCCAACGGCTGAACCTCACCTACAATAAGGATAAATGTGTGTTTAACACCTCGCGCCTTGCCATCCTCGGCTGTGTAGTAGAGAACGGAGTCATCGGCCCCGACCCCGAAAGAATGCGCCCCCTCATGGAGCTACCCCTCCCCCACTGTCCAAAGGCACTGAAGAGAACCCTGGGGCTCTTCGCCTACTATGCCCAATGGGTGCCCAATTATGCGGACAAAGCCAGACCCCTCATGAAGTCCACATCCTTCCCCCTTACGGAGGAAGCGTGCGCAGCCTTCTCCCTCATTAAGGGAGACATTGCCAAGGCCACTATGCACGCAGTGGATGAGTCCATCCCCTTCCAAGTCGAGAGCGATGCATCCGACTTCGCCCTAGCCGCCACCCTTAACCAGGAGGGGAGACCGGTGGCCTTCTTCTCAAGGACCCTACAGGGCCCTGAGATCCGACACTCGTCGGTCGAGAAGGAGGCCCAGGCGATTGTGGAGGCGGTACGACACTGGAGGCACTACCTGGCAGGCAAACGATTTACCCTCCTTACCGACCAACGTTCGGTCGCTTTTATGTTTAATAACAAGCTGAGGGGCAAAATCAAGAATGACAAGATCTTGAGGTGGAGAATCGAGCTCTCCACCTACGATTATGATATCTTGTACCGGCCAGGTAAGCTGAACGAACCCCCCGATGCTCTGTCACGAATTACATGCGCCAGCGCGCAAAGTGATAGACTTCAGACCCTCCACAACGACCTCTGCCACCCCGGGGTCACCAGACTTTACCACTTCATTAAGGCCCGCAACCTGCCCTACTCCATCGAGGAGGTCAGGACCATGACCAGGAACTGCCAGACCTGTGCCAAGTGCAAACCGTACTTCTTTAGGCCAGACAGAGCAAGCCTGATCAAGGCCACCCGCCCCTTCGAGCGCCTGAGCATCGACTTTAAGGGGCCCCTCCCGTCCTCTGACCGTAATGTGTACTTCCTCAACATTGTTGATGAGTACTCCCGTTTCCCCTTTGCCTTCCCCTGCCCAGACATGACCAGTACCACGGTCATTAAATGTCTGAACGACCTCTTCGCCTTGTTCGGGTTCCCAAACTATATACATAGTGACCGGGGCTCCTCCTTCATGAGCGAGGAATTCCGTCAGTTCCTACTAGCGAGAGGTATTGCTGCAAGCAGGACCACCAGCTACAACCCCCGAGGGAACGGCCAGGTAGAAAGAGAGAACGCGACGGTATGGAAGGCCGTCCTCTTAGCCTTAAAGTCTAAGGGCCTCCCAACCTCCCGCTGGCAGGAAGTCCTCCCGGCAGCGCTGCATTCCACCCGGTCACTACTTTGCACTGCCATCAACGCCACCCCCCATGAACGAATGTTTGCTTTCCCCAGGAAGTCGACTACGGGAACCACGCTACCAACCTGGCTGACCTCTCCGGGGCCCGTCTTGCTGTGAAAGCACGTGAGGGCCCATAAAATGGAGCCCCTGGTCGAGAGGGTGGACCTCCTGCACGCCAACCCCCAGTACGCCTATGTGGCATACCCAGACGGGCGGGAGGACACAGTTTCCTTACGAGACCTCGCACCCTCGGGCACTCCGGAGACACCACCTTCACCCCCCCCCCACCAACCCCCCAATTCCAGCCCAGGTAGACGGCATGCCAGAACCCCACAAGCCTTCGCCGACCACGCAGACACCAGCATTAACACCGGATAATGCAACACCGCCGCTGCGACGATCAGAAAGGCTTACGAGGCCTCCGGACAGACTGACATACCAGAACTGGTAGTACACTTCACCCCGCCGGACTCAAATCTAAACAAGGGGTGAATGTGGTAAACCACTTTTTTCGTTCACTATCGTTACACTATAGTTATCACTGTTATATCGTTACTCTATGGTTATCACTGTTCACACTGTTGTATCACTATACGAGGTCGCCTCTTGTCACGCTGCTATACCTGGGCTGACCACTGCTGACTCCGCCCATGACTCCACCTACCTGCCCAGGTATAAAGGTAGTCGACTGGCTGGCATTCCTTCTTGTTGTATCCGATCACCCACGAGGGTGGGCTCTGTTATTTAGCCAATAAAAACCTATAATTACTTTCTTAACTCGTCGCTTTTCATTGGATGAATTGATAGGTATATCATGTTGCTACTTTTAGTAATTTGTGTATCTGTACACTCAGATCCCTTTGTTCCTCTACCCCATTTAGACACTTAGGCCCCGATTTTCTGGCCGCCGTCGGGCGGCTTTTCATGCGGCCGGGGGCCGAAAATCAGCGAAAAAGCGGGTCGGGACCCCCCCCCCCGCCTGACTCCCCGCCCCGTGCGACTTTCGGACTGCCGTTTCCCCGCGCCCCACTTCAGTCCTGGCCGCCGCTGGCGGGACTGGTCGTCGGAGCACTAACAAGCAATTATCTGCTTGTTGAAGTTGATTTTCCTGTACCGTTGCGACTTTGGGGCTTTCCCCACCTGAAACCCACCTGCGGGGAACCCCGCTGCTGAGAGCTGGCATGAAGCTTGCTAGCTGTCAGCTGCAGGTAAGGAGAAGCTGCGATTTAAAGGGCAAGCACTTGTATGTTGAAGGACCTTGTTGTTGCAGGTTTGGGGCTACTTCTTCAAGGCTTAGGCACAGCTGTGGAAGGTTGGAGCCTGATGCGCTATCAATTACTCATAAAAGACGGAGAGTTAGGAGAGTAACTAAAAGGCTTTTATTAACAAAGAACAGAGCATGCCTCTTGTGGTTGACTGGTTTCCAAGAAGGCAGGGGGCTGCAGAGCAGTCACCTTTATACCTGGGCCTGTGGGTGGAGCCAGGGGCGGAGCCAGCAGAGGCATGCTGAGGCATGCCTAGATACAACAGTGTGCAACAACAACAACAACGGTGAACAACACTAACAGTGGTTTACCACATTCACCCCTTGTTTAAAATTGAGTCCGGCGGGGTGAGGTGTACTAAAGGTTCGTGTAAGAAAGTCTATCAGGTGGCCTTGTATGCTGTCCTGATCGTCGTGGTGGCGGCGGTGATGGTGCAGCATCCAACGTTGAATCTGGCGTCTCATTGAGTGGTTGGGTGGTCAATGACGGGTCCTGGGGCTGCGGCATGCCGTCTACCGAGGTTGGGTTGTGGGTAGTGGTGGATGGCAATGGTAGTGTTTCAGGGGCACCCGAAGGTGCGAGGTCTCGTATGGAGACTGTGTCCTCCCGCAATGGTAGTGTTTCAGGGGCACCCGAAGGTGCGAGGTCTCGTATGGAGACTGTGTCCTCCTGCCCGTCCGGGTACGCCACGTAAGCATACTAGGGGTTGGCATGGAGGAGGCTCACCCTCTCGACCAGGGGGTCCATTTTATGGGACCTCACGTGCTTCCGCAGTAGGACGGGTCCTGGAGACGTCAGCCATGTCGGTAGCGAGGTCCCCGATGTGGACTTCCTGGGGAAAGTGAACATTTTTTCATGGGGGGTGGCATTGGTGGCCGTACAAAGCAGTGACCGAATGGAGTGGAGCGCCGCAGGGAGGACCTCCTGCCAGCGAGAGGTCGGAAGGCCCTTAGATTTTAAGTTTAAGAGGACGGCCTTCCAAACCGTCGCGTTCTCTCTTTCCACCTGGCCGTTCCCCCGGGGGTTGTAGCTGGTGGTTCTGCTTGTAGCAATACCTCTCGTGAGCAGGTACTGATGGAGTTTGTCGCTCATAAAGGATGAGCCCCGGTCGCTATGGATATAGCTAGGGAAGCCGAACAAGGCGAAAAGGTCATTCAGACATTTAATGACCGTGGTACTGGTCATGGCTGGGCACGGGATGGCAAACGGAAAGCGGGAGTACTCATCAATTATGTTGAGGAAGTACACGTTGCGGTCAGAGGAGGGGAGGGGCCCTTTAAAATCGACGCTCAGGCGCTCGAAGGGGCGGGTGGCCTTGATCAGGCTTGCTCTGTCTGGCCTATAAAAATGCGGTTTGCACTCGGCACAGATTTGGCAGTTCCTGGTCATGGTCCTGACCTCCTCGTGGCCGCAGATGGTGACGTTGTCTAGATAGGGGAAGGTGGCCTGCAGCGTGTTCTGGTCAACCATTCGGTCCATCTCCCTTTGGAAGACCGAAACCCCGTTGGTGACGCTGAAGGGGACTCGGAGGAAGTGGTAGAGACGACCGTCAGCTTCAAAAGCTGTGTACTGGCGGTCCTCAGCACTGATGGGGAGCTGGTGGTATGCCGACTTCAGATCAATCGTCGAGAACACCCGGTATTGTGCTATCTGATTGACCATGTCAGATATGCGGGGGCGTGGGTATGCATCTAACTGGGTGTAGCGATTGATCGTCTGGCTGTAGTCAATAACTAGGCGCTGTTTTTCGCCAGTCTTCACTACCACTACTTGTGCTCGCCATGGGCTAGTGCTACCCTCAATAATCCCTTCCTTCAGGAGTCTTGCTACTTCGGATTTAATGAAGCTCCTATCCCCGGCACTGTACCGCCTGCTTTTGGTAGCGATGGGCTTACAGTCGCGGGTGAGGTTAGCGAACAAGGGGGGGGGAGACTTTAAGCGTGGAGAGGCTGCAAATGGTGCGCGGCGGGCGATTTAAAAGCTGCTGGCTGCAGACTGTGAGTGGGGGGAGCGGTCCGCCGTACGCTAATGTGACACTTTTAAGGTGGCACTGAAAATCCAACCCCAGTAGAACGGCAGCGCAGAGATGGGGCAGGACAAGAAGTTTAAAATTTTTGTATCCTGTGCCCCTTACTGAAAGGGTCACTACACAGTAGCCACCGACGTCTGCTGAATGGGATTTGGAAGCCATAGAGATCCGATGGTGCGTTGGCAGGACCGGGAGAGAGTAACCGCGCACCGTGTCGGGGTGGATAAAGCTCTCCGTGCTCCCGCTGTCGAAAAGGCAGGTAGTGGCGCGGCCGTTTACCATAATGTCCATCATGGACCTGGACAGTTGGTGAGGGAGAGATTGGTCCAGCATCACGGAGGCCAGCGTATGGTCGAGCGAGTCGCTGTGGTCGTCAGACGAGGCGGTGGTTGAGTCCGGGTCACCCACGATTGGAGTTGGAGGCGGCCAAGATGGCGGACAAAATGGCTGCGCCCATGATCCCGATCCCCATGCGGCTGGAGGTGTCCAAGATGGCGGACAAGATGGCTGCCCCCACGGTTCACACGCGGCGCTGCTGGCGTTAGCGGTTTTACCTTTGCAGGCACTGACGTAGTGTCCTTTCTTCCCGCAGCCAGAGCAGGTAGCGTTTTTCGCCGGGCAGCGTGCTCTGGGGTGTTTTGCCTGGCCACAAAAGTAACATTTCGGGCCCTTGGACATCGCTGCAGCAGTTGGTGCCGGAGGTCCCATGACCCAAGGTTGCGGCGTCCACGGTGCGGAGCGGTTAGGGGAGAATGCGTCCATATTCCGGTGGGCCGCGTCTAGCGAGAGCGCGAGGGACACTGCCTTCTTCAGGTCGATTTCGCCCTTCTCCAGCTGTCTCTGCCGGGAGTAGTCGGATTTGAGGCCCGCAACGAAAGCATCTCGGATAAGTCCCTCCGCGTGTGTCGCGGCCGATACCTCTTTACAATCGCAGGCTCGGCCGAGTATCTGTAGTGCCCGTAGGAATGCCTCCAACGATTCCCCGGACTGTTGTTTGCGGGATCTCAGGAGGTGTCTGGCATAAACCGTATTTACCGGGCGTGTGTATTGTCCTTTTAGCAGATCGATAGCCACCGTGTAGGTAGTCGCATCCTGGATGAGCGTGTAACTTGGTGGCCCACCTTGGAGGCCAGGATTTTTAGTTTGTTTCCATCTAGTTTCACGGCTGAGGCTTCCAGGTAAGCTTCGAAGCAACGCAGCCATTGTGCGAATTTGGTAGATGAACCCGCCTCTTGAGGGTCTAGGTCCAGGCATGTTGGTCTGAGGGCATGCAGCAGCGCCTGCAGCTCAGCGTATGGTGCCGTCGTTTGCTGCAGCGCCTGCTGCTCAGCGTTTGGTGCCATCGTTTCCTGCTGCTCAGCGTTTGGTGCCGACATTTTGTTTTTGTTAATAAAATTGATGCGCTATCAATTACTCATAAAAGACAGAGAGTTAGGAGAGTAACTAAAAGGCTTTTATTAACAAAGAACAGAGCATGCCTCTTGTGGTTGACTGGTTTCCGAGAAGGCAGGGGGCTGCAGAGCAGTCACCTTTATACCTGGGCCTGTGGGTAGAGCCAGGGGCGGAGCCAGCAGAGGCATGCTGAGGCATGCCTAGATACAACAGTGTGCAACAACAACAACGGTGAACAACACTAACAGTGGTTTACCACAGAGCCTCACACACTTCTCCAATGCGATCTCCTGGGAAGCCCCTCTCGCCACCCTCATTCAGCGCTTCCTCAGCGGAGGCATCTACGAGAAGCGTGGGATGCCTTTTTTTCCTTCCCTTCTTGCCATTAGAGGATCTCCACCAGCAGAGGCGGCAGCAGCAGAACCAGGAACAGCAGGATGAGCACCAGGAGCACCAGGCTGCTGCTCACTCACCTGAAGCTGCACAGGCCAGAAGGGGCCAGCGCTTGGAGGTGGCTTGAGAGCACCTTGCTGCGCTTTAGGGGGCCATGGGGACCAGTATCTGCACTGGCAGTCATACTTAGAAGGGCTTCCATGAGGATCTGGTTTCTCTGTTCAACAGATGGCCAACGCTCCTCAAGAGATGTCATTCTGTTATGTGCACTCACCATGTTTTCCGTACCCTGGCGAGTTATCTCCTCCATGGAGGTTGCCAACCTTTCCATGGTGATGCGTTCATGCGCCAATGACTCCACAAAGGCTCTGCTCATGGTCGCTTGGGACTCCTCCATTCGCTCCACACTCGCAGCAACCCTGGAGACAAAACCTGCCAGAGACTCCTGCATCTGTGCATGGAGATCCATCACCTCTTCTCTTGCGGATGTACCCAGAGGCAGAGGGTCGACATGCAGCGCAGCTGAGCTGAGCTGGCAGAGTCCTGCGCCCTCCGACGAGGACTCTCCACTGCTGTCCCTGTCTCCAGAATCTGCTGAGGCTCACTTGTGAGCTGTGAAACACCAGGTGACAACACTACTCTATGTCCCGAAGGTCCCCCCGAGGTGTGAGTGTCTGCGCTGGTGCTGGGTGCGCTTACTTCTGCTGACGCTGCACCCTCAGAGGTTGGAGCTCCTTCTGAGGAGTCTGGCTGCACATCCTTTTCCTCCCCCAAAGTGAGGACGGGGCTCTGGATGGTACTGTGGGGGAGTAAAGGAAGGAGATAGAGATGTATCTTGGTGACTCCCAGCGAGTTGGCATCTGCATCCATGCAGCATTGGTCTCAGTGGGAGGCCTCTGCCTCCCTGACCTAGGGAAGAGGACCTCCCTGTGGGCCCTAACCCCATCCAATAATGCCTGCAGTGAAGCCTCATCGAATTTGGAGGCAGCTCGGGGTCTGGCACTGCCCACAGCTGCTGCAGGCTCCTCTGCCATCCTGTATGGTTCGTTTGGAAGCCTTCAGAGGATGCAGTGCTTGCTATGGAACTGGAAAGCACCACGAATGATGATATCATAATGTGGGGATTTCTGACTGGAAATAATCAATTAGCAAGGCTTCCCACATGCTGGGAATTAATTGGCCACTTGAAGGAAAATTGCGTGTCAGAAACCCCACATTCGGGGAAATCCGACCATTGCCCACACAAGCTGAAAATCGGGGCCTTAATTTCCAAGAAGTATGTGGCCTCCTTATTCTTCCTACTAAAATATAGTAACTCACACTTATCAATATTGAAGTTCATTTGCCAATTACACGCCCATTCTGCATGTTTATTAATGTCTTCCTATATTTTGTTGTAGTCCTCTTCTGTATTAACTATACCCCTCAATTTGATGTCATCTGCAAATTTTGAAATTGCACTTCCGATTCCTGAATCCAAACGCTTATGTAAATGGTGAACAACAGTGGCCCCAGCACCAATCCTCGTGGAATGATCCACGCTCAACACCATGCACGCCACACTCTCGACCTCTCTCTTCAGCAGCACCAACGCACTCTATCTCAAAGCTGTCCTAGTCCACAGTTCCATTTCATCCTTTGCCTCATCCAGCGCTTCCAACAAAAAACTTTTTTTCTTCCTTTCAGATGTCAAGGATCGCAAGCTTCAGCAACTCTTGGACACCAACGCCCTAGCGGAACCTTCTTCACCTTCACTTTCATCTGACCCCATCCTTTCTTCCAGTCTCACCCCCCTGCCGTGTTTTCACTTTCCCCTCTAACCTTCCCCTCTCTGACCCCGATCAATCAGTCCTCAGCAAAGGTCTGAGCTTTATCCCCTTACACCCCCACCTCAATGAATTTCAAGCTTGGCATGATGGCAAGCTCTTTTTGCATTGCCTTCATCTCCTTGCCCACTTCTTTGGCCCGGAGTCTTCCCCCCTTTCTCCAGCTTTCAGAATTCTCATTCTACCTGGACCCCTCCCTCTGGCCTCTTACCCTCGCTAGATCCTTTCATTGCTAACTGCCGGCATGACATCGGCCGTCTCAATTTCTCTGCTCCCCTCACTCACTCCAACCTACCTCCCTTGCAGCAATCCGTTCTTTCCGATCCAACCCTAATATTGTCATTAAACCTGCTGACTAGGGTGGCATTGTTGTTGTTTGGCGAATTGACCATGCAGAGGCTGGATTTTCATTGAGGAGTCGGGTTGGAGGTGGGACAACAACTTTCGGGGTTGTAGTCCCGCCTCCATCGAGTTCTAGCCAACCCACGTGATTTTGACTTGATTGATCTTGTTGACAGGCGACGTCACAGATTGAAATTTCATCTGTCAAGACCTTTTGACAGATGAAATATCAGTGTTTTACAGCTGTTTGAAGCTGTCAAACACTGACAATCCGTACTCCAAGTTAATTCCTTCCTATCAGGATGATTTAGAGATCTCCCCGGAACAGAAAGCTGAATACTGCAATTATTGACAGCTCGCAGCCATTCTGCTTTCTGTGCCGGTGAGATGAGGGACTCCCGAGACCTGAAGGAAGGATGGCTGTAAAGGTAAGTAAATGTAAGTAAAACTTCGTTAAACACTTTACACACACCAAACACACTTACCTTTGCACTCATGCACCCATCACTCACCTGAACACCGGACATCTCGACCCCTCCAAGCCTTTCATCCCGACGGTCCACCTCTTCTAACTTGCCGTGGTTTGCAGCCATCAGGAATCCCACACTTCAACATTAAAAATAGGGATTAGGCTAAAAACTGCCTGTTAACTACCTGTTAACAGGCAGTTAATTGGCATTAATCCCCCTCCCGCCTCGGGGAGGCAGGTCCCAGTGCGGGTCGGGTACCCGCCTCCTTTGAAACTGGCATGGAGACGGGATGGTGTCGGGACCCCCGATTTCAGGATTTTAACCCCTCACGCGCCTCAAATCCTGCCTCCACGGCTCAATGAAAATCCTGCCCCAACTCTCTGACACCTCCTCCTACCTCCACCTGGACCATGACCCCACTCCCAAACATCAAGCCATTGGTTACAAGACTGTCACTGACCTCATCTCCTCTGGAGATCTTCCCTCCATGACGATCAGCCTCATAGTCCCCCAACCCCGCACAGCCGGCTTCTACCTCCTTCCCAAGATCCACAAACAGGGTTGCCCTGGTAGACCCATCGTTTCAGTCTGTTCTTGCCCCCACAGAACTGATGTCTTCCTATCTTGACACTATTTTTTCTCCCTTTGTCCAGTCTCTTCCCACCTACATTCACGACTCTTCTGATGCCCTCCGCCACTTTAACAGTTTCCAGGCCGCAACCGTCTCCTTTTCACTATGGATGTCCAATCCCTCTACACCTCCATCCCCCACCAGGACGGCCTGATGGCGCTCCGCTTCTTCCTTGAACAGAGGCCCAACCAGTCCACACCAACCACCACCCTCCTCCACCTGGCTGAATTTGTTCTCACAGTGAACAACTTCTCCTTTGACTCCAATCACTTCCTCCAAATTAACGGTGTTGCTATGGGAACCGCATGGGCCCTAGCTATGCCTGCCTTTTCGTGGGATATGTGGAACATTCTTTGTTCCAGTCCTACTCAGGTCCCCTCCCTCACCTCTTTTTCCAGTACATTGATGACTGTATTGGTGCTGTTTCCTGCTCTTGCCCTGAACTAGAAAATTTCATTCACTTTGCTTCCAATTTCCAACCTTCCCTCACCTTCACATGGTCCATCTCCAACTCTTCCCTTCCCATCCCTTCCTTGACTTCTGTCTCCATTTCTGGGATAGGCTATCGACATACATCTACTATAAGCCCACTGACTCCCACAGCTACCTGGCCTACACTTCCTCCCACCCCGCTTCCTGTAAGGACTCTATTCCATTCTCTCAGTTTCTCCATCTCTGCTGCATCTGTTCTGACGATGCCACTTTCCATACTAGTGCTTCCAATAAGTCTTCCTTTTTCCTCAACCGAGGATTCCCCTCTACCATGGTTGATATGGCCCTCGACCATGTCTGTTGCATTTCCCGAACTTCTGTTCTCACCCCTTCCCTTCCCTCCCAGAACCACGATAGGGTTCCCCTTGTCCTCACCTTTCACCCCGCCAACCCCCACATTCAACAGATCATCCTCCTCCATTTCCACCACCTCCAGCGTGATCCCCTCCCCTTTCAGCATTCTGACCTCTCTGTCCTCAGCCCCTTACACTGTTCCAATGAAGCTCAAAGTAAGCTCGAGGAACAGCACCTCATCTTTCTATTAGGCACTTTACAGCCTTCTGGACTCAAGTGAGTATATCAATAACCTCTGCCCCTATTTTTTCAGGCGGCAGCTGTTGATGATTCTGCCATCCCCATTTGCAACATTTCACCACTCCTGCCTTCCACCCTATCACAGACCGTCCATTTTGTTCTTTCCTCCCCTTCCCCCCTTTCCCTACCTCTACACCTGCTTAAAATCTGTTACATCTCTAATTATTTCCAGTTCTGACGAAGGGTCACAGACCTGAACCATTAACTCTGTTCCTCTCTCTGCCTGACCTGCTGAGTGTTTCCAGCGTTTTCTGTTGTTATTTCAGATTTCCAGCATCCGCAGTATTTTGCTATTGTAAACTTGTATAGGACCCTGGTCAGGCCGTATTTAGAGTAATGAGCACAGTTCTGGTCTCCATGCTATGAAAAGGTACATAGAGCACTGGAGAAAGTGCAAAAAAGATTTACAAGGATGGTACCAGAACTGAGAGTTTACAACTATCAGGAAAGATTGAACAGGTTGGGGCTTTTTTCTTTAGCGTAGAGGAGACCTGATAAAACAACAACTTGTATTTATATAGCACCTTTAATGTAGTAAAACATCCCAAGGTGCTTCACAGGAGTATTAAAAGACAAAAAAAATAACACCAAGCCACATAAGAAGAAATATGGGCAGGTGACCAAAAGCTTCGTCAAAGAGGTAGGTCTGAAGGAGCGTCTTAAAGGAGGAAAGAGAAGTAGAGCGGTGGAGAGGTTTAGGCAGGGAACTCCTGAACTTGGGGCCTAGGCAACAGAAGGCACGGCCACCAATGGTTGAGCAATTATAATCAGGGATGCTCAAGAGGGCAGAATTAGAGGAACACAGATATCTTGGGGGGTGGTGGGGCTGGAGATTACGGAGGTAGGGAGGGGCGAGGCCACGGAGGGATTTTAAACAAGGATGACAATTTTGAAATCAAGGCGTTATTTAACCGGGAGCCAATGTAGGTCAGCGAGCACAGGGGTGATGGGTGAACAGGATGTGTTGCGAGTTAGGACACAGGCAGCCGAGTTTGGATCACCTCAAGTTTGCGTAGGGTAGAATGTGGGAGGCCAGCCAGGAGTGCATTGGAAATGTCAAGTCTAGAGGTAAAAAAGGCATGGATGAGGGTTTCAGCAGCGGATGAGCTGAGGCAAGGGCAGAGACGTGCGATGTTATGGAGGTGGAAATAGGCTGTCTTAGTTATGCCGCGGATATTTGATCAGAAGCTAATTTCAGGGTCAAATATGACACCAAGGTTGTAAACAGTGTAGTTGAGCCTCAGACACATGCTAGGAAGATGGATGGAGTCAGTGGCAAGGGAATGCAGTTCGTGGCGGGGACTGAAAACAATGGCTTCGGTTTTCCCAATATTTAATTGGAGAAAATTTCTTTAGTCTTTAAAATTCTGAATGGGTTGGACAGGGTAGATATGGGGAGAATGGGCTGGATTTTCATTGAGGAGTCGGGTAGGAGGCGAGACTGCAACTTTCGGGGTTGTAGTCCCGCCTCCACTGAGTTCTAGCCAACCCATGCAATTTTGACTTGATTGACCTTGTTGAGCCCGCCCAGTAGGCTCAGCAGGCCAATTAAGGGCCACCCGGCAACAGGTGATGTCACAGATTGATATTTCATCTGTCAAGACCTTTTGACAGATGAAATATCAGTGTTTCACAGCGGTTTAAAGCTGTCAAACACTGACAATCTGTACTCTAAGTTAATTCCTTCCTCTCAGGCTGATTTAGAGATCTCCCCGGAACAGAAAGCTGAATGCTACAATTTTTGACAGCTCACAGCCATTCTGCTTTCTATGCTGGTGAGATGAGGGACTCCTGAGACCTGAAGGAAGGAAGGCTGTAAAGGTAAGTAAAGGTTTGTAAAACTTCTTTAAACACTTTACACACATCAAACACACTTACCTTTGCACTCATGCACCCATCACTCACCTGAACACCGGACATCTCGACCCCTCCAAGCTCTTCATCCCGACGGTCCGCCTCCTCTAACTTGGTGTGGTTTGGAGCCGTCGGGAATCCCACACTTCAACATTAAAAATAGGGATTAGGCTAAAAACTGCCTGTTAACTACCTGCTAACAGGCAGTTAATTGGCACTAATCCCCTTCCTGCCTCAGGGAGGTGGGTCCCAGTGCGGGTCAGGTACCCGCCTCCTTTGAAACTGGCATAGAGGCGGGTTGGGTGCGGGATGGGTTCGTGCCCCCCCCGATTTCGGGATATTACCCCCCCACATGCCTCCAATCCCGCTTCCACAGCCCAATGAAAATCCTGCCTAATGTATCCACTGGTGAGAGAATCCAAAACTAGAGACCATAAATATAAGATAACTCCAATAGGGAAATAAGGAGACATTTCCTTACTCAGAACAGTTAGAATGTGGCACAGGAAGTGGTTAAGGCAAATAGCTTAAATGCTTTCACGAGTACATGAGAGAAAAAGGAATAGAAATATATGCTGAAAGGCTGAGATGAGGTAGGTAGAATAGGAGGAGCCTTGTATGGAGTATAAGCACCAGCACAGACTAGTTGGGCCAAATGGCCTGTTTCTGTGCTCTATATTCTATGTAATTCTGTGTAATTCCAACCCCAATTCTGAAAACAATGGAATTGAAGATTGGGTTTTAAAAATGGGCAGCCGATCCACAACGTCAGTTTTATGTCCAGGCAGCAAGCTGAAAATCTACCCATATGTCACCACAGTTAGAGAAACATTAGGAACACCAGCATCTGGAGATCGATCATGACCACCAACTGCTATGCAGCTGACCAGTCATGCACTGCACCAGCAAAATAATAATCAAAGGCTTTTACATTTCATTAATAACAACTGAAAAAAATCTAATCTTTATCAAACTTGAAAGGTACAAGTAAAGGCAGCACTGTCGAGGGATTGTTATATTATAGGAAAAAAAATCCATCCAACATAAATTATAGTAAATTAATTATCAGTTATACATGAAAATTCTTGAGTACCAAAATACAGTTGAGAAAGAAAGGGAAAAAAACACGAAAGATTGATTTATATAGCGTCATTTGCAATCTCAGGACATCCCAAAGCATTGTTTGTAGAACCTGGCTGTTCGCAAATTGGTTCCCGCATTTGCCTACATTGCAACAGTGACTACGCTTTAAAATTAGCGATGAATCACTTTGGGACATGCTGAGGATATGAAATGCGCTAAGTAAATTCAGTTTCATTCTTTACTTTCACCAGACATCTGAAATATTGGAGTAATTTTTAGGACACACCGTTCCTGGCATCGAGTCTCACTCAGCAGAAGCAAGGTTCAGAGAATCAGGCTAGCCCGCCGGATTCGTGGCACTCCCAATTTACCAGACAATTAATATTAAGCTCTTAAAATAATAATGTTAGAATTGGACCTGGTGCTTCAAATAATTAATATTGCTGGAGAACAGAACAACTGGATCTTTTCACTTCACTGACCCAAGCAGATTGGACAAAAACAAATGGGACAACTCACACATGGAAAGGTTTTTTAAAGAATGCCAACTCCCAAATATCTCTATTAATTCTAATAACAACAAAATAACAAGTGACAGTTTTGGTTTGCTAATTAAATAGTGAATGGGCCTAGGTTATGATGAGCAGCCTAGCAATCAGCTAGGAGTTTCGATCAAGGAGTGCAGCTTGGAACAGAGTGTAAAGCTGCGAGTTTGGTGAGTGAGGGAGTGAATCTTAAAGGTTAATCTTTTTTAAAAATAAAATCTAGTCTTGTGTGCTTGCAATTAGCATTTAACTTAAAACTTGAAACAGTAAATTTAAAATTAAGTTTCTTCCAGGCTTGGACAGGGCTAAGCAAGCTCTGTGCTGGATAGCAGCTGAGAGTAATAATTAATTAACTGGTTGAATCTGGTTCTGTAAGTGCCAGAGAGATTGCTTATTTAAATCACAGCAGTATAATTAAGGGGGGCTAGAGTGCAGTGATGTAAAAAGACCACTGAGCGCTTGGTTTGAGTATAAAACAAGGCTTTAATCAACTGTTTCAAAAACATGAGATTGCTAGTTACATCACTAGTTCCTGGTTACAGAAACATCCTGAGCAAGCTGGGCCCACGCCCGCGTATTTATACTCCTTGGACAGCACCACCAGCTGGCCACAGTGTTACTTCATGAGTCATGATAAGATTCATGACATGCAGTTTGTCACGGAGTACAGCTCGGAACAGAGTGTAAAGCTGTGAGCTTGGTGAGTGAGGGAGTGAATCTTAAAGGTTAATCTCTTTTTTTATAAAATCTAGTCTTGAGTGCTTGCAATTAGCATTTAACTTAAATTTACATTTACTGTTTCAAGTTTTAAGTTTCTTCCAGGATTGGGCAGAGCTAAGCAAGCTCTGTGCTGGAGAGCAGGTGAGAGTAATAATTAATTAATTGGTCGAATCTGGTTCTGTAACTGCCAGAGAGTGCACTTATATAAATCTCAGCAGTATAAAAAAGGGAGGCTAGAGTGCAGTTTGTCATGGAGTGCAGCTCGGAACAGAGTGTAAAGCTGTGAGTTTGGGAGTTCGGAGAGGGAGGTGTTCCTTTCTTTTTCTTTCTTTGTCAGCTTCCAGGAGAGCAGGAGTTAAAAAGCTGCACAAGAGGGGATAGAGAACCAGCGGGTGTTCAGCTCTGTGACACCCCCAACCGCATTTTGAGAAAAATGAAAGGTGACATCACAGGGAAAAGGATAAGTGATTGGTTAGTGAGTATTTTGTTCACTTCACTTATCTTTTAAAGCCCAGGAAATGCTAGATTATGAGCATTAATAAATCTTATTAGGTGTAGTAGGGTTTAATTAATAAAAATTAATTAATTAAGACGCAATAAAGATGGCAGGGAAGTGATGTGTTGTGACTGCAGTATGTGGGAGCTCCTGGACGCCAGTCTGATCCAGGGTGAACACATCTGTGGTAAGAGTCTGCGGCTTGAGGAGCTTCGGCTCAGAGTTGATAAGCTGGAGGTCAAGCGGCAGACACTGCGATGCATCAGGGAGGGGGAAAATTACCTGGACACTTTATACCAGGAGGCAGTCACATCCCTTAGGATAGGGTCTTCTGATTTGTTCAGTGGTCAGGGACAGGAGGATGTGACTGTGCGTGAGGCAGGTATGGGGACTCAGGAGGTGGAAGAGCCTCAGCCTTTGCAATTGTCCAACTAGTTTGAGGTTCTTGTGGCCTGTATGGATGAAAGTGGTGGCTGCAGGGTGGATGAGCAAACTGACCATGGCACCGGGGTACAGGAAGCCATTCAAGCGGGGGGAGTTAATAGGAATGTAGTGGTAATTGGGGACAGCATAGTTAGGGGGATAGATACAGTTCTCTGCAGCCAAGAGCGAGAGTCAAAATGGCTGTGTTACCTGCCCGGTGCCAGGATTCGGGACATCTGCTCTGGGCTGGAGAGGAACTTGCAGTGGGAGGGGGAGGAGCCAGCGGTCGTGGTCCATATAGGTACCAACGACATAGGTAGAACTAGGAAACAGGTTCTGCTGAGAGAGTATGAGCAGCTAGGGGCTAAATTCAAAAGCAGAACCTCAAGGGTAATAATATCTGCATTATTACGTGAGCCATGAGCAAATTGGCACAGGGTAAATAAAATTAGAGAGATGAATGTGTGGCCCAAAGACTGGTGTGGGAGTTTCTATAGATATTTTAAAAAGTAAACAGTTAACAAAGTGAGCGTTGGTCCTATAAAAAGTGAGTCTGGGGAATTAATAATGGAAAATAAGGAGCTGGCAGTTGAATTGAACAGGTATTTTGCATCGGTCTTCACTATAGAGGATACAAGTAACATCCCAGAAATAGCTGTCAATCAGGAAATGGAAGGGAGGGAGGAACTCAAGAAAATTATAATCACCAGGGAAGTGGTACTGAGCAAATTGTTGGAGCTGCGGTCTGACAAGTACCCGGGTCCTGATGGACTTCCTCATAGGGTCTTAAAAGAAGTGGCTAGTGAGATAGCTGATGCGTTGGTTTTAATTTTCCAAAATTCCCTAGATTCGGGGAAGGATCCATTAGATTGGAAATATGAAAATGTGACTCCTTTATTCAAGAAGGGAGGGAGACAGAAAGCAGGAAACTACAGGCCAGTTAGCTTAACATCTGTCATAGGGAAGATGTTAGAAGCTATTATTAAAGACGTTATAGCAGGGCACTTAGAAAAGTTCAAAGTAATCAGGCAGAGTCAACATGGTTTTGTGCAAGGGAAATCATGTTAAACCAATTTATTGGAGTTCTTTGAGGAAGTAACATGTGCTGTGGATAAAGGGGAACCAGTGGATGTACTGTACTTGGATTTCCAGAAGGCATTTGATAAGGTGCCACTTCAAAGATTATTGCGGAAAGTAAAAGCTCATGGTGTAGGGGGTAACATATTGGCATGGATAGAAGATTGGCTAGCTAACAGGAAACAGAGAGTAGGCATAAATGGGTCATTTTCTGATTGGCAAGATGTAATGAGTGATGTGCCAGAGGGATCAGTGCTGGGGGCCTCAACTTTTTACAATTTATATAAATGACTTGGATGAAGGGACCGAAGGTATGGTTGCTAAATTTGTTGATGACACAAAGATAGGTAGGAAAGTAAATTGTGAGGAGGACATAAGGAAGCTACAAAGGGATTTAGATAAGTTAAGTGAGTGGGCAAAGATCTGGCAAATGGAGTATAATGTGGGAAAATGTGAAGTTGTCCATTTTGGCAGGCAGAATAAAAAAGAAGCATATTATCTAAACAGTGAGAGATTGCAGAGCTCTGAGATGCAGAGGGATCTGGGTGTCCCAGTGCATGAATAGGAAAAGGTTACTATGCAGGTACAGCAAGTAATTAGGAAAGCTAATAGAATGTTATCGTTTCTTATGAGGGGAATTGAATACAAAATAGAGTTATGCTTCAGTTATACAGGGCATTGGTGAGACCACATCTGGAGTACTGTGTACAGTATTGGTCTCCTTATTTAAGGAAGGGTGTAAATGCGTTGGAAGCAGTTCAGAGAAGGTTTACTAGACTAATACCTGGAATGGGCGGGTTGTCTTATGAGGAAAGGTTGGACAGGCTAGGCTTATATCTGCTGAAGTTTAGAAAAGTAAGAGGTGACTTGATTGAAACATATAAGATTCTGAGAGGTCTGTACAGGGTGGATGTGGAGAGGATGTTTCCTCTTGTGGGAGAATCTAGAACTAGGGGTCACTGATTAAAAATAAGGAGTCGCCCATTTAAGACAGAGATGAGGAGAAATTTTTTTATCACAGAGGGTCGTGATTCTTTGGGACTCTCTTCCACAGAGGGCGGTGGAAGCAGAGTCTTTGAATATTTTTAAGGAAGAGGTAGATAGATTCTTGGTAAGCAAGGGCTTGAAAGGTTATCGGGGATAGGCGGGAATGTGGAGTAATTGGATCAGCCATGATCTTATTGAATGGCGGAGCAGGCTCGGAGGGCCGAGTGGCCTGCTCCTGCTCCTAATTCGTATGTTCGTATATAATTATGCATTCTATATTAACAGTGGTACGATCCAGTTAAGTACTCTTTGTCCCTTTTCCTATTATATTGAATTTCTACAGGTTTCTCCCAATATCCTGCCCTAACTTAGTCGGCAGATCGGCAGATTCTGCCAATCTCCCACTGGAGAACCCCAGCAGAAATCTCAGATCCATGTCTCTATTTATAGCACAACAGAAACTCTAAGCTACTGAACAACAGACATTAAATAAAAAAGGACTTGGATCTAGCATCCACTCACGTTTATCTTGGAGCGATTTGAGGCCTAGTGTTGCACCATAGCACAGGATTAATTTTACGAAATGGCATTGCGAGCAGGAAGACCCTCACACCAGAAGTGCATGCCAAGTGCTGCACACAGTTTGCTGACCATTAGCCAGGATATCACAGACAGTTTAGGGCCTGAGATACACTGCCGGTCAGCTCCCAGCTTCAGCGCAGGCTCGTAAAATTAAACCTCACACAGCTAATCACGTCACAGCACTATCAGGCACAACTGCACCTCTGCTAAAGTAAAAAGCTAACAAAAATGTTTCTCGAAAGCCACAACCTCAAAGGCAAACAGCCAGCAATGTACTAGTTTCATAATCTTTAAATTACTCATAACGGGTTATAGAAAATATCCTATAATGATCCAACCACAATAGCAACTTTGTCACTCACAGCCTCAATGAATCATAGAGTAGCATCATAGAATGGTTACAGCACGGAGGAAGACCATTCAGCTCATCGAGCCCATGCCGGCTCTCTGTAAGAGCACTTCAGCTGGTCCCATTCTCCCGCCCTTTCCCCGTAGCCCTGCAAACTTCTTTCCTTCAGAGACTTACCCGACTCCCTTTTGAAAGCCGTTATTGGAGCTGCCTCCACCACCTTTTCAGGTAGTGCATTCCAGATCTTAACCACTCGCTGCATAAAAAAAGTTTTTTCTTACATCGCCTTTGGTTCTTTTGCCAATCACCTTAAATCTGTGTCCTCTGGTTCTCGACCCTTCTGCCAATGGGAACAGTTTCTCTCTATCTACTCTGTTCAGACCCCTCATAATTTTGAACACCTCTATCAAATCTCCTCTCAATCATCTCTGCTCCAAGGAGAGCAACCCCAGCTTCTCCAGTCTTATCAATGTAACTGAAGTCCCTCATTCCTGGAATCATTCTTGTAAATCTTTTCTGCACCCTCGCTAAGGCCTTCACATCCTTCCTAAAATGTGGTGCCCAGAATTGGACACAGTACTACAGTTGAGGCCGAATCAGTGTTTTATACAGGTTCATCATATTTTCCACACTTTTGTACTCTATACCTCTATTTATGAAGCCTAGGATCCCGTAAGTCTTTTGAAATGCTTTCTCAACCTGCCCTGCCATCTTCAATGATTTGTGCACACATACCCCCAGGCCTCTCTGTTCGTGCACCCCCTTCAGGATTGTCTATATGTCCTCTCCTCATTCTTTCAACAAAAATGTATCCCTCCACACTTCTCTGCATTACATTTCATTTGCCACGTGTCCACCCATTTCACCAGCCTGTCTGGCCTAGAAATTCGGTGGGCTGTGCCACCAGTTAGCGCCTAAAGAGGGCACTCAGTGGCTTTAGCGCCACTGGCCATGCCTCCCGCGAAATTTAGCGGAGCGCTAATGGCGGCGTTAGCCTGTAGCGCTGTGCCACCACCGATGACGTCATTGGCGTGCGCAGCGCCCCGCTACCACCCCGAACGCGATATTGGGTCGCGCCCCCCCCTGTAGCGCCGGTCGCAAATCGCGACTGGTTCAGGAGGCCCTACCTGTGGCGGTAGTGGCACAAATTAAGGGGGAGGTGCGGGGCGGCCATTTTTTTTGGTGGCCGCCTGCCAGTACCTCCTCGCGCCGCCCTCCCCGGCCTCCTGATCCCCCCCCCACCCCAGGCAGTGCCGGCTGTGTCCCGAGTGCCCGACACTTCTCCTGGGTGCAGGGCTCTTTTGCCGGCACTCGCAATCGGTGATCACGCTGGTGCAGGCCCCTCCCCTTTAAGAAGGGGAGGAAGGCCTGCAGTACCGCAGCGCACCGTGCCGCAGCGTGTGGCGCTGCGGCACGTTGCGCTGCGATATTCAGTTTCAGCGCCCCAAGAGGGATGCGTGCGCGTCGAGCAGCACCCCGCGTCCCTCTTGGGGTGCTCAAACTGAATATCGGGCTGGCGCTCCCGTCTCCTTCCGGGGCGGGACCTCCGGCACCCAGGCGAGCTTGGCGCCCCAAACGCGGCGCCACCGAATTTTTAACCCTCTATGTCTTCCTAAAGTCTATCACTCTCCTCCTCACTGTTCACTATACTTCCAAGTTTTGTGTCATCTGCAAAATTTAAAATTGTGCCCTGTACACCCACATCCAAGTCATTAATATATATCAAGAAAAGCAGTGGTCCTAGAACCGACCCCTGGGGAGCACCACTGTATACCTTCCTCCAGTCTGAAAAACAACCGTTCACCACTACTCTGATTCCTATCACTTCGCCAATTCCGGATCCATGCTGCCACTGTCCCTTTTATTCCATGGGCTTCAACTTTGCTGGCAAGCCAATTATGTGGCACTTTGTCGAACGCCTTTTGGAAAACCATGTACACTGCATCAACCGCATTACCCTCATCAACCCTTTCTGTTACCTCATCAAAGAACTCAATCAAGTTAGTTAAACATGATTTGCCTTCAACAAACCTGTGCTGGCTTTTCTTAATTAATCCACACCTATCCAAGGGACTGTTAATTTTGTCCCTGATTACTGCTTCTAAAAGCTTCCCCACTACCGAGGTCAAACTGACTGGCCTGGAACATAAGAACATAAGAACTAGGAGCAGGAGTAGGCCAATCGGCCCCTCGAGCCTGCTCCGCCATTTAATAAGATCATGGCTGATCTGATCCTAACCGCCAATCTACTATCACAGAACCATCTCCTGAATCTAACAGAATTAGACACACGAAATAGGAGCAGGATCAGGCTACACGGCCCCTGGGCCCGCTCCGCTACCCACAGGGCCATGTCCGATCCGAACCTAGACTCATGTCCAAATTCCTGCCGGCTCCCCGTATCCCTTAATTCCCTTTAACATAGAAACATAGAAACATAGAAGATAGGAGCAGGAGTAGGCCATTCGGCCCTTCGAGCCTGCTCCGCCATTCAACGAGACCATGGCTGATCATCCAAACCCTAGCACCCGGTCCCTACACTGACAGCCATCCCACCCAAGCCCTATCCCCGTAACCCCATAACCCCACATATTTAATCCCCCCTAACACTAAGGGCCAATTTTTTATCATGGCCAATCAACCTAACCCGCACATCTTTGGACTGTGGGAGGAAACCGGAGCACCCAGAGGAAACCCACGCAAACACGGGGAGAATGTGCAAACTCCACACAGACAGTCACCCGAGGCCGGATTTGAACCCGGGTCCCTGGCACTGTGAGGCAACAGTGCTAATCACTATGCCACCGTGCTGCCTTTACATCTAGGAAACTGTCTATTTCTGTTTTAAATTTATGTAATGATGTAGCTTCTACAGCTTTTGGGGGCAGCATATTCCATGGACCTACCACCCTCTGAGTGCAGTAGTTCCTCCTCATCTCAGTTTTGAAAGAGCAGCCCCTTATTCTAAGACTATGTCCCCTAGTTCTCGTTTCACCCATCATCGGGAACATCCTCCCCGCATCCACCCGATCCAACCCCTTCACAATCTTATATATTTCAATAAGATCACCTCTCATTCTTCTGAACTCCAATGAGTAGATTCCCAATCTACTCAACCTCTCTTCATATGTCCATCCCCTCATCCCCTGGATTAACCAAGTGAACCTTCTTTGTACTGACTCGAGAGCAAGTATGTCTTTTCTTAAGTATGGACACCAAAACTGTATGCAGTATTCCAGGTGCGGTCTCACCAATACCTTGTACAACTGAAGCAATACCTCCCTATTTTTATATTCTATCCCCCTAGCAATGAAAGCCAACATTCCATTGGCCTTCTTAATCACTTGCTGCACCTGCATACTTACCTTTTGAGTTTCGTGCACCAGGACCCCCAGATTCCTTTGTACTTCAGTACTTTCCAGTTTCTTGCCATTAAGATAATAACTTGCTCTACGATTTTTCCTGCCAAAGTGCATAACCTCACACTTTCCAGTATTGTATTCCATCTGCCAAATCTCTGCCCACTTACTTAGCCTGTCTATGTCCCCTTGCAGGTTTTTTATGTCCTCCTCACTCATTACTTTCCCTCCCATCTTAGTATCATCTGCAAACTTTGATATGTTACACTCGGTCCCCTCCTCCAAAGCGTTAATATAGATTGTAAAGAGTTGGGGACCCAGCACTGACCCCTGCGGAACACCACTAGTTACTGATTGCCAGTCTGAGAATGAACCATTTATCCCAACTCTCTGCCTTCTGTTAGATAGCCAATCCTCTATCCATGCCAGAATATTTCCCCGAATCCCGTGATTTTTTATCTTAAGCAATAATCTTTTGTGTGGCACCTTGTCAAATGCCTTTTGGAAGTCTAAATACATTACGTCCACTGGTTCCCCTTTATCCACCCTATATGTTACTTCCTCAAAGAACTCCAGCAAATTTGTCAAACATGACTTCCCCTTCATAAAACCATGCTGACTTTGTCCTATTAAGTTATGATTATCCAAATGTCCTGTTACTGTCTCCTTAATAATGGACTCCAAAATTTTACCTACCACAGATGTTAGACTAACCGGTCTATAGTTTCCAGCCTTCTGTCTACTGCCCTTTTTAAATAAGGGTGTTACATTAGCAGTTTTCCAGTCTGCCGGGTTTATCTTTACACCCTCTTTTGAACAATGGCGTAACATTTGCAATTCTCCAGTCCTCTGCAACCACCCCCATATCTAAGGAGCATTGGAATATTATGGCCAGTACCTCCACGATTTCCTCCCTCAATTCCTTCAGCATCCTAGGATGCATCCCTTCTGCTCCTGGTGATTTATCTACTTTAATTACAGCCAACCTTTATAATACCTCCTCTTTATCAATTTTTATCCTATCAAGTTTCTCCACTACCTCCACTACCTTCACTATGTCTATGGCAGCATCCTCTTCCTTGGTGAAGACAGATGCAAAGTATTCATTTAGTACCTCAGCCATACCCTCTGCCTCCTTGCATAGGTCTCCTTTTAGGTCCCTAATTGGCCCCACCTCTCCTCTTACTACCCTTTTACTATTGATATGCCTATAGAAGGCTTTTGGATTACCTTTTATGTTGGCTGTCATTCTATTCTCATACCCTCTCTTATTTTCTTTTTCATTTCTCCTCTGAGCTTTCTATATATAGCCTGATTCTCAGATGTATTTGCAAGCAGACATCTGTCATAAGCGTTCTTTTTCTGCTTCATCATATTCTCTATCTGTTTCATCATCCAGGGAGCCCTGACTTTAGTTGCCCTGCATTTCTCCCCAGTGGGAATGTACCTCAACTGTACCTGAACTATTTCCACTTTAAAGACAGCCCATTATTCCATTACTGTTTTGCCTGCCAATCTTTGATTCCAGTTTACCCAGGCCAGATCCGTTCTCATCCCACTGAAATTGGCTTTCCCCCAGTTACACATTTTTATTCTAGTCCTTTTCCATAGCTAATCTAAACCTTATGATACTATGATCACTGTTCCCTAAATGTTCACCTACTGACACTTGCTCCACTTGACCTACCTCATTCCCCAGAACCAGATCCAGTAATGCCTCTTCCCTCGTCAGGCCAGAAATATACTGATCAAGAAAGTTCTCCTGAACACTTCAGAAATTCTTTCCCTTCTCTGCCCTTTACACTATTACAATCCCAGTCTATATTAGGGTAGTTGAAATCCCCCATTATTACTACTCTAAAGTTCTTGCACTTCTCTTTAATTTCTCTGCAAATTTGCTCCTCCATATCTTTCCCACTACTTGGTGGTCTATAGAATATACCTGGTAGTGTAATGACACCTCTATTATTTCTTAACTCTAGCCATACAGATTCTGTCCTTGACCCCTCCAGGAATGGTTGATAATGGAATAGTTTCCGTATTTCACAGCCAGCTGCCAAGTATAAGGTTTTATATAGAGTTGAATTGATATGACCTTGATTTTGTACAAGATATTGGTTAGGCCACAGTTAGAGTATTGCATGTATTCCGGGCATCATATTATGGGAAGGATATTGAAGCCATGAAAAAGGCCCAGCAAAGATTCAAGTAGAATGAGGCCAGAAATTAGAGGTTATAGTTAGAAAGAGGGACTAAAACAAAATTGGTGTTTTTATGGTTAAGGAGGATTGTACTGGGCGTTTTCAAAATTATGAAAAGTTTTGAGAGAATGAAGAGTCAAACATTCTTCCCACTGGTTGCATATTGTACCTAAAGCAAGCACAGACTGAGGATTACAGCTAGGAATACGAAGGGTGCAGTTAAAAGAATGGTTTGGCACATAGGGCGCGATCTTGCCAGTCCTGGGGAGGCGGGTATGAAGGCAGGACTGCCAGGAAAATGGCAGAATCTGGGGGTGGGTGCCCAGCCCGCCCCCAACCTGCCTCCGTGCCAACTTGCCAGGAGACAGGTAGCTGACCCACGCCAGGTCCCGTCTCCTTGGAGGCAGGAAGGGGATTAGTGCCACTTATCTGCCTGTTAACGGGTAGTTAACAGGCAGATAAGAGGATTATCCCCATTTTACCCACACAAGTGCGAGCTTCCCGAAGGCTGCGAACCCCGCCAGGGTCACCGAGGCAAGCAGTGGGACTGGGGGGGTCGGAAGGGTGCAAAAGTGTGCTGTGAAGGTAAGTGATGGGTGCAAGTGTGGAGAGGTGAGGTAAGTGGAAAGTGTTAGTAAAAGTTTACTTACCTTTGTTTCTTCCTGCAGGCTTCAAGAGTTGGGTATGCGGAGAGTCTTGCACCTCCGCGGCAGAGATGACAGATGGCTTCTGTATTCTCCAATGCAGCAACCATCTAATTTCTGCTAAATAAAGAGGTTTGATGAGTCTTGAATTCAAGAACTCATCAAACTACAGAGAATGTCAATATTGGACAGCTTCACAGCTGTCAAACGATGACAATTACTCTGTCAAAATTTTTTGACAGATCAAATGTCATACGTTGACGCTCTCTGTAACCGGCTTTCCCTTAATTGTCCTGCTAAGCCCGCTGGGCGGGCTTAACAAAGTCAATCAAGGGGAAATAGCATGGGTTGGCCAGAAGTTGATGGAGGCGGGACTAAAACCCGACAAGTGGGAGTCCCGCTTCCAAAAGCTCCCTGTTATGTCTCCGATGAGGTTTTGGTATTGTGTTTTGTCTCCCCCTAGTGTTTACTACTTACCTCCTTATTGTTGATTTATGTCATGTGACATGATTAGAAAGTGAAAGTCAAACAGAACCACGAGGGAGCCATCTTGAACTCATGGCTGGGGATGTGTACAGAATCTAACGCCATCCTTCTTAGTTTCCCCCTTGGTTGGCATTGTCTGTAAGTAGCCTTTTATCAGATGTTCTTACGTTTGATCTATGTCACCATCTTTTGATATTTGTGGCCAGATGAGTTAATATATTGCACTTTGTGGAGTTCCGTGGTAGCTAGCTATTAGTCTTTCCCCTGGCATTCATGTGTTAGACTTTTATTGTTGTATCATACTTACCTCAAATTGTAATAGAACCATTGAGTTATAGTAGTAACGTTTCATTCTACTATCCTAGGTTTATTTTGTGTATTCAGATCGTGATTGTAATATCAATCAGCCTTATTTGATGTTGTAATTTCTTGTTCTCTTTGTAGTTTCACCCTGTGTCATTAAACTGGATAAAAATGTATCAACGTCTCCTGTTTGGTGATGAGGGTTTAGCTGTCTGTCGAATCGTAGACATGAGGAGGACAGAACAGTGAAAAGACACCTTTCCCATGGGCGAATCTACTGAAAGTACAGATACTCAACACCAACACGATTCAATGCATCTCCGAAGCCACACATTCCAGACACCAGTCACAACAGCTGAAATGGAGGAACAGTCACCATTGAAACAAGCAGAGGAGACCAGATCTCACTGTTCTGGCTCCTCCAGGCATTCAAGTAGGTCTGTTACTGGTGCAGCAGCAGCGATGGCCAGAGCCAAGGCTGAAGCAGCCAAAGCAAAGATATCCTTTGCTCAAAAGGAAATGGACATAAAAATGGAAAAGGCACGTATTGAAGCAACATTAGCCGTATTGGATATGGAAAAAGAGGCAGCAGCAGCTCTAGCGGAGGCAGAAGTCCTTGAAGCAGATGTTGAAGGTGAAGCAACAGGCAGCAACCTTAACCTTCATTTCCCTCATCAAGATCCAGTGCAACGCACCACAGAATACTTACAAAGCCACTCCAGGTCACAAACTGTTAACTCTTCAATGCCCAACATAGAGCCTGTTCCAGAGTTAATACATGAACAGGAAGAGCCTGGCCATGCATCTCAGCGCCGTTGTGAGCTCAACAAAAACACTGTGGAAGAGGATGAACACAAGCTCCAACCAGAAGACCAAAGGCTAACCCATCATTATCGTTCACAACATCTGCAGACCTATCGCAGTCCAGCTGCTCTACCTCACTACGAACAGACCCAAGGCATGTCAGATTTCGTGAGGTTCTTCGCACATCGTGAACTCGTCACCACCGGGTTGCTACAGTTCAACGACCAACCTGAAGACTACAGAGCATGGAGGTCTACTTTTTGGAACACCATAAGAGGGTTAGACCTGTCAGCAAGCGAAGAAATCGACCTACTTGCTAAATGGCTGGGTAAGGAATCCTCTGAGCACGCCAAGAGAATTCGAGCTGTGCACATTAACCTCCCGGAAAGGGGTTTGAAGATGATATGGGATCATCTGGACGAGAGCTATGGCTCCCCGGAGGTGGTTGAGAATGCACTGTTTAAGAAGCTGGAGAACTTTCCCAAGATCCTCAATCGAGACCACCTGAAGCTCAGAGAGTTAGGTGACGTCCTAATGGAAATTGACTCAGCGAAAGCTGAGGGAAGTCTGCCAGGTCTTCTGTACCTTGACACGGCACGCGGGATAAATCCCATTGTTGAAAAGTTACCATTCAACTTGCAGGAAAAATGGATAACTCAGGGATCAAAGTATAAGGAAAATCACAACGTTCCCTTCCCACCTTTCTCCTTTTTTGCCAAGTTTATCTGCCAGCAGGCTAAAATAAGAAACGACCCAAGCTTCTTCTTCTCCACTCAAAGCCCTGGGCCACCGAAGACAGCACTGTCTGCTACAAGGTACAGCCAGAGAACTCCAGTGTCAGTTCATAAAACTGAAATGTCACTGTCCACCACCTCCTCCAGCGACGACGCAGATGGGAAAATGGATGACCCCGTCAAGCAATGCCCCATTCACAACAAGCCGCGCCCGCTCAGGAGGTGTCGGAGCTTCAGAGAACGGACTTTGGAGGCTCGCAAATCTGTTATAAATGCTGTTCCTCTTCAACTCACCTGGCATGGGACAATAACACGGCCGTCAAATGCGCAGAATGCAATAGCGAAGGCCACAACACAGCACTCCACCCAGGTCCAGCCCCCTGGGTCTCAAAGGCCTCTACCGCCGCAGCAGAGCACGGCGGGGAGGAAGAGGAAGACATTCTGACACCTGAAGTAGCCTCACATTGCACCAAGGTCTGCGGAGCACACATCAGCGGCAAATCCTGTTCTAAAATCTGTCTTGTGACGGTCTACCCTGAAGGACAGCAAGAGAAAGCCATAAAGACATACGCCATGCTGGATGATCAGAGTAACAGATCGCTCACCAAGTCTCAGTTCTTTGACCACTTCAACATAGAAGGAAACAGCTCCCCATATTCACTGAAAACTTGTGCCGGCCTAGCGGAGACATCAGGAAGGAGGGCCAGTGGTTTCGTAGTGGAGACCCTCGATGGAAAGACGAGTCTGCCTCTGCCCACACTAATCGAGTGTAACCAGGTGCCTAATAACAGGTCAGAGATCCCTACACCTGAAGCAGCGCTTCATCATCGTCATCTCAAACCAGTGGCTTACCAGATTCCACCGTTGGACCCTTAAGCTCCCATCCTGCTTCTACTAGGCAGAGACATATTGAGAATCCACAAAGTACGTGAACAGATAAATGGTCCACACGACACACGTTATGCTCAGAGACTTGACCTAGGGTGGGTCATCATCGGTGATGTTTGTCTGGGAAATGCCCACAGACCTGCCAAGGTGAACACATTCCATACAAATGTGCTGGAGAATGGTCGCCCATTGATTCGTGCCCCAACAGCTTTCAAGTGAAAGAAAGATACGGCATACAGGTTCCAAGCTCTCTCTCTGATGATCCTACTGAGCAACCAAAACATGGAAAGCAAGAGGATCGTCTTGGTCAGGCAGTCTTCAAAAGGACGAGTGACGATGACAAGTTAGCTCCTTCCATTGAGGACAAACTCTTTATAAAGAACATGGATGAAGAGGTCTTCATGGACAGTAGCAATAGCTGGGTCGCTCCTCTACCGTTCAGAACTCCAAGACGATGGCTTCCTAACAACCGAAGACAAGCACTCAATCGACTCATCTCTCTCCGCCGCACGCTGGAAAGAAAGCCGGATACAAAGGACCACTTCATTTCATTCATGCAGAAAGTGTTTGACAACGGGCACGCAGAAGTAGCTCTGCCCTTAAAAGGTGAAGAATGCTGGTACTTACCTACGTTTGGAGTGTACCATCCTAAGAAGCCTGGTCAGATCAGAGTCGTCTTTGACTCAAGTGCGAAACATGATGATGTCTCTCTCAATGATGTCCTTCTGTCAGGACCAGACCTTAACCACAGTCTGCTTGGGGTCCTCATGTGTTTCAGGAGAGAATCCGTTGCCATCACAGCCGACATCCAGCAAATGTTTCACTGTTTCGTTGTCAGAGAGGGTGACAGGAAATTCCTCAGGTTCCTCTGGTACAAAGATAATGACCTTGACAAAGAGATTGTGGAGTACAGGATGAAAGTACACATCTTCGGGAACAGTCCGTCTCCAGCAGTTGCTACCTACGGCCTCCGACGTGCAGCTCAAGAAGGCACTGATGCAAGACGATTTGTGGAAAGAGACTTCTACGTTGACGACGGATTGAAGTCATTACCCACTGCAGAAGCCGCCATCAGCCTGCTCAAAAGGACTCAAGAGATGCTTGCCTGTTCCAACCTGAAGCTACTTAAAATAGCATAAACAGCAATTCAGTGATGAAAGCCTTTGCCTCAGAAGACCACGCCAATGACCTAAAGGACCTGGACCTTGGAGTTGACTTACCTCCTCTACAGCGCAGCCTTGGGCTCAGTTGGGACCTGAATACGGATACCTTTACCTTCCAAGTTGAAGACAGCGAAAAGCCCTTCACTCGTCGTGGTGTCCTTTCTACAGTGAATGCCTGTTCGACCCCCTTGGTTTTGTGGCACCAGTCATCATCCAAGGAAAGGCTCTGCTTAGAGACCTCATGGCAGACACAAACGATTGGGATTCACCACTACCTCGAGAAAAGGAGAGATCTTGGCACACATGGAGGAACTCTCTCCAAGACCTCAGAAAGCTTCAAATTCCAAGACCCTATACTCTCATCTCTCCCTCTGAAGCTCAACACAAAGAAATATGTGTCTTTTCTGATGCTTCAAACGATGCCATAGCTGCAGTTGCTTACCTCAAGGTCACAAACCCCAATGGAGATTGTGAAGCAGGCTTCATCCTCGGCAAGGCTAGGTTAACACCACGTCCCGAACACAGCATTCCACGACTGGAGCTCTGTGCTGCCGTTCTGGCTGTAGAGATGGCAGAATTGATCACCTCCGAGATTGATCTTAAACCTGACTCTATCCAATTCTACACAGACAGTAAGGTGGTGCTAGGCTACATATGCAACCAGACTTTTTATGTGTACGTCAATAACAGAGTCCAATGCATCAGAAGGTCGACACAACCTGAACAATGGCACTACGTGCCTACTCACCTGAATCCAGCTGATCACGCCACCAGACCTGTCACTGCAGCTCGCTTAAGGGATACCACATGGCTTATAGGACCTGAATTCCTGTGTCGTCCCCAGCAGAAAGTCACAGAAGTGTCATCCTTCAATATAGCGGACCCCGATTCAGATGTGGAAGTCAGACCTCAAGTGACCACTATGAACACAACCGCCTCAGACATACTTGGATCCAATCGTTTTGGCCGCTTCTCCAGCTGGAGGTCCCGTGCCAGAGCAATTGCCCTACTGACTCACATCACCTACCTCTTCAAGAAGTCTACAAGCAACACACCAAAGCACTGCAACAGTTGGCACTACTGTAAGGAAGCTTACACTGTGGACACACTTGCACTAGCCAAGAGCATCATACTTCGCTGTGTGCAACAGGAAGCCTATGCCAAAGAGCTTGAATGTATCAAGAACCAGGAAGAAGTTCCCAAAGACAGCCCGCTCAGGAAACTTGACCTGTTCATTGATGGGGACAGCCTCATTAGAGTTGGAGGGCGCATCAGGGAAGCCAACCTTGAACGCGATGAGAGAAACCCTCTGGTTGTACCTGGCGGCCACTATATCGCCACTCTTCTTGTACGTCATTATCATGAAGAAACCCATCACCAATGTCGCATCATCACAGAGGGAGCACTCCGCACAGCAGGTTGGTGGATCGTTGGCGCCAAAAGGTGTGTGTCCAGCAACATCTTCAAGTGTGTCACATGTCGGAAGCTCAGAGGCAAACTACAAGTGCAGAAGATGGCAGATCTCCCCGAGGATAGGCTCAGCACCGGGCCTCCTTTCACCTATGTCGGATTAGATGTTTTTGGGCCTTGGACTGCCATCTCACAAAGAACAAGGGGAGGCCAGGCAAACAGCAAGCGTTGGGCGGTATTATTCACATGCATGAGCGTCAGAGCAGTAAACATCGAGGTGACTGAATCTATGGATACCTCAAGCTTCATCAACGCCCTGAGAAGGTTCTTCTCCATACGTGGACCGGCCAAGCAGCTTCGATCTGACTGTGGTACCAACTTCATCAGAGCCTGCAAGGAGCTCGACGTTCCTTCTTCTTACGATGACAACACAGTTAAGAGATACCTCACAGACCAAGGTTGCACCTGGATCTTCAATCCGCCATATTCCTCACATATGGGAGGTTCATGGGAACGAGTGATCGGTATCACACACCGCATATTGGATGCAATGCTTCTGGAACATGGATCTTCCAGACACACTCATGAAGTTCTCACCACATTCATGGCTGAAGTGGTAGCCATCATCAATGCAAGACCACTCATCCCTCCATCATCAGATGCAGAGTTCCCATTCATCCTGACGCCTGCCACCCTCCTCACCCAGAAAGGAGAAGCCATTCCTACACCTCCAGGAGAGTTCGGCAGCAAGGACCTCTACAGATGTCAGTGGAAGCAGGTACAGAGTCTGGCCAACACCTTCTGGAGCCGTTGGTGATGCGAGTACCTGTCAACTCTCCAAGCATGTAGCAAATGGCAGTCATCAAAGACCAACGTCCAGACGGGGAACATAGTTTTAATGAAGGACAGTCAGAACAAGAGAAGTGAATGACCGATGGGGATCATCTCAAAGGTTTTCCCCAGCAAAGATGGTAGAGTTCGGAAGGTAGAGGTCAAGGTCCCAAGTGGTGATGAGACAAAGCTCTTCTACAGGCCAATCACAGAGATGGTGCTTCTTCTCTCCAAGGAAGACCAGACGGTTGCTCCCTGATAAGTTGTATTTTCTTTATTATGTGGCATCTCCGATGAGATTTTGGTATTGTGTTTTGTCTCCCCCTAGTGTTTACTACTTACCTCCTTATTGTTGATTTATGTCATGTGACATGATTAGAAAGTGAAAGTAAAACAGAACCACGAGGGAGACATCGTGAACTCATGGCTGGGGATGTGTACAGAATCTAACGCCATTCTTCTTAGTTTCCCCCTTGGTTGGCATTGTCTGTAAGTAGCCTTTTATCAGATGTTCTTACGTTTGATCTATGTCACCATTTTTTGATATTTGTGGCCAGATGAGTTAATATATTGCACTTTGTGGAGTTCCCTCGTAGCTAGCTATTAGTCTTTCCCTTGGCATTCATGTGTTAGACTTTAATTGTTGTATCATACTTACCTCAAATTGTAATAGAACCGTTGAGTTATAGGAGTAACGTTTCATTCTACTATCCTAGGTTTATTTTGTGTATTCAGATCGTGATTGTAATACCAATCATCTTTATTTGATTTTGTAATTTCTTGTTCTCTTTGTAGTTTCACCTTGTGTCATTAAACTGGATAAAAAGTATCAACGTCTCCTGTTTGGTGATGAGGGTTTAGCTGTCTGTCGAATCATAGACATGAGGAGGACAGAACACTCCCCATTGGCAAAATCCAGCCCATAGAGTAATTGGAGCTTGGAATGCTTTTCCACAAGGGGCTATTGAGGCAGAGATGACAACAAAACATCATTTAAAAGGAAACTGGTAATTATTTGAAAAGGAAGAATGTAAAAGGATACAGGGATATAGGAGTACAATAGATAGCTCTAGTTAAAGACTTAGCACCAGCTCTGCATGATGGGTCGTTTTTGCTGTAATTTCATTTGGAAGTGTTGAGTGGTCTCGAGCCACCACCATTGAAATCTGAAATGTTCCCAGAGGAATGTATCAGTTGCTGTTTAATTACTGTACTGAGCTGTAAGGCAGCTATAAAAGCATTGTCAGCTGGTAATGTTCTTAAAATACATAAAATCGTGTGATGTAGTTGCGATGAATAGAGAATGCTGTAATGAATTTTGAATACCTTCTAAATCTATGCTATTCAGAGCTCCACAGTACATATTGTTAATTAACTTGCAAGTGAATTCTAGGCACAATTGAAAGGTATTTTCACGACTCTGCAGATTGTCTGTTGAAGGTTTAGAGAGCTGGATATTAACAGGGGTGGGTTACGTAGGCGGGAGGGGGTGGGGTTGGTCAGAGTTTCGGATTTCCGCACATACTGTTGAGTTTTAACTCCAAGCATGCGTCTTTTGTACTTGACAGGTTCTCTGCCCAGAAGTCAAAGTGACTGACAGGCTTGGCTTCCAGTCGGGCGGGGAGGACGCCAGAGCAGGTCGCAAGAATAGGTAGGTCCAATCCCCGACATGGAGGGGTGGGGGGCTAAGCACTCCTGCTCCTCCTGGGCCACAAGCAGTGCTATAAAGGCTTACCTTTACCCCAAAGATGTCCTCGCCACTCTTCAGCTGCCAGGTTTCCCAAAGGCCACTGATCAGAGGCTCATTAAAATATTTAAATTGCCAACCCGCCTCCTGGAAGCGGGATGGCTTCCCACCCCTTATCCCACCTCCGTTAAACCCGGCAGTGGGTGGGTTGGAGGCGAGTTTCAGATTTTAAAAATTTTAATAAATGTACCGATCCCAACCCACCCATTTTTGGGAGTTAAAATTTACCCCACAGTTTCGCTTTTAAGGACTCCCAACAAAAGATGAGGTTTATCCTCCCAAAGGAACAGTAGCATCGTGGTAATGTCACTGGGCTAATAATCCAGCAAACGTGAGGTCAAATCCCACGGCGGCGGTTGGGGAATTTAAAATCAGCTAATTAAATAAAATCTGGAATAAAAAGCTAGTATCAGTAATGGTAACCATGAAACTATCAGATTGCTGTAAAAACTCATCTGATTCACTAATGTCATCTCGAGCATGAAATCTGCCATCCTGATCTGGCCAAAATGTGACTCCAGACCCACAGCAATATGGTTGACTCTTAACAGCCCTTTGTCACTCAGTTATAACAAACTGCTACGAAACATAATAAGAATGGAACCAGACGGACCACTCAGCATCAACCTCGGCAACAGCACACTCAGCCCAATCGACCCTGCAAAATTCTCCTCACCAACATTTGGGAACTTGTGCCAAATTTGGGAGAGCTGTCAAGCAACAGAATCAGTGAGGCCAGTGTTGGGAGGAGCAGAGAGTGGCGGTACAGTGAGTACATAAACTCACTTTTGCAGGCTTTCTTTCAGAGGCCAGTGTCGGGAGGAGCAGAGAGTGGCAGTACAGTGAGTACTTAAACTCAATTTCGCGTGCTTTTTTACAGACCGGCGGCGGCATTCCGGAGCCAAGTCACGATTCAAAAAGTGACGCGGGCAAGAGGAAGCAGCTAATTGGGTGAGTACGGCCAGGTGAGTATTTATACTACTCTATAGTTTGACAGTTAAGATTAATAGTTTATAAAATTTAGAAGGTCTTAATTTTTGTGGTTATATTTTCCAAGGTCTCTGTTGTGTATCGCGGAGTGCTAGTAACCAAGGGCTCTTGAGTATATCATTTAATTGTAGTGTAATTAGTGGTATTGATTTGATTTAATTTAATTTAAATTAATTAAAGGGTAAGTCATGGCAGGACAGTTCGGCCCTGTGGCATGCTCCTCCTGCGCTATGTGGGAAATCAGGGACACTTCCCGTGTCCCTGACGACCATGTGTGCGGAAAGTGTATCCAGTTGCAGCTACTGACAGACCGCATTGCGGCATGGGAGCTGCAAATGGATACATACTGGAGCATTCGTGATGCTGAGGACATCGTGGAAAGTGTTATATCCATGTATCTTAATGTTGTGTCCTTCAATAATCAGACAACAGACTGCAGGGAACATGTTTACTGAATGAGGGTTCAAACTGCAGCTGACTGTACAGATCAATACTCAGGGTTTATATACAGGTGTGGTCACTGCCGGTACTACAGGATACAGGAGCTGTAAAAAGTAGTTCTCCCCTTAAAGGTACATACATTACAATTCCTCCCCTTTTAGATTAACAGTACCATAACACTCATTTAACAATTAAATATCAAACTAATTACAATTAACACTTTTAACATGCAACATTAACTGAAAATAGTCTATTTATAAATTCAGTCTTTGGGGAGGCTTCCTGATTCTTTCTGGATAACGCCTTTCCCGAGTGTCTCGCTCTTGGTGCGGAGGCGATTCTAACACCCTGTCGTCAGTTGATTCATCAGCTTCCAATGCTATTGTTTCTGAGGTAGATGCGACCTGTACGTCGGGTTCCTCACCAGGTACATATGGCCGAGACATGGGGTTGACTCGTTCCTGTGACTCTAGGATCTGGTCAGCATGGCATCTCACAATGTTCTCCCCAACATCCACTGTGTACATTAGTGGCCCCTGCCATGTGCATATTGTTCCTGGTTGCCATTTCTCTGTTCAGTAGTCGCGGGCCATTGAAGCTCCTTGTCGGCTTCTCATTGATGTGCTGGAATTGCTTACTCTCAACATCTCTTCGTACATTTAGTCTGAGCAAATCCAGACGAGATCTCAACCTTCGGTTATCATGGCCGGGGCCTGGTTGGTGACTGCATGTGTCGCATTTCTGTAGGCTAACAGGAAATTGTCCACCTTATGCTGCAGTGGAATGTCGTCATCGCACATGGCCTTTACTGCTTTTTTAAAGGTTTGTACGAACCTCTCAGCCAATCCATTTGTGGCTGGATGATACGGGGCGGATGTGTAATGCCTTACCCCATTCCTTTTCATAAATCTTCGAAACTCTTCGGACACAAACTGTGGTCCGTTATCAGAGCAAATCTGCTCTGGCAAGCCGTTCCTGGCAAAAATGGTCCGTAGGACTGCAATAGTTTTCTCCGTGGTGGTGGAGGACATTTTGATCACCTCAGGCCATTTCAAGTGCGCATCCATGGCTATTAAAAACATTGAGTCCATGAGTGGACCAGCAAAATCAATATGCACCCGTTGCCATGGAGATGAGGGCCACTCCCATGGGTGTAGAGGGGCATGTGGTGCTGCATTTTGGACCTTCTGGCATCCTGAGCAGCTCTTTGTCAGGTCCTCGATTTGCTGATCGATCCCCGGCCACCACACATCAAATCAAATCAAATCAAATCAAATCAACTTTTATTGTCATTGTTAGTGTACAAGTGCAGTACAACGAAATGTAGGCTTGCAGCTCCCGAGAGTGTACATTTGGATTAAGACATTTAAACATTCAACATACTTGTAGTATATTAACATAAATATAACCATAATAAAGTGCATTGGCAGATGTGCAGGCGTTAGAGTTTATTTGTGGAGTTCAGTAGGATGACAGCCCTGGGAAAGAAGCTGTTCCTAAATCTGGTCGTACGGGTGCAAATGCATCTGTAGCGTCTCCCAGATGGCAGGAGGGTGAACAGACTGTGGCTGGGGTGGGTAGGGTCTTTGATGATGGACCGTGACCTCCGTAGACAGTGTTTCTGGTATATGTGCTCTATGGTCAGTAGCCGGGTGCCGGTAATGCGTTGGGCAGTTTTGACTACCCGCTGCAGGGCTTTCCGGTCATAGTAGCTACAGCTGCCATACCATACTGTGATACAGTTTGTCAGGATGCTCTCTATAGTGCAGCGGTAAAAGTTAGAGAGGATCAGGGGTGACAGGTTACATCCCTTCAGCCTCCTTAGGAAATATAGGCGCTGCTGGGCCTTCTTCACCAGAAAGGAGGTGTTGAGGGACCAGGAGAGGTCTTCCGTGATGTGGACTCCGAGGAACTTAAAGCTGTCCATCCTTTCCACCACAGCCCCATTGATGTGGATGGGGGTGTGACTTCCGCTTTGGACTTCCTGAAGTCCACAATGATTTCTTTGGTTTTCTTGGTGTTAAGGGCCAGGTTGTTCTCGGCGCACCACTTCACGAGATGCTGGACCTCCTCCCTGTAGGCTGACTCATCGTTGTAGGTGATCTGGCCTACTACCGTGGTGTCATCCGCAAACTTGATGATGGTGTTGGAACCATTAACAGCCACACAGTCGTGGGTGAAGAGGGAGTAGAGGAGGGGGCTCAGCACACATCCTTGTGGGGCCCCCGTGTTCAGGGTCAGGGGGTGGGGAGGTGTGGTTACCTAATTTGACAGACTGGGGTCTGTTTGTTAGGAAGTCCAGGGTCCAGTTGCAGAGGGAAGTGTTCAGGCCAAGAGTTTGGAGTTTGGTGGCCAGCTTGTTGGGGACGATAGTGTTGAATGCTGAGCTGTAGTCTATGAACAGCATTCTGATGTACGTCTCCTTACCATCTAGGTGATTCAGTGCCGAGTGTAAAGCAGTTGTGATTGCATCCTCCGTTGATCTGTTTGCACGATAGGCAAACTGGTGTTAGTCAAGAGAGGCAGGAACACTGGCTTAGATGTGGGCTAAGACCAGTCTCTCGAAACACTTCATTATGATGGGTGTGAGTGCGACAGGTCGATAGTCGTTCAGGCACGTCACAGCCGTTTGTTTTGGCACAGGAATAATGGTAGCGGTCTTGAAGCATGTAGGGACTACTGCCTGGGCCAATGACAGATTGAAGATGGCGGTGAAGACATCAGCTAGCTGATCAGCACATTCCTTTCGTACCCGTCCAGGGATGCTATCCGGTCCAGCAGCCTTTCGTGTGTTCACTCCGCGTAGAACACCCCTTACGTCGGAGGTCGACAGAGTGAGCACCTGGTCTTCCGGGGGTGGCAAGGCTTTGGTATCCGGCTCCCTGTTGTCCCTGTCGAAGCGAGCGTAGAAGTTGTTAAGCTCCTCCAGAAGGGAGGCATCGCTAACCGGGGGGCTGGTGTTTTTGCCCTTGTAGTCAGTGATGGACTGGATGCCTTGCCACATGCGCCGGGGGTCCGAGTTGTTGCGGAAGTGATCCTCTATCCGCAGTGTCTGTTTCCTTTTTGCAGTCCTGATACCCTTTTTTAGGTTGGTCCTAGCTGCACTGTAAGCCGCCGCGTCGCCAGATTTAAATGCTGCGTTGCGTGCTTTCAACAGTGAGCGGACCTCTCCGTTCATCCAGGGTTTCTGGTTGGGGTATGTCCTGATATTTTTATGGGTCGTGACGACCTCGACACAGCTGTTGATGTAGAATAGCACTGTGGATGCGTATTCCTCGATGTCATTATGGGCAAGCATGCCCCAATCAGTGCGTTCGAAGCAGTCCTGAAGCTCCGATACTGCCCCCTCTGGCCATACTTTCACTGCTCTCACTGATGTTCTCCCTCTTTTGATGGGCGGTTTGTATGCCGGGGCTAGAAACAGGGAGAGGTGGTCAGACTTCCCAAGGTGGGGGCAGGGAATGGCCTTATAAGCATCTACAATGGCCTTATAAGCGTCACACATAAGCCCTAGCAAGGCTTTTCATTTTCACCCCTCCCAGATGACCTTCGTGAAGCTCATTGAGCACTCTCTCCCTTAACTTGGGTGGAATTACCACTCGGGATCCACACATCAAGGTCCCCTGGCATACTGACAGCTGTTCTCTTCTGGATGAGATTGCTGGCAACAGTGAGTCGCCATGTGCTGGCCATCCCTTCACCGTCAAATCATATACCCGAGACAGTGTCGGGTCATTTCGGGTCTCCTTCTCTATACCAGTGTTAGTTACTGGCAAGCATTCAATTATAGTCGAATGAAATATTTCAACAGGATCCACTGCTGGTGCTTCCTCCGCAGTAGGCAGTGGCAGGCGTTTCGTGCCCTTATATTCGATTTCATATTGGTGCGCCCCGAGAAAAAGGGACCATCTTTGTAGCCATTGCGCAGTCATCACCGGAATGCCCTTCTTTGGATTAAAGATGGAGACAAGTGGTTGGTGGTCAGTCAGCAAGGTGAACTTCTGCCCGTGCAGATAGTGATTGAACTTTTTCACTCCCCACACTAGGCTGAGGGCCTCCCTGTCAATCTGGGCGTAGTTACGCTCGGCTGAGGTTAGTGACCGAGACGCAAAGGCTACTGGCCTCTCCGAGCCGTCCGGGAATTTGTGCGACAGCACCGCTCCAATGCCATAGGGTGATGCATCACACGCCAACCGAATTGGTAGTGCTGGGTTGAAATGAGTCAACACCTCTTTTGATGTGATCAATGCTTTGCTCTTCTGGAAAGCTTGTTTACATTCGTCACTCCACTTCCATGGTACCCCCGTTTGCAGTAGGGTGTTCAGTGGGTGTAGTACGGTAGACAAATTCGGCAAGAACTTATGGTAGTAGTTCACCAGCCCGAGGAACGACCTCAGTTGTGACACGTTTTCCGGTGCTGGAGCCTTGACTACTGCCTCAATCTTTTCAGGGGACTTATGTAACCCCTCTTTATCAATAACGTGGCCACAATACGAGATCTGCTTCTGGAAAAACTCGCATTTGTGGCGATTAGCTCGGAGCCCATATTCCTTCAATCTACTGAGCACCTGCTCCAGGTTGGCGAGGTGATCACTGTCATTTTCGCCCGTGACCAGGATGTCGTCCAAATAACACTGGGTCCCTGGAATCCCTTGCAGGACTTGTTCCATTGCCCTTTGCCAAATAGCCGGAGCTGATGCTACCCCGAACACCAGCCAGTTGTATTGGTAGATGTGGTGTATGTAACCTGTTCCACCTTAAGAGAACTACTTTAAGAGATGTACTACTTTCTCTTGGCTGCTGTATACTGTAATACTGGTGGTGACCACACTGGTATATAAGTGTTGTGTAGGGATTTGCTGGGCAGTTCAGCCCTAACCTCCGAATAGTAAAGACCTGTTAAAGTTATTCTTGTGGTCTGTGTCCAGTGATTTATAATAAGCTTAACTGGGACACACAGACTTAACAGTGGTGACGAGTCCGATCTTACTCTGCGGCAGTTTTACATCCAAGGCAGCTTCGTCCTCAGAACGGGCGTCGAGAAGAGGCATCCGCCCTCATCATCCTGCTGAGCACCATCGCACGGGAGGCATCGAGAACCCGGGTTAAAAAGAAAATTCTCACCATGAAGCCCTCCATCAGCGACAGGCAGTGATCATCCCTTCTACCACGGTGGTGGATAAGCTGATCAGCGACACGAGCAGAAAGTCGGCCGCGTTGACTGTGGAGTGGGGGAGGGAAAACGGAGGAAAAAGGGCGGAGAACTCGACCACGGACAGTAAAAAGGGCCGGGCTGCAATCGAGGCCGAGAGGCGCAGCGACTGGGGCAGCTTAAGGCACGAGAGCCGGGGAGAACTCAAACGTAGCCGGTGTAAAGGACCGGGCTGTAAGCGGGGCTGCGAGGCAAAGCAGCATCGGGGAATTGAGAACCGCTGGGGAGGCGAGAACGGCAGCAGCACGGCAATCGCCATTGCAGCCAGCGGGGGAAGAAGGCAAACGCGGGAATCCGCCATTGTAGTCGGCGGGGGAAGAAGACGAGCGCGGGAAGCCGCCATTTTAGTAGGTGGGGGAAGAAGACAAGCGCAGGAAGCCGCCATTTTGAGAAAAAGAAAAATTTAAAAAACTTGCAAGGATGCCTAAACATGGGAACATTAATACCTTTGATAGCGATATTGAAGATTGGACCACGTATGTAGAATGCATGGAAGTTTATTGTAAAGCAAATAAGGTACCAGATGATGAGAAAGCACTAACCTTATTAAGCTCAATGGGTGCGAAGACATACAGGCTATTGAAGCACCTTCTATCACCAAATAAACCGGCGGATCAGACTTTCGCGAATATTGTTACTGTCCTGAAAAATCATTTAAACCCCACGCCGCTGATGATAGCGGAACGATTTAAATTTTACAGAAGAACGCAGCTGAAAGACGAAAGCAACGCTGAATTTTTAATTGAACTGCGTAAGCTAGCAAAGCACTGTCAGTTTGGAACAGGACTAGCAGATGCGCTGAGAGATAAATTTGTGTGTGGATTGTTAAAGGAAGGAACACAAAAGCGACTGCTTGAGGAGAATGATCTTACGCTTGATAAAGCTATCACTATTGCAGCATCGCATGAAGCTGCAGCGAGAGGCACAGCGGAAATGCAGCTACGGTCACTGGAACTCAGCACCAATCAAATGGTCTTGGGTACAGTAAAATGTTATCGTTGTGGAAAGACAACGCACGATCAGAACCAGTGCTGGTTCAAAAATCAGGAATGCAGAAAATGTGGCAGGCTTGGTCACATAGCTAAAGTATGCCAGTCAGGAAAGAAGACCAGCAACAAAAAGTCACCGCAGGAAAAGTACAGAAAGGTACACAAGGTGACAGAGAACAGTTCGAACGAACAGAAGTCAGATTCAGACTCCAGCAGTAATGAACTGGGTAGTCTAAGAGCACACAATGTTGGTAAGGAAGCAGACCTCCAAACAATTTGGGTCACACTTCAGATAGCAGGAGTCCAAGTGAAGATGGAATTGGACACTGGATCGGCATTGACGGTCACAAATAAGCAAGATTACAAAAGGTTATTCCCACATATTCCCCTACGGGATACGGAGATTGTATTGAAAACATACACGGGGCAAAGAGTATACCCCATCGGGAAGATAGAGGTAAAGGTGGTCCACAAGGGCAAAGAAAACCGAGGAATGGACTTATATGTGCTACCTGAGGGAGGTCCAGCACGACTGGGACGGGAGTGGATTAGGAAAATAAATATGGACTGGCATTCCTTAAAAGCACCAATGGTAGATTCCGGTAAAAAAGATGTCAAACCTAAACGATTGTCCAGAATATTGGACGATGCTAAAGAGGTGTTCCAACAGGGACTGGGAACACTGAGAGGAATTACGGCAAACATCAAGGTTGAAGAACATGCAAACCCAAAATATTTCAAAGCCAGACCGGTACCTTATGCGATACGACCTGCTGTGGAAGCTGAGCTGGAAGGGCTAGAACGTTCAGGAGTACTGTCTAAGGTAGACTGGAGTGAGTGGGCCACGCCCATTGTTCCCGTCATGAAGCGTTCATCGAGCAACAAGCCGGGGGAACCGGGGAAGGTTCGCATCTGTGGAGATTTCAAGATCACTGTTAATCCGGTGCTTCACATGGTGCAGTATCCGCTTCCGCGGATTGAGGATATCTTTGCTTCGTTGTCTGGCGGGAAACACTTCACCAAGATAGACCTGGCGCAGGCGTACTTACAGATGGAAGTTGAGGAAGAGTCACGCCAGTATCTCACGATCAACACGCATAGAGGCTTGTACCGGTATAATAGACTGGTTTTTGGAGTGGCATCGGCTCCAGCAATTTGGCAGAGGGCCATGGAGCAGGGATTACAGGGAATTCCAGGCACACAATGTTACCTGGACGATATTTTGATTACAGGAGATGATGACGAGGAACACCTTGCAAATTTGGAACTGGTGCTCACCAGATTGAAAGAATATGGACTTCGAGTTAATCGCCAGAAATGTGAGTTCTTTCAGAAGCGGATCTCGTACTGTGGTCATGTCATTGACCAGGAGGGGCTTCATAAGTCTCCTGACAAGATCGAAGCTGTTGTGAAGGCTCCCGGTCCGGATAATGTATCCCAGTTGAGGTCGTTCCTAGGGTTGATTAACTATTACCGTAAGTTTCTGCCAAATTTATCCACGGTGCTGCACCCGCTGAACGCTCTTTTGCAGAAGGGAGTACCATGGAAGTGGAGCGAGGACTGTAAGAGGGCCTTTCGCAAAAGCAAGGCATTGATCACCTCAGAGGAAGTGTTGGCTCACTTCAACCCAACGCTGCCTATGCGTTTGGCTTGTGATGCTTCTCGATATGGTATTGGGGCAGTACTCTCACACAAGTTGCCAAATGGCCTGGAGAGGCCAGTCGCATTCGCAACCAGATCATTGACCTCCGCTGAGCGCAACTATGCTCAGATAGATAGGGAGGCTCTCAGCCTTGTGTGGGGAGTAAAGAAGTTTAATCATTACCTGCAGGGCCAAAAGTTTATGCTTCTGACAGACCACCAGCCGTTGGTATCCATTTTTAACCCTAAGAAGGGTGTTTCGGTGATGACAGCACAGAGACTCCAGAGATGGTCCCTTTTCCTAGGGGCACATCAATATCAGATTGAATTCAAAGGTACAAAGCAGCATGGTAATGCTGATGGGTTGTCGCGCCTGCCACTACCTGCAGAGGAGGAGGCACCGACGGTTGACCCTGTTGAGTTATTTCACTCAACCATCATCGAATGTTTACCAGTCACCAATGCAAGTATTGAAAGAGAAACCAGGAACGACCCGACACTGTCCCGGGTCTACGAAGTGACAGTGAAGGGATGGCCAGCACATGGTGATCCACTGTTACCGGCATTCTCAGCAAGACGAGACCAGCTGTCCGTCTGTCAAGGAACATTGATGTATGGAACAAGGGTGATTATTCCTCCTAAGTTAAGAGAGAGAGTTCTAAAGGAACTGCATGAAGGTCATCTGGGGGAGTCAAGATGAAAAGCCTTGCTAGGGCTTATGTGTGGTGGCCGGGTATCGACCAACAGATAGAGGATCTGACGAAAAGCTGCTCAGGGTGCCAAAAAGTGCAAAATGCACCTCCGATTGCACCGCTGCATCCATGGGAATGGCCTTCAACCCCATGGCAACGTGTACATATTGACTTTGCTGGTCCATTCATGGACTCCATGTTTTTAATTGCGGTGGACGCACATTCTAAATGGCCAGAAGTGATTAAGATGCCTACCACTACCTCGGAAAAGACGATCGCGGTGCTAAGAATGATATTTGCAAGAAATGGATTGCCAGAACAAATATGTTCAGACAACGGACCGCAGCTCGTGTCAGAAGAATTCCAGAAATTCATGAAGAAGAATGGGGTGAAACATCATACCTCTGCCCCATATCATCCGGCTACAAACGGGTTGGCTGAGAGATTTGTACAAACGTTCAAAAAAGCAATAAAGGCCATGAGCGAAGATCAGATCCCACTACAACACAAGGTGGGCAAATTCCTACTGGCATATCGAAACGCCACTCATGCAGTGACAAACCAAAGTCCTGCCATGATGTTCTATAACAGGAGGTTGCGGTCCAGGTTGGACTTGTTAAAACCAAATGTGCGGAGGGAAGTTGAAAACAAGTAGTTCCAGCATATAAATAACAAGACCACTCGGAGTTTCGAAATAGGACAACCAGTGTTAACCCGGGACTATAAAAACGAGAAATGGCAATCTGGAACAATTCGGGCCAGACAAGGACCCCTGATGTACACGGTAGATATTGGTGAAAATGTAATACGGCGTCATGCTGACCAACTGGTAGAATCGAGAACAAGGGTCGAACCTATGGTTACGGCAGAGACAACCGTGGAAGAAGTTAGTGAACCTGAAGCATCTACCTCAGAAGTGAATGTACCTGATGATGATGTCCAATCCATAAGAGACCAACTAGATGAGTCAACCCAGCAACGAGAATCAGAGACCCCTGAAAGGCATTATCCAACTCGAATCAGGAGGCCTCCTCAGAGACTGAATCTTTGAACTGTTTTGCATGAAGTTGTATATATATATGTTATTATGTTAAATGGGGATATAACTGTTAAGCTAAAAAGGGAGGATTGTTCCACCTTAAGAGAACTACTTTAAGAGATGTACTACTTTCTCTTGGCTGCTGTATACTGTAATACCGGTGGTGACCACACCGGTATATAAGTGTTGTGTAGGGAGTTGCTGGGCAGTTCAGCCCTGACCTCCGAATAGTAAAGACCTGTTAAAGTTATTCTTGTGGTCTGTGTCCAGTGACTTATAATAAACTGGGACACACAGACTTAACAGTAGAGACCTTTATGAGTGTTGATCATGAGGTACTGTTTTGAGGCTTCTTCTACCTCCATTTGCAGGTACGCCTGGGCCAGATCAATCTTAGTGAAGCGTTTCCCTCCAGATAGCAAGGCGAAAATATCTTCAATCCGCGGAAGTGGATATTGTACAGTGTGAAGGACTGGGTTCACTGTCACCTTAAAGTCCCCACAGATGCGAACCTTCTTTGGTTCCCCAGGCGTATTACTCAACGACCTCTTCATTACAGGAACGATGGGTGTAGCCCACTCGCTCCAGTCCACTTTGGACAGTACTCCTGAACGTTCCAAACCTTCCAGCTCTGCTTCGACGGCTGGGCGGATCGCATAAGGTACCGGTCTGGCCTTAAAAAACTTTGGGCTTGCATTTTCCTCTATTTTGATCATCGCTGTTATGCCTTTTAGTGTTCCGAGTCCCTGCTGGAACAGTTCTTGTGCGTCAGTTAGCATTTTTGACAGTCTTCCAGGTGTGACCTCGTCATCCTTTTTGGCATCTACAGTCAGTGCTTGTATGGAATGCCAATCTAGCTGTATCTTCCGGATCCATTCACGTCCTAGTAGTGGTGGTCCTCCATCTGGCAATGCATATAGGTCCATTTTTGGTGTTTCCTTGCCGTTATATATAACGTTCACCCTTATTTTTCCTTTGGGGTAGACTTTTTGCCCCGTGTACATCTTCAAGACAATCTTTGTATCTCTCAAGGGTATATGTGAGACTAGCCGCTTGTAGTCTCTTCGGTTTATGACTGTTAGGGCTGATCCTGTGTCCAATTCCATTTTCACTTGGACTCCCGTTATCTTGAGCGTGACCCAGATAGTTTGGTGATCCTCTGTTTTGAACACATTATGTAGTTTCAGACAACCCAGCTCCTTGCTTCCGGAGTCTGTATCACTCTTCTGTTCATCTGAACTACTCTCCGTCACCTTATGTACCCTTGTACTTCTCCTGTGGAGATTTCTTGCTGCTGGTTTTATTTCCTGACCTGCAGACTCTTGCTATGTGTCCTAATTTCCACACTGTCTGCACACTTTGTCCTTTAACCAGCAATCATTATGGTCGTGTGTTGTTCTGCCGCAGCGATAGCACTTCACTGTTCCGTATGACATTTCATTTGTGCCATACCCTTGCGGTCTCCGTTGTATCTCTGCAGCGCCCTGTGCTGCTGCTTCGTGTGATACTGCAATGCTGAAAGCCTTGTCCAGCGTAAGATCCTTTTCTGATAGAAGCCGTTTCTGGGTTCCTTCACTTTGAAGCCCACACACAAACTTGTCCCTTAAAGTATCTGCTAGTCCCGTTCCAAACTGGCAGTGTTTCGATAGCTTGCACAGTTCCGTTAAATACTCAGCATTACTTTCATCTTTATGCTGGTTCCTTTTGTGAAACTTAAATCTTTCTGCTATCAGCAGCGGTGTGGGGTTTAAGTGGTCCTGTAGGATTGACACTATGTTTTCAAAATCCTTTTCTACTGCCATACGTTTTTGCACCCTTTGAATTCAACAATACCAGCGCTTTCTCGTCATCTGGCACTTCATTCGCCTTGCAGTATACTTCTATGCGTTCGACATATGTCGTCCAATCTTCGACTTCATTGTCGAACGCTGTGATACTGCCACTCTTCGGCATTTTTGGGTGTGGTTAGACAGGCTTAAAATGGCGTCTCCCGTGCTTTCCTTTCTTCCCCGCTGCAGCTTAAAATGGCATCTCCCGCGCTTTCCTTTCTTCCCCGCTGCGGCTTAAAATGGCATCGCCCGCGCTGCTGCCAACGCCACTCTCGGCGGTCCTCGTGGCAAATGGCAACGCCCTGTGGGTTTCGTGCGCTGCTCCTGCGCTGTTGCCAATGCCGCTCTCTGCGGTCCTCGTGGCAATGGCAGTGCCTCGCGTTTTCCTGCACACCTCTCTCCCCCCCGTTGACGCCGCTTGGTCCTGAACACAGGCTGCGCCCTGTGCGCTCTGCCCTCTCTCTCTCCCCCGTCGACGCTGCTCAGCCTTTTTCTGTGCCGCTCGGTCGGCTCTAGCCGCCGCTGTCCAGGAAGGGTCTGAGCAGTACCTGTTGCCAGCCCGTTTCGCTGGACCACCGTGACTGGAAAGCCAAGCCTGGCTCTCGACAGCCTCCCCTGCGATGCTCAAATCTCCGCTGGATGACTGGGCGGTTGCCCGTGGTCGACGCCCGTGCTTCTGGACTCGACCTCGTTCCACTGTTCTCCAGGAGCGAATCCCTGGGAGGTGATGCAGAGTTGCAGGTAGGTTCGAATCTGCGTCATCGCCAATGTTATATCCGTGTATCTTAATGTTGTGTCCTTCAATAATCAGACAACAGACTGCAGGGAACGATCAACAGGTGTTTACTGAATGAGGGTTCAAACTGCAACTGACTGTACAGATCACTACTCAGGGTTTATATACAGGTGTGGTCACTGCCGGTACTACAGGATACAGGAGCTGTAAAAAGTAGTTCTCCCCCTTAAAGGTACATACATTACAGAAAGCATGTTTAGGGAGTTGGTCACACCACAGGTAAAGGCTGCACAGGCAAGAAGGGAATGGGTGACCACCAGGCAAAGTAGTAGGCGCAGGCAGGTAGTGCAGGGGTCCCCTGTGGCCATCCCCCTCTGAAACAGATATACCACTTTGGATATCATTGAGGGAGATGGCTTATCGGGGGAAGGCAGCAGCAGCCAACTTCCTGGCACCATGGGTGGTTCTGCTGCACAGGATGGGAGGAAAAGGGCTGGGAGAGCTATAGTGATAGGGGATTCTATTGTAAGGGGAATAGATAGGCGTTTCTGCGGCCGCAAACGAGACTCCAGGATGGAATGATGCCTCCCTGGTGCAAGGGTCAAGGATGTCTTGGGGTGGCTGCAGGGCATTCTGGAGGGGGAGGGTGAACAACCAATTGTCATGGTGCATATAGGTACCAACGATATAGGTAAAAAATGGGATGAGGTCCTAAAAACTGACTATAGGGAGTTAGGAGATAAATTAAAAAATAGGACCTCAAAGTTAGTAATCTCCGGATTGCTACCAGTGCCACGTGCTAGTCAGAGTAGAAATAGAAGGATATTTCAGATGAATGCGTGGCTAGAGGAATGGTGCAAGGGGGTGGGATGCAAATTCCTGGGACATTGGAACTGGTTCTGGGGGAGGAGGGACCAGTACAAACTGGACGGTTTGCACCTGGGCGGGACCGGGACTGATATCCTAGGGAGACTGTTTGCTCGTGCTGTTAGGGAGGGTTTAAACTAAAATGGCAGGGGGTTGGGAAATTGTGCAGGGAGACAGAGGAAAGGGAAGCAAGGATAGAAACAAAAGACAGGAAGGAGAAAAGCAAAAGTGGAAGGCAGAGAAATCAAGGGTGTAAATCAAACAGGTCTACAGTAAATAATAATTCTAAAAGGACTAAGAGTGTAAAAAAAGACAAGCCTGAAGGCTTTGTGTCTTAATGCGAGGAGCATTCTGTAATGATATCAGCAAATAGTGATGATATTTGTCTGTGTTTGATTACTTATGCCTTACAGCATATTTGTCTGTGTTTTTGATTACTTGTGCCTGACCAGCAGAGGTCATGTGAGAGACAAGCAGTCCAGAGGAGTTTTACTTTCAGTTTCATTCTAGATGCATCACAGCATAGTATGTTCTGTAAAAAGCTGTAGAAAGTCTTGAACAAGACTTTAGATTAAACAACATTCTCTTTCAGAAATGAGTCTTTATTGAACCCAAAAAGAAATCAAAACATGATGTCAGAATTGGCTGAAAGAGAAAAAATCTGAAGTTAGCAACTTGATGGGACAGTGAAAGCAGTTGTGGCAAGTAAGCAAAATCAGCTCTCCACATATTAGCAAGCCAGAAGAGAACATCGTAGCTTACCATTAGAGAATAGCTAACGAAGTGAAAAAATGGAAGGTTTACTCCCACCGGCGACGCTTCAATTGACAGGTAATGTGGCTGAAAATTGGAGAAGGTTCAAACAACGTTTAGAGTTGTATTTAGCGGCAATCGGAGCTGACGAGAAAAGTGATAAACAAAAATCGTCCGTGTTCTTACATGTCGTGGGTGATGCAGCGCTGGAGGTATATAATAATTTCATATTTGCTGTTGATGGAGACAAAATGAAGCTAAATAAAATAATGGAACAGTTTGAGGCCTACTGCATACCTAAATGCAACGTGACCTTTGAGAGGCACAAATTTTTCACATGTGTACAGAAAATCGGCGAGACTATTGATCAGTATGTGACTGAACTGAGAAACCGGAGCAAATCGTGTGAATTTGGGGGACTCACAGACTCGCTGATAAAAGACAGACTGGTGTGTGGTATTCCAGATAATGGTCTAAGGGAAAGGCTGCTAAGAGAGCAAGATCTAGACCTGGGAAAAGCCATAGCATTGTGTAGGGCTACAGAGACTGTGAAGTTGCAGGCAAAGGAGCTGTTCAGTGACAGTAGCTGCAACGTGGATGCAGTGAGAAAGAACGGATACAAACCGTTTAACAAAGAGAGCGCCAATGTGAAAAAAGAGACGTGGCCAGCAAACGAAAATGAAAGAGACAATCGGAAGTCATGTAGTCGATGCGGTACACAGCATCCACCAAGAAAGTGTCCAGCATATGGTAAAACATGCAATAGATGCAACAAAAACAACCATTATGCCCGTTGCTGTAAGAACCAAGCGCAACAAAGCAAGGTCCATACAGTAGATGAAAGCGACATAGAGGAATTCAATGTAGATGTTGTGTCTGAAAACAAAAACGAAAGAGACTGGATGTTGACACTAAAAGTGAATGACGTACACATTCCATTTAAATTGGATACTGGAGCACAAGTTGATGTGATATCAGAGACCGATTTTAAGAGAATTAGACCCAGACCAAAGTTACATGGAATACAAGTGAAAGTGACCAGATACTCAGGTACTGATATACCAGTGAAAGGAAAATGCATTGTCAAAGTAACACACAAGGACAGAGAGCACACGCTAGCATTAATCGTGGTGCCAAAGGATGTGCAAGCCATACTAGGGTTAAAAGCCTGTGAGAGACTGAACCTGGTAAAGAGAGTCCTCGTTGTGAAAAGCGAAGGAGAGACAGTCTATGATGAACTCATGAAAGAGTACAAAGACCTATTTAAGGGTCTAGGCTGCATTCCAGGAGAACACACGATCAGAGTAGATAAAAGTATGACACCGGTCATACAACCATGCAGAAAAGTTCCGTTTGCTCTTCAAAAGCAACTGAAGGCAGAGTTGGACAGGATGGAAAGCCTGAACGTGATTCAGAAGATAGATGAGCCAACTGAGTGGGTGAGTTCCCTCGTCGTAGTGGACAAAAAGAATGGAAAGCTCAGAATTTGCCTGGATCCAAGAGATCTAAACAGAGCAATAAAGAGAGAGCACTTCAAGCTTCCTACACGTGAGGAAATCATGGCACAGTTTGCAAATGCAAAATATTTCAGCAAGTTAGATGCGTCCTCAGGATTTTGGCAGATGAAGCTGGACGAAGCAAGTTCAAGACTGTGCACGTTCAACACTCCATTTGGCAGATACAGATTCCTAAGGTTACCATTTGGCATTGCCTCCGCTCCTGAAGTGTATCACAAGACTATCCATATGATCTATGAGCACCTGGAGGGAGTTGATACATCAATGGATGACATCATAGTATGGGGAACCACGAGAACTGAGCATGACGAGAGACTGAAAAAAGTGCTGGAAGCAACAAGGAAAATAAACCTGAAGCTGAATAGAGAGAAATGCCAGCTCGGGATGACATAACTGACATTCGTGGGAGATATCCTTAGCAGTGAGGGCATCAGACCAGATCCCAGAAAGGTGTCCGCCATTGAGAATATGCCAAGGCCACAATGCAAAAAGGACGTGCAGAGGTTTAATGGAATGATCAAATACATGGGTAAATTCATATCCAACCTCTCAGAAAAAATAGCACCACTGAGAAGACTAACTGAAAAGAACATAGAATGGGAATGGAATCATGAGCATGAGAAGTCATGGAGCGATCTAAAGAAACTGCTCACAGAGGAACCAGTTCTGAGGTTTTATGACCCAGCGAGACCCATCAAGATATCATCAGATGCATCACAGAGTGGGCTCGGTGCCGTTCTTCTGCAACAATATGACTACTGGCAACCTATTGCATATGCATCGCGCTCAATGACAGACGCGGAGACGCGATATGCTCAAATAGAAAAGGAGCTGCTCAGCATCACATACGCCTGTGAAAGATTTCACCAGTTTGTGGCAGGACAAGCAATCAGTGTAGAGACTGACCATAGCCCTTGATTGCATTGTTCCAAAAGCCACTGAATAGCTGTCCGCTTAGAATACAAAGAATGATGATCAGGCTGCAACGCTATACACTGAATGTTGCGTACACACTGGGTAAGCTGATGTATACAGCAGACAGGTTGTCCAGAGCTGTTGACCCAAGTGAGCCCGCAAACACCACAATGGATGAAAAAGTGAACGCCTACGTGGACATGATCACAAGTGCACTGCCCATAGCAGATGCAAAAATGGAGCTCATAAAGACTGAGACAAACAAAGATGAAACAATGAGACGACTGAGAAAAAGCATCTTGGATGGCTGGCCCAACATGAAGCAAGACTGCTCACCTGATATAGCACAGTATTGGAACTGCAGGGCGGAACTAGCACAGTATTGGAACTGCAGGGCGGAACTATCAGTGGTCGAAGACATCATCTACAAAGGAAGTAAAATAGTTATCCCAAAGAGTCTGAGAAGAGAGATGCTAAAAAAGATCCATGGAGGACATCTGGGAATCGAAAAGTGTAAGAAAAGAGCACGAGAGGTGATGTACTGGCCACGAATCAACCAAGATGTGACAAATGAGGTGTCGAACTGCACAATATGCCTGAAATATCGAGCAAGCAATCCGGTAGAACCACTAAAGCCACACCCAGCACCAGACAGACCTTACCAGAAGGTAGGTGCTGACCTATTCGTATGTCAAGGGAAGGACTATCTTGTCGTCACAGACTATTACTCCCTGTATCCAGAGGTTTGTAGACTGTACACCACCACTGCAGAAGCTGTGATAAGAAGTATGAAAGCCATATTCTCCAGACATGGCGTGGCAAGCGAGGTCTTCACAGACAACGGACCCCAGTTTAACAATGCAAATTTCCAACACTTTGCCAAAGAGTGGGACTTTGTCCACACAATGTCAAGTCCTCACTATCCACAGTCCAATGGACTAGTGGAAAAATCGGTCCAGACAGTGAAAAGACTGATGTACAAGGCAAAAGACAGTGGAACTGACTTCTACCAAAGCATGCTTGTATACCGCACAATGCCGCTCGAGTGTGGTAAGTCACCAGCCCAACTCCTTATGGGACATCGGCTAAGGTCAAACCTACCCATCCCGGAGAACCTCCTGAAAACAAAAGAGGGGGAGAAAGTGAGGAATTTCAAAGAGCAACAGAAAGAAAAGCAAAAGTACTACTATGACAGAGGAACACAAAACCTACCTGAACTCCACACTGGTGACCAAGTAAGGTTCAAAGACAAAACAAACACATGGACTGAGAAGGGAACTGTCCTGAGTGAAGTTCAACCAAGATCATACACCATTCAGACAGATGAGGGTGCTGTTCTGAGAAGAAATCGTCGAGATCTTCTCATGGAACCAGCCACAGCAGGTCAAGAGACTGATACTGGTGAACAACCTGATCACACAGCTGAGAACCAATCATCTGAGGCAACAACCCAGATTCAAGGACAATCAATCAGAAAATCCTCAAGACATGTGAAGCCTCCTGAGAGACTCATTGAGCAAATTTAAGGACTATTGTTAAAGAAGGAAGTAATGTTATCTTATTCTTTCTTCAAGTTCTAGTGTATTGACATATTTCATGTGAACACACAAAGCAAGGGTAAAAAACCTTGATCATGATAATGATAATGTAAGTTCATTAAATGTTGTTAGTTAAAAGTAAAATACTTTTGTTTTAAGAAAGGGAGATGTAATTATATCAGCAAATAGTGATGATATTTGTCTGTGTTTGATTACTTATGCCTTACAGCATATTTGTCTGTGTTTTTGATTACTTGTGCCTGACCAGCAGAGGTCATGTGAGAGACAAGCAGTCCAGAGGAGTTTTACTTTCAGTTTCATTCTAGATGCATCACAGCATAGTGTGTTCTGTAAAAAGCTGTAGAAAGTCTTGAACAAGACTTTAGATTAAACAACATTCTCTTTCAGAAATGAGTCTTTATTGAACCCAAAAAGAAATCAAAACACATTCGTATGAAGGTGTATGAATTAGGTGCGAAAATAGATGGAAACGGATATGATGTAATTGGAATTACGGAGATATGGCTCCAGGGTGACCAAGGCTGGGAATTCAACCTCCAGGGTATTCAATATTCAGGAAGGACAGGCAAAAATGAAAAGGAGGTGGGGTAGCATTGCTGGTTAAAGAGGAGATTAACACAATAGTAAGGAAGGATATTAGCTCTGATGATGTGGAATCTGTATGGGTATAGCTGAGAAATACCAAGGGGTAGAAAACATTAGTGGGAGTTGTATACAGACCCCCAAACAGTAATGCTGAGGTTGGGGAAGGCATTAAATGGGAAATTAGAGACGCGTGCAATAAGGGCACAGCAGTTATCATGGGTGACTTTAATCTACATATAGATTGGGCTAACCAAATTAGTAACAATACTGTGGAGGAGGAATTCTTAGAGTGTATGTCGAGGAACCAACTAGAGATCAGGCCATCTTAGACAGGGTATTATGTAATGAGAAAGGATTAATTAGCAATTTTGTTGTGCGAGGCCCCTTGGGGAGGAGCGATCATAATATGATAGAATTCTTCATTAAGATGGTGAGTGAAATTGTTGACTTAGAGACTAGGGTCCTGAATTTAAATAAAGGAAACTACGATGGTATGAGGTGTGAGTTGGCTAGGATGGATTGGGGAACGTTACTTAAAGGGTTGATGGTGGATAGGTAATGGCATATATTTAAAAATTGCATGGATGAACTATAGAATTTGTTCATCCCTGTTTGGCAGAAAAATAAAACAATAAAGTTACTCAACCGTGGCTAACAAGGGAAATTAGGGATAGCATAAGATCCAAGGAGAAGGCATATGAATTGGCCAGAAAAAGCAGCAAACCTGAGGATTGGGAGCAGTTTAGGATGCAGCAAAGGAGGACAAAGGGATTAATTAAGAGGAGGATAATAGAATATGAGAGTAAGCTTACAAGGAACATAAAAACTGACTGTAAAAGCTTCTATAGATATGTGAAGAGAAAAAGATTGGTGAAGTCAAGCGTAGGTCCCTTGCAGTCAGAATCAGGGGAATTTATAATTGGGAACAAAGAAATGGCAGACCAATTAAATACATACTTTGGTTCTGTCTTCACAAAGGAGGACGCAAATAACCTTCCAGAGATGTCGGGGAACATAGGGTCTAATGAGAGGGAGGAATTGAATTAAATCAGTATTTGTAGCGAAATGGTGTTAGGGAAATTGATGGCATTGAAGGCCAGGACCTGATAATCAACATCCTAGGGTACTTAAGGAAGTGGCCCTAGAAATAGTAGATGCATTGCTGGTCATCTTCCAAAATTCTATAGACTCTGGAATAGTTCCCATGGATTGGAGGGTAGCTAATGTAACCCCACTATTTTAAAAAGGTGGTAGAGAGAAAACGGGGAATTATAGACCGGTAAGCCGGACATCGGTAGTGCTATAAAAGATGTAATAGCAGAGCACTTGGAAAATAGTGACAGGATCGGACAAAGTCAACATGGATTTACAAAAGGTAAATCATGCTTGACTAATCTACTGCAATTTTTTGAGGATGTAACTGGTAGAATAGATAAGGGAGAACCAGTGGATGTGGTGCATTTGGACTTTCAGAAGGCTTTCGATAAGGTCCCGCATAAGAGATTGGCATGCAAAGTTAAAGCACATGGGAGTGGGGGTAAGGTACTGACTTGGATAGAGAACTGGTTGGCAGACAGGAAGCCAGGAGTTGGAATAAACGGGTCTTTTCCCGAGTGGCAGGCAGTGACTAGTGGGGTACCGCAGGGATCGATGCTAGGACCGCAGCTATTCACAATATATATAAATGATCTAGACGAGGGGGCTAGATGTAATATCTCCAAGTTTGCAGACAACACAAAGCTGGGTGGGCATGTGTGCTGTGAGGAGGATGCAGAGAAACTCCAGTATGATTTGGACAGGTTGGGCGATTGGGCAGATGCATGGCAGATGCAGTATAATGTGGATAAATGTGAGGTTATCCACTTTGTTGGCAAAAACAGGAAGACAGATAGATTGAACAGTAATAGATTGGGAAAAGGGGAAGTGCAACGAGACCTGGGTGTCATTGTGCACCAGTCGCAGAAGGTAAGCATGCAGGTGCAGCAGGCGGTTAAGAAGGCAAATAGTATGTTGGCCTTCATAGCGAGATGATTCGAGTACAGGAGCAAGAATGGCTTGCTGCAGTTGTACAGGGCCTTGGTGAGACCACACCTTGAGTATTGTGTGCCATTTTGGTCGCCTTACCTGAGGAAGGATATTCTTGCCATGGAGGGAGTACAGCGAAGATTCACCAGACTGATACCTGGGGTGGCAGGAATGACATATGAAGGGAGATTGGGTCGATTAGGCTTATATTCGCTAGAGTTTAGAAGAATGAGAGGGGATCTCATTGAAACTTATAGGGGGAAAAATTCGGTATCGCCCCATTTGGGGCGCCATTATTGGCGGTGCGCAAAGTTTAGCGCCTGGCGCTAATTATCGCCTCTGACAGCAAACTTGGCTTTTATCGCCCCTGGAGGTGATTGGAGTGCTAAATCAGGTGCTTCACACCTGTCTTAAGGCGCAAAGGCCGATGAACAAGGCGCTACCTCAGAGCGCTGGCGAAGCAAGGAAGGGCAAATCCAAATAAACCAGCAAAGTGCTGCTCAGTACTCAAAACTCCTTCACACAACGTTGAATCTCTCCAGAAGTCTCTCTCTCTCTCTCTCTCAGAATGCATGGTGCAAAAATGTCACCGACAAAAAAAGGCAGGAAGCGGTTGCCTTTAAATAGCGCTCCCCTAGTCCCTTTCTGACAGCATAACGCTCCCCTCAACCTGTTGTTGCTAGCGGCTGGCGCTAACTGGGCGTTGCGCACTCGACTGACGTCACAATCTGCCGGCGCAGGAGATCGTGGCGGTAGTGTTTAGCGCCACCGCAAAATGTCTAGTTAATTTTGCGTGCGGCACAAGCATCGCCGCGCCCGGCCTCTAGTTTCTTTGCGCAGCACTTGGCATCCTCTTAAGGCGCTAACGGGCGGCGCAACCAACTGAATTTTTCCCCATAAAATTTTATGAGGACTAGACAGACTAGATGCAGGAAGGATGTTCCCGATGGCGGGGGAGTCCAGACCAGAGGTCACAGTCTAAGGATAAGGGGTAAGCCATTTAGGACTGAGATGAGAAGGAATTTCTTCACCCAGAGAGTGGTGAACCTGTGGAATTCTCTACCACAGAAGGCAGTTGAGGCCAACTTATTAAATATATTCAAGAAGGAGTTAGATATATTTCTTAAGGCTAAAGGGATCAAGGGATATGGGGATAAAGCAGGGACAGGGTACTGAATTAGGATGATTAGCCATGATCTCGTTGAATGGCGGAGCAGGCTCGAGGGGCCGAATGGCCTACTCCTGCTCCTATCTTCTATGTCTATGTCTATCATACCTTTCTGCCAATGTCACAAACTCCTCCATCACCATCCCTGGGTATGTCCTGTCCCACCGGCAGGACAGACCCACCAGGGGTGGTGGCCCAGTGGTACACAGTCAGGAGGGAGTGGCCCTGGGAGTCCTCAACATTGACTCTGGACCCCATGAAGTCTCATGGCTTCAGTTCAAGCATGGGCAAGGAAACCTCCTGCTGATTACCATTTACTACCCTCCCTCAGCTGATGAATCAGTACTCCTCCATGTTGAACACCACTTGAAAGAAGCACTGAGAGTAGCAAGGGCACAGAACGTACTTTGGGTGGGGGACTTCAATGTCCATCACCAAGAGTGGCTCGGCAGCACCACTACTGACCGAGTCCTGAAGGACATAACTGCCAGTCTGGGCCTGCGACAGGTGGTGAGAGAACCAACAGGAGGGAAAAACCTACTTGACCTTGTCCTCACCAATCTACCTGTCGCAGATGCATCTGTCCATGACAGTATTGGTTGTGCAGTCATTGTGGAGACAAAATCCTGTCTACAAACTGAGGACACCCTCCATCGTGTTGTGTGGCACTACCATCGTGCTAAATGGGGTAGATTCAGAACAGATATAGCAGCTCAAAACTGGGCATCCATGAGGCACTATGGGCCATCAGCAGCAGCAGAATTGTATTCCACCACAATCTGTAACCTCACGGCCCGGCATATCCCTCACACTACCATTACATCAAGCCAGGGGACCAACCCTGGTTCAATAAGGTCTGTAGAAGAGCATGCCAGGAGCAGCACTTGGCATACCTAAAAATGAGGTGCTAACCTGGGGAAGCTGCAACACAGGAATACATGCATGCTAAAAAGCGGAAGCAGCATGTTATAGACAGAGCTAAGCGACCCCACAATCGGCGAATCAGATAAAGCTCTGCAGTCCGGTCACATCCAGTCGTGAGTGATGGTGGACCATTAAACAACTAATGGGAGTAGAAGGCTCCATGAATATCCCCATCCTTAATGATGGTGGAGCCCAGCACCCGAGTGCAAAAGACAAGGCTGAAGCATTTGCAACCATCTTCAGCCAGAAGTGCCGAGTGGATGATCCATCTCGGCCTACTCCTGAGGTCCCCGCCATCTTCAGCCAATTTGATTCACTCCACGTGATATCAAGAAACAGCTGAGCGCACTGGATACAGCAAAGGCTATGGGCCCCGACAACGTCTCGGCTATCGTGCTGAAGACTTGTGCTCCAGAACTTGCCTCGAGCCAAGCTGTTCCAGTACAGCTACAACACTGGCATCTATTTGAAGATGTGGAAAACTGCCCAGGTATGTCCTGTCCACAAAAAGCAGGACAAATCCAATCCAGCCAATTACCATCCCATCAGTCTACTCTCAATCATCAGCAAAGTGATGGAAGGTTTCATCGACAGTGCTATCAAGCGGCACTACTCAGCAACAACTTGCTCACCGATGGCCAGTTTGGGTTCCGCCAAGACCACTTGGCTCCTGACCTCATTACAGCCTTGGTCCAAACATGGACAAAAGAGCTGAATTCCAGAGGTGAGGTGAGGGTGACTGCCCTTGACATCAAGGCAGCATTTGACCGAGTGTGGCATGAAGGAGCCCTAGTAAAACTGAAGTCAATGGGAATCGGGGGGGAACTCTCCACTGGCTGGAGTCACACCTAGTACAAAGGAAGATAGTTGTGGTGATTGAAGGTCAATCATCACAGCCCCAGGACATCGCATCAGGAGTTCCTCAGGGCAGTGTCCTAGGCCCAACCATCTTCAGCTGCTTCATCAATGACCTTCCCTCCAACATAAGCTCAGAAATGGGGATGTTCGCTGATGATTGCACAGTGTTCAGCGCCATTCACAACTCCTCAGATAGTGAAGTCATCCATGCCCACATGCAACAAGACCTGGACGACATTCAGGCTTGGGCTGATAAGTGGCAGGTAACATTTGCACCACAGAAGTTCCAGGCAATGACTATCTCCAACAAGCGAGAGGCTAACCACCTCCCCTTGACATTCAATGGCATTACCATCGCCGAATCCCCAACCATCAAAATCCTGGGGGGTCACCATTGACTAGAAATTTAACTGAACCAGCCACATAAATACTGTGGCAACAACAGCAGGTCAGAGACTAGGTATTCTGCGACGAGTGTCTCACCTCCTGACTCCTCAAAGCCTTTCCACCATCTACAAGGCACAAGTGAAGGAGTGTGATGGAATACTCTCCACTTGCCTGGATGAGTGCAGCTCCAACAACTCTCAAGAAGCTCGATGCCATACAGGACAAAGCAGCCCGTTTGATTTAACCCCATCCACCACCTTAAACATTCACACCCTCCACCACCGGCATACCGTGGCTGCAATGTGTACCATCTACAAGATGCACTGCAGCAACTTGCCAAGGCTTCTTCGGCAGCACCTCCCAAACCTGCGACCTCTTCCACCTGGAAGGACAAGGGCAGCAGGCACACGGGAACACCACCACGTCCAAATTGCCCTCCAAGTCACACACCATCCTGATTTAGAAGTAAATCGCCAATCCTTCATCGTTGCTGAGTCAAAATCCTTGAACTCCCTCCCTAACAGCACTGTGGGAGTACCTTCACTACACGGACTGCAGCGGTTCAAGAAGGTGGCTCACCACCACCTTCTCAAGGGCAATTAGGGATGCGCAATAAATACTGGCTTTGTTAGCGACGCCCACATCCCATAAATGAAAAACAATTTTTTTTTTAAAATAAGTAGTTCTTGAAGGGGAGGTGAAGGAAGTTCTCAATACTAATGTACATTTTTCCATTAAACACTCATTAAATGAATAATTAGGAGTCCAGTTATTTGGCTGAAACACTATTGTCAAAAAAAGATTTTGTGCATGTTGGATTAAACATAAATATCTTGCAGAAACTGATATTCCTTTATTTTCATCAGTTGAAGTCTTCTTCTTCTCTTCTTAGGAAGTCCCTCGGAACCGAGGATGACTTGCTATAAATGAGTTCTCAGGTGACTGATGTGGCCAATGCGGGACCTACAGTCTCTGTCACAGGTGGGGCAGATGGTGGTTGAAGGGACGTGTGGGTGGGGTGCTTGGGTTGACATGCGCTCCTTCCGCTGTTTACAGGCAGTTTGGGGGGACTAACAAGGCAAGGGAATACACAATGAATGGTAAGACCCTAGGCAAGACGGAGGGTCAGAGGGATCTGGGTGTGCAAGTACACAGATCCCTGAAGGCGGCGGAACAGGTGGATAAGGTGGTAAAAAAGGCATATGGGATACTTGCCTTCATTAGCCGAGGCATAGAATATAAGAGCAAGGAGGTTATGATGGAGCTGTATAAAACACTGGTTAGGCCACAGCTGGAATACTGTGTGCAGTTCTGGTCGCCACACTACAGGAAGGATGTGAACGCTTTGGAGAGGGTGCAGAGGAGATTCACCAGGATGTTAGCGCTTCAGCTATGAAGAGAGACTGGGCAGATTGGGTTTGTTTTCCTTGGAGCAGAGGAGGCTGAGGGGGGACATGATTGAGGTGTACAAAATTATGAGGGGCATAGATAGGATGGATACTGAGGAGCTTTTTCCCTTAGTAGAAGGGTCACTAACTAGGGGGCATAGATTCAAGGTAAAGGGCGGGAGGTTTAGAGGGGATTTGAGAAAGAACTTTTTCACCCAGAGGGTGGTTGGAGTCTGGAACTCACTGCCTGAAAGGGTTGTGGAGGCTGGAACCCTCACAACATTCAAGAAGCATTTGGATGGGCACTTGAAATGCCATAGCATACAAGGCTATGGACCAAATGCTGGAATATGGGATTAGATTAGACAGGGCTTGATGGCCGGCGCGGACACGATGGGCCGAAGGGCCTCTATCCGTGCTGTATAACTCTATGACTCTACAGGCATGCACATCAAATCAACTGCACGAGCAATCTAAGATGGAGGATCCTATGATGTCATTCTACCCATAATGCAATTTTACCTTAGGACTAGTAATTATAATCCCCTTAGCATTTGTCTCCCTCTGGTGGACAACTTAAGCATTACATCCGAGATTACTATATCGGGACGGTAGCCCAAAGTTTCCTTGTAGGCCCCGGAGGAGCTTTCTGCCAGGTTTGTAACTGGGCTGGACTGCTATGATTCTTAGTTAAAATTATGTCAGAATCATAATTGGCTCATGGGACCCTGATTTTTATAAATTCAGGAAGCCACTGTGTAGTGTATGTACCCATCTACCTTTAAGAGAACTATTGTATGTAACCGTTCACCTTTAAGAGAACTATTTTAGGTGTGGCACTACTTTGTTTGGCTTCTGTATACTGTAATACTGACGGTGACCACACCAGTATATAAGTGTTGTGTCAGGATTTATTGGGCAGATTCGCCCTGACCTTCGAATAGTAAAGTCCTGTTTTAAGTTACTCTTGGAGTCCGTGTATTAATTAACTAAACAACCCACAGACTTTACAGTGGCGATGAGTCCGATCGTACCCTGTGGCAACAATACTTCCGAAGCAGTTAACGAGCGTCGAGAAGAGGCAACTGCCCTCGTCGTTCTGCTGGGAGAAAACTCGAGGCTGCAGAACTAGAAAGGAGGAAGAATTTAGAGACAAAGACTTCCATCAGCAACAGGTACTGACTGTCCCTTCTGCCACGGTGAGGAGTGAGCCGATCAGCACGAGAAGCAAGGCGGCCACGGTGACTGTGAGTAAGGGAAAGTAAAAAGAATAACCGGAGGATAAGGGCGGTGCACTCGACCACGGTCGAGGGGGAAAGGAGCCGGACAGAAGTCGGGTCCAGAGGCGCTGAGACTGGGGCAGCGTGGAGCAAGGAAGCCGCGGTACAGACAGGCTGGGGGACGCAACGGCGTCGTGAGACAGCTAGACCGCGACCGGCGAAAAAGGCCAGGCAGCGACCGAAGCCACGAAGCGCTGCGACCGGGAACGTAGGCGCGGGAAGAGATAAACTCAGCCGCAGCCGGGGAGGGAAGCACCGGACTGCGAGAGGGCTGGGAGGCGCGATTGGGAGCTGAGTGAGCGGGAGAGGCAGAGCCGACCAAGGGAGACTGAGCGAGAGCCAGTCCAGCGGCTGAAACTGTTCTCCGTCAACGGGGTGTACCCAGCGCCGGTAGAGCCGAGCGAGCGGGAGAGAGACAGAGCCCGAGCAAGGGGAACTGAGCGGGAGCCAGCCCAGCAGCTGAAACTGTTCGCCGTCAACGGGGTGTACCCAGCGCCGGTTGCCCTGCCGAGAAAAGGGAAAGCACTGAAGCCGACGCGCAGGCTGTGAACCTGAAAGCCAGCGGCCGTCGCCCGTGGGGAAAGTGTACCCCTCCCGCCAGGGGAAGAAACGCGGGAAACCGCCATTAGGCGGAGAAGAAGACAGAAGCGGGGAACCGCCATTGAAGTGGGCGGGGAGAGAAGATAAGTGCGGGAAACCGCCATTTTCGCGGGAACCGCCATCTTGAAAAAAAAAGAAAATTTAAAGAAATAATCCGTGGTGTTATCAGGAAGAGAGGAAGATGCCAAAGCGTGGTAACATCAACGATTTTAATTCCGCGGTAGAAGACTGGGCCATGTATGTGGAACGCATTGAGATCTATTGTGAGGCCAATAAAATAGAAGAAGATGACAAAGCTATAACCTTGCTAAACTCGATGGACGCGAAGACATACGGGCTCTTGAAGCATCTACTATCACCGGCTAAACCGGCGAATCAGACTTTCGATGATATTGTGGCTGTTCTGAAGGATCACTTGAACCCCACACCGTTGATGTTGGCAGAACGATTCAAATTCTATGCGAGAACGCAACGGAAAGACGAAAGCAACGCAGAATACTTGGTCGAACTGCGTAGACTAGCGAAATACTGCCAGTTTGGAGGGAATCTGACAGAGGCATTGCGAGACAAGTTCGTGTGCGGAGTGGCAAAGGAAGGAACGCAAAAGCGACTACTCGAAGAGAACGACCTTACACTTGACAGGGCTGTCCTTATTGCAGCATCGCACGAAGCCGCAGCGAAGGGAACTGCGGAAATGCAGCTAAAGACAGCGGCACTCAGTGTGGATCAAATTACCTCGACAACAACAAAATGCTATCGTTGTGGGAAGACAACACACGACCAGAACCAATGCTGGTTTAAGAACCAGGAATGTAGGAAATGTGGCAAACTGGGTCACATAGCTAAGGTATGCCGGTCAGGGAAGAAGACCAAAAACCAAAGGACCAACAGCCAAAGGAAGCCATCACAGGAAAAGTACAACAAGGTACACAAGGTGGCTGAGAAGAGTTCAGACGAACAGAATTCGGACTCAGACCCAAACGGCCAGGAGCTGGGTAGTCTGAGAATTCACAATGTGAGTAAGGAAGCTGACCTACAAACTATCTGGGTCATGCTAAAAATAGCTGGAGTCCAAGTGAAAATGGAGTTGGACACTGGATCAGCTCTATCAGTCATAAATCGAAGGGATTACCACCAGCTATTCTCACATATACCCTTAAGGGATACCAAGTTCGTATTGCAGACATACACGGGGCATAAAGTATACCCCATGGGAAAGATAAGAGTCAAGGTGAGAGATAGGGGTAAAGAACACCCAAGAATGAACTTATACGTACTACCTGAGGGAGGACCACCACTTCTAGGACGGGAGTGGATCAAGAAAATAGACATGGAATGGCACTATCTAAAAGCAATAACGAGTGAGGACTCGGTGCAGACAATCAGCTCAGATTCTGAATCGGATGACGATAAGACCAACCCAAATGTGAAAGACAAGGCTAAAATGGACTTGCCAACTAAGGTTGGAAAAACGAAGGCATGCAGAAAGGCTTATGCTTCAGAGAAGAACAAAGTTTCAGAACAGAGCTCCACCGAACAACGACAACATAGTTTGACAGAGAATTCTGAGTCTGTTCAGTTTAAGGACATATCCTTGACGGAAGAACACCGAGCTCGGACTCAACTTTATTTCAAATCACGACAACAATTAGAACAATTGAGTTACCGTCTCGTACAAGAGATGAAAACAATGAAAAAGTTCTATGACACCGAATGGGAGAATCTGGAAAGACAACAGAAGCAGCTAGCTCAAGCAGTGAGCGACCATAGAGCCATCGTGACCAATCACCAATCACCGAGTTAGAAAGAAGCAAATGAAGAGGAATCTTCAGGAAGCCAGGATTTTATTCCAGTTCTTCTCTACGACTCCTTACAAGCAGAGTTTGAGAAGTTGAAGGAACAGTATGAACAGGCCCAGGCTACAATCCTGGAGGGGGTTAACTCGGCAACCTCCAAAAAGCTAGTTTCAGTGGAAGCATATGAGCAACTAAAGGTTGAACATGAACAAGAAGTCCAAAGGCTGCAGGAAATTCTTAATGAGCTCAAGGCCAAGACAGACTCATCGGTAGAAGTTCCATCCATAGATGAGAAATTAGAGGTGAAAGACATGGCAGAACATGAAAGTCAAGATGTCCAAGAACTCATAAAAATATTGAAGGAAACCCAAGACAAATATGAGGCGGCAATGACCGAGGTTCAACAACTTGAAGAACAGATTCAACTGGGAATTCTTTCAGTGGAAGAAAAGGCAACTGTAAGAAACACAGAGACTGTAAGAATGGCCCCTGAACATGAGCTAGAGAGCATCAAGGCGCAACTTCTCCGAGCGCTTAAAGCCAAAGTACAAGAGGAGAAAAAGGTGAAAGCATTGGAGGAAAAGGTGGATGAAATGGAGAAGACTCTGATCCACAGGGTCCCCGTGGAAGAGTTAACGGTCAGCCAACTCCTTCATATGCTGAGAGACAAGACTCTGCAAGGGGAACCATTTGAACACGAGCTTCAATCTTCAAAGGGAAGGGGTTCGGAGCTCTCAAAAGTTTGGGGAATAGTTGAGGTTGCAACACAGATTTTACGGGGCTGCCGAAAGTACGCTGAATCACGTCAATGTGAACTACAGAATGTTGAAACAGCTGCTCCAGTAGAAGGATTGAATAGCCCGATCAATCAATCCCCGATGGAAGGGGAAGTATTGGAATCACAAATGAGGTCATTAGTGAAGGATTGACAGGAAACCCAGGAAGAGCGGGATGAATATGAACGCATGAAGAAGTCTCTTCAGGAAAGATGTCTAGGGAGGGAACAACAGTCGGCTAATGTCCAGTTGGGTAAGGAAGAAGTAGCAGGCCCTCTCGCTAGACTAGCTCAGGACGACACCGAATATTACCATGACCTGTTGAGTGACACGGAATATTACGATGACTTGGTCTGCCCAGCTTGTGATGAAAACCCCCAAAGTGCAGAAATCAGGATAAAGCACTTGAAGTCTAAGGAACATAGGGAGATGGTGGCGCTACAGCTGGCAGCGGATAAGGGAGCCCCGAGAGTCTCCAAGAAGCAGAAAAGAAAAAGACAAAGCAGAAGACGATAACCATCTAAATCATTATCACTTCTATCAGATCATGCACGTGGGCCCTACGAAGGGGGCCAAATCAGTTGGAAAGTAGGAAAAATTACCAAGGCAGTCCAGCTGTTTGTAAAAGTCAGCACTGCTGGTTCAGCAGGACGGAAGTTCAAGCTGTTAAGCCAAGGAAAAGACTATTGGATGAGTCACGCTAGAAATGTGAACCGGCTACACCACAGAGATGTTGTTCGGACCGAGTCAAGACCAGAGACTGAATCTGTGAACTGTTCCGGCAGAGACTGAATCTGTGAACTGTTTCCCGCAGAGGCTATATCTGTGAATTGTTTTACATGAAGTTGATTATATGTTATGTTTAATGGGGAATAAGTATGTTGTAAGCTAAAAAGGGAGGATTGTAGTGTATGTACCCGTCTACCTTTAAGAGAACTATTGTATGTAACCGTTCACCTTTAAGAGAACTATTTTAGGTGTGGCACTACTTTGTTTGGCTTCTGTATACTGTAATACCGACGGTGACCACACCAGTATATAAGTGTTGTGTCAGGATTTATTGGGCAGATTCGCCCTGACCTTCGAATAGTAAAGTCCTGTTTTAAGTTACTCTTGGAGTCTGTGTATTAATTAACTAAACAACCCACAGACTTTACACACTGCCTGTCTGCAGTAGGCGCCATGGCCACTTCCAAAAAGTCTTACTGCAGTTATATAGGGCCCTGGTGAGACCACGCCTGGAGTATTGTGTACAGTTTTGGTCTCCTTACCTAAGGAAAGATATACTTGCCATAGAGGGAGTGCAACAAAGGTTCACCAAACTGGATTGTCCCATGAGGACAGATTGAGCAGTCTAGGTGTATATTCTCTGGCGTTTAGAAGAATGAGAGGTGATCTTATTGAAACATACAAAATTCTTACAGGGCTTGACAGGGTAGAGGCAGGGAGGATGTTTCCCCTGGCTGGGGAGTCCAGGAACCAGGGGTCACAGTCTCACAATAAGGGGTCGTCCATTTAAGACTGAGATGAGGAGACATTTCTTCAGAGGGTGGTGAATCTTTGGAATTCTCTACCCCACAGGGCTGTGGGGGCTCAGTTGTTCAGTATATTCAAGACAGAGAGCGATAGATTTTTGAATATTAAGGGAATCAAGGGATATGGGGATAGTGCAGGAAAGTGGAGATGAGGTAGATGATCAGCCATGATCTTATTGAATGGCGGAGCAGGCTCGAAGGGCCAAATGGCCTACTCCTGCTCCTATTTCTTATGCTCTTATGTTCCAAGTGCAAGTTTGAAATGGCAGCGGGCGGAAGCGCATCAGGAACACGGCGGTAAGCTCTCCACCGCTATTTCAAACTCCTACCTACACTGTTCCCTCGGAAGTTAAAATTTCCTGGGCCCCACGCTGCGGAGGGCCAGACAGGTTCCCATCCGTCTCGGTAGCATTAAAATCAGGACTATAGATTCCTTATGCCACTCTCCCTCTTCCCTTTAAATCAAACAGTAAACTTGCATGCAGCATGATTACGAATGACACATTTTTGTCCCTCGAGACCATGAGCTGAAAAACATTCATTCACTCTTTCATGGCATGACTGAGGCTTTTTCCCCTCTTCTGATCAGTATTTGCATGAGACCATTTACCCAGCAGCTAGATCAGAAACTGCTAAAACTCACCCATTGGGGGTACTTTTAACTTTACACAATGGAGTAAAATGGGCATTATCAGATCGGCCATCCTGTTATATACCCTATCCGATTTTCCTTTCCATCAAAGCCATCCATATCGTCCATTTTAAAATCACTGAATTTTAAAATTAACCCCAATCAGTTGTGGAGGTACAATACTCAAAACCCTTTAGTTGGGAGTCCAACTGCAAATGATACAGTCTGCTTCCTTCCACAACATTATTTTCAAAGTTACATTTGATTTGAAAGACAGTCAATTCCTCATTAAAGAATAAGGAATAAAACCCTCGCTAATAGCCGAGAATGGTTTTTCACAGAATTTGACTTAATTAGCGTGTGATCGCAGGGAATTGCCATCTCCTATCTATCAATCTTATGCGACGTGCTCTTAACTAATGTGTATATTAAGCATGCTATAGTGAAAGCAGCACAAAATATAAAATATGAATGTTTGATTCTGTAACAAAACTCAAAAAAGCAACAGCAAAAGGAAATTTGACAGTTGAGACACTGCAGCATCAAATGTCATCGATGTCTCAGGGAAAAATTAACCACTGATTTAAATCCTTACAGTCAAGTTATCACTCAGTACTATCTTGGCCAAGATACTGGGAGAACTCCCTGTTGTTCTTCAAATAGTGTCCTGGGATCTTTCAACACGTAGATGGAGACTCAGTTTAACGTTTCATCTGAAAGACAGCATCTCTAACAATACAACAGTACAGAGTGCTGCACTGAAGTATCAGCTTAGATTATGTGATCAATTCCTGGACTAGGACTTCAACCCACACCCTGCAAATTCAGATACAAGAGTAAATCAATCAGAGAATCATAGAATGACAGAACAGAAGGTGGCCGTTTGGCCCATCACACCTGTGCTGGCTCTTTGAAAGAGCTGGGAACTGGGCCAAGCTGACTCTTAGCCTCTGCTTGGTGCTGCCCACATCAACCATTACCAGCCACAAGAGGTAGCATTGTTTCTTCGTAAGGTTTCCAATATGATCAGGATTGTTTTCACATGTATTTGTTGAAAGAGAATTTGTTCTAACTTTTAAATGTCAGTAAACAGATTGAGACAAAACTGTGACAAGAAATACAAATTAAATTCCCAATGGAGTCAGCATTGAGAGCTTTTAGTGCCAAAGTACATCATATTTGTGCCAATACTGCAGAAAAGGACAAATAGAAAGAAAGACTTGCATTTATATAGTGCCTTTCATGACCTCAGGACATTCCAAAGCACTTCACAGCCCATGAAGTACCTTTGAAGTGTAGTCACTCTTTAATATAGGAAATACAGCAGCCAATTTGCATACAAGGTCCCAGAAACAGCAATTTGATAATGACCAGATAATCTGTTTTGCGATGTTGATTGAGGGATAAATATTGGCCAGGGTTAATTCCCCTGTTCCTCTTTGACATAATGCCATGGAATCTTTTACATCCACCCAAGAGAGCAGACAGGGCCTCGGTTTACCATCTCATCTGAAAGATGGCACCTCGAACACTGCAGCACTCTCAGTACTGCACTGGAATGACAGCCTAGATTTGTGTTCAAGTCTCTGGAGTGGGACTTGAACCGACAACCTTCTGCCTCAGAGGGGAGAGTGCTACCCACTGAGCCTCAGCTGACACAAATAACTGTACAAGCAGTGCTTCATGAATAATGTTCACAGTCTGTGCTTCATGTATGCTATAAAGCGCTGCCAAATTATTGTACCAAAACTTCACAAAATGGATGCCAAATCTATAGCCTGTGCCAATAACACTGGACAAATACTACAGTACATAGGGTTTGGCACTGGCCTTTCATTTCTCTGACCTAGGTTCAAGTTCAGACCTGTTTCTACTAAGTGTGGTTCTACAACACAATACTGTCACTAATTCAGCTAATTGACAAATATGGTTGGTGTGGGAAAATGGAAAAAAATATATTGGTGCAGTAAGGGTGCCGAGTTGTAATTGTGCCTGATGGAGCAGAGTAAAGGTTTGACTCTGCCTCTACCTGTGCTGTACCTTACTTGGGAGTGCTTGATGATGTAATGAAGGATATTAGCTCTGATGATGTGGAATCTGTATGGGTAGAATTGAGAAATACTAAGGGGAAAAAAACATTAGTGGGAGTGGTATATAGACCTCCCAACAGTAAGGCGGAGGTTGGGGATGGCATTAAAAGGGAAATTAAAGAAGCGTGCAATAAGGGCACAGCAGTCATCATGGGTGACTTTAATCTACATATAGATTGGGCCAACCAAATTAGTAACAATATTGTGGAGGAGGAATTCCTGGAGTGTTTACGGGATGGTTTCCTGGACCAATATGTCGAGGAACCAAACAGAGATCAGGCCATCTTAAGCTGGGTATTATGTAACGAGAAAGGATTAATTAGCAATCTTGTTGTACGAGGCCCCTTGGGTCGGAGCGATCATAATATGATCGAATTCTTCATTAAGATGGAGAATGAAGTAGTTGACTCAGAGACTAGGGTCCTCAATTTAAATAAAGGTAACTATGATGGCCTGAGGAGCGAGTTGGGTAATATTGATTGGGGAATGGCACTCAAAGGGTTGATGGTGGATAGGCAATGGCAAACATTCAAAGACTGAATGGATGAGCTACAGAATTTGTTCATCCCAGTTTGGCATAAAAATAAAACAAAAAAAGGTGACTCAACCGTGGCTAACAAGGGAAATTAGGGATAGCATAAGATCCAAGGAGAGGACATATAATTTGGCCAGAAAAAGCAATAATCCTGAGCATTGGGAGCAGTTTAGGATTCAACAAAGGAGGACAAAGGGATTAATTAAGAAAGGGAAAATAGAATATGAGAGTAAGCTTTCAGGGAACATAAAAACTGACTGTAAAAGCTTTTATAGATATGTGAAGAGAAAAAGATTGGTGAAGTCAAGCGTAGGTCCCTTGCAGTCAGAATCAGGGGAATTTATAATGGGGAACAAAGAAATGGCAGACCAACTAAATACATATTTTGGTTCTGTCTTCACAAAGGAGGACACAAATAACCTCCCAGAGATGCCGGGGAACATAGGGCCTGATGAAAGGGTGGAACTGAAAGAAATCAGTATTTGTATGGAAATGGTGTTAGGAAAATTGATGGGACTAAAGGCCGATAAATCCCCAGGGCCTGATAATCTAATCTACATCCCAGGTTACTTAAGGAAGTGGCCCTGGAAATAGTAGATACATTGCTGGTCATCTTCCAGAACTCGATAGACTCTGGAACAGTACCCATGGATTGGAGGGTAGCTAATGTTACCCGACTATTCAAAAAAGGTGGTCGAGAAAAAGCGGGGAATTATAGACCGGTAAGCCTGACATCGGTAGTGGGGAAAATGCTAGAATCTATTATAAAAGATGTAATAGCAGAGCACTTGGTAAGCAGTGACAGGATCGGACAAAGTCAACATGGATTTACAGAAGGTAAATCATGCTTGACTAATCTACTGGAATTTTTTGAGGATGTAACTGGTAAAATAGATAAGGGAGAACCAGTGGATGTGGTGTATGTGGCCTTTCAGAAGGCTTTCGATAAGGTCCCACATAAGAGATTAGGGTGCAAAATTAAGGCACATGGGATTGGGGGCAAGGTATTCACTTGGATAGAGAACTGGTTGGCGGACAGAAAGCAAAGAGTTGGAATAAACGGGTCGTTTTCCAAGTGGCAGGCAGTGACTAGTGGGGTACCGCAAGGATCGGTCCTGGAACCCCAGCTGTTCACAATATATATTAATGATCTGGACGAGGGAATTGGATGCAATATCTCCAAATTTGCAGGTGACACAAAGCTGGGTGGGAGGGTAAGCTGTGAGGAGGATGTCGTGAAACTCCAGTACGATTTGGACAGGTTGGGTGATTGGGCAGAAACATGGCAAATGCACTATAATGTGGATAAATGTGAGGTTATCCACTTTGGTGGCAAAAACAGGAAGGCAGATTATTATTTGAATGGCAATAGATTGGGAGAAGGGGAAGTGCAAAGAGACCTGGGTGATCTTGTGCACCAGTCGCTGAAGGTAAGCATGCAGGTGCAGCAGGCGGTTAAGAAGGCAAATGGTATGTTGGCCTTCGTAGCAAGAGGGTTCGAGTACAGGAACAAGGATGTCTTGCTACAGTTGTACAGGGCCTTGGTGAGACCGCACCTTGAGTACTGTGTGCAGTTTTGGTCGCCTTACCTGAGGAAGGACATTCTTGCCATGGAAGGAGTGCAGCGAAGATTCACCAGGCTGACATCTGGGATGGCAGGAATGGCATATGAGGAGAGATTGTGTCGATTGGGCTTATACTCACTGGAGTTTAGAAGATTGAGAGGGGATCTCATCAAAATTTATAAAATTCTGTCAGGCCTGGACAGACTAGATGCAGGAAGCATGTTTATGATGGCTGGGGAGTCCAGAACCAGGGGTCATAGTCTAAGGATAAGGGGTAAGCCATTTAGGACTGAAATGAGGAGGAATTTCTTCACCCAGAGAGTGGTGAACCTGTGGAATTCTCTGCCACAGAGGGCGGTGGAGGCCAGTTCATTAAATATATTCAAAGAAGAGTTGGATATATTTCTTAAGGCTAAAGGGATCAAGGGATATGGGGAGAAGGCAGGGACAGGGTACTGAATTTGGATGATCAGCCATGATCTCATTGAATGGCGGAGCAGGCTCGAAGGGCCGAATGGCCTACTCCTGCTCCTATCTTCTATGTTTCTATGTTTCTATACTGGGTGCATGAAATGGGAAGAGTTCCATTACCCACCAACATCTTGAGCACAATGTTAATTTTTTAAATAAAAGTATAAATTACCGATTTCCTTTTTGTGTGGCTTCTATACTATGTCAAGACTCTACTGTAATGAAGTTACAGAGGCAATGCCCTCTGCACTGACTAGCTTCCATCCATGTGTCAGGTCTTGGATACACTAAATAATTAGGATGGACAATCATCATGGAAACAGAATGCTATCTACTGGAGTTTGTAAGTTTTATGCCTCTCTCAGGCCATTAAAAACACCTTGTGACTTGAATAAATAGTGACTCTGATTGGTTTGCAGTGCCCTACCATCCCCATATACACCAAACCCAATGGAACGGTCCCTGGCATAAGGTTAATGCTGGAAGATGTGATTCCAAAGAATGCTGGTGGTGGGAAAGAGAAGGAAGGCCGGGCTGAGGAAGAACAACAATTCCATGCTGGGCCTGGAGGAGCGCTCCTGCTCCTCCTGGCCCATGAGGGACCCTCAGAAATCTTGGCCTCTTCTGGCCACTCTGCTGCCTCCTGCCAGGTTTTGCAACTTGCACGCATCCCGGTTTCTGCAGCCATCGGGCTGCCACTTTTTGAATCTAAAGTAGGCTCACTGTCTGCCGAGGGCCGTCTGCCCTCCTGATCGATTTTTCTGGTATGTAAAAATGGGATTGGGCGAGAATGCATAGGGAATGACGGCCATTTTAACTCTGGCTGGGCGGACTGGGTTAAGATCAGGGTTGAGTTGGTAAATGCACCAGTAAATCTGTGTTAGCACATCACACAGAATGAATAAGTAATACGTTTCTTTTTGATGATGTTGGTTGAGGGAGGAAGGTTGGCCAGGATAAACAGAGGAGAAAGGACAGGATTAAGCAATGGGTTCATCAAACCTGTCCTATCCTGAAACGGTGCAAACTACATGCAATCACCCCTCTCCAACCCCATCACACAATTTCCTGGGAGTGGCAAAAAGTCAGAGAAAGAACTCTAGACTAATTTAAGATAAAACATTGGGGAATTCCTCTCCGACCCCCAAATGGTGATCAAACAAGCTCTAGGAGACCAGGGAGACAGACATCGATATCCCAGTTAAAATTGGGAGAATTCCCTGCTCTCCTTCAAATAGTGCCATGAGGTATCTACCATCTGCATAAACAAGATTTGCTTTAGACTCTGCATTAGATGGACAGGTTCAACTGTACAAAACACAAGTTAGGCCTCAGCTAGAGCACTGCGTGCAGTTCTGTTCACATTAGAGAAAGATGTGATTGCACTAGAGAGGGTACTGAGGAGATTTACAAGGATGTTGCCAGAAGTAGAGAATCTTAGCTATGAGGAAAGACTGGATCGGCTGGGTCTGTTTTCCTTGGAACAGAGGTGGCTGAGGGGAGACCTTATTGAGGTGTGTAAAATTATGAGGGGCATAGATAAAGTGGATAGAAAGGATCTATTTCCCTTAGCAGAGGAGTCAAAAACCAGGGGGAACAGATTTAAAGTAATTGGTGGAAGGTTTAGCAGGGATTTGAGAGGAAATTTCTTCACCCAGAGGGTTGTGGGGGTCTAGAACTCACTGCCTGAAAGGGTGGTAGAGGCAGGAGCCCTAACCAAATTTAAAAAGTACTTGGATGTGCACTTGGGATGCTCTAACCTGCAGGGCTATGGACCAAGAGCTGGGAAGTGGGATTAGGCTGGATAGCTCTTTGTTGGCAGGCATGGACCGAAATGGCCTCCTTCCGTGCTGTAACTTTTCTATGATTCTATGACAGCATCTCTGACAATTCAGCTTTCCCTCAATATTGCACTGGAGGGTCAGCCTAGATTCTGTTCAGAGGCCCTGAAGTGAGGCTTCAATCCCCAACCTTCTAAGCCAGAGATGAGACAGCTACCAAATAAGCCAAGCCCAGCTTCGTCTGATGGGAACGCAGGTTGGAGAATTGGGGCTACAGTGTTGTAAACCCCATCTCCGACCTGTACTTTCATCGAAAGAAGCTCTCTACTGGGACCGTAGGATCGATGAATTTAACCAAGAGTGTATCCTGGAAATGTGCCATTTCTAACGATCCCCTGTGTTCGCTGATCTACATTGGCTCCCGGTTAAGCCACGCCTCGATTTCAAAATTCTGATCCTTGCTTTCAAATCCCTCTATGACCTTGCCCCTCCCTATCTCTAATCTCCTCCAGCCCCACACCGCCCCTCAAGATATCTGCGCTCCTCTAATTCTGCCCCTTGAGCATCCCTGATTATAATCGCTCAACCATTGGTGGCTGTGCCTTCTGTTGCCTAGGCCCTAAGCTCTGGAATTCCCTCCCTAAACCTCTCCGCCTCACTACCTCTCCTTTAAGACGCTCCTTAAAACTTATCTCATTGCCCAAGCTTTTGATCATCTGCCCTAATTTCTCCTTATGTGGCTCGGTGTCAAATTTTTGTCTTTTTTTTTGTCTGTGTTTTTGATTCCAAAGTCTAAATCATTAATATAAATTCTGAACAACAGTCCCAACACTGTTCCTTATGGGACCCCACTTCCCACCTTCTGCCACCCTGAATATCCTTTACCCCTACTCTCTGCTTTCTGTCTTGCAGCCAGCTAGCTATCCATTCTGCTACTTGTCCCCCGACACCGCATGCTCTGACCTTATTTATTATTCTACTATGTGGCACCTTATTGAAGGCCTTTTGGAAATTTAGCTAGTTACTTACATCTGCTGCATTGCCCTTGTCTACTCTCTCTGTTACCTCCTCAAAGAATTCAATGAGGTTGGTCAAGCAAGACTTGCCCTTTTGAAATCCATGCTGACTATACATTATTATTGGTTTCTATATGTTCTTCTATTTTCTCCGTTTAGTAGATTCCATTGTTTTCCCTACCACCAACATTAAGCTGACTGGTCTATAGTTCCCTGGACATGTTCTAATTCCCCTTATTAAATCTGCTGTCAGAATTCTAATTTCAAGTTCTTTTCAAAAAAAAAATGAACACTGCCAATGTTTGTCGTACAACATATACAGGGACTGATAATCCGATAGCAGGCATACCGTATTATCAGGGGCCTGCAAATTGCCCAAGATGAGCAGTGCACAATAATGCGGGTGCCATTGTAAAACCAAGCTGCGTGCAGGGCTTGTTAATCTCCCAAAAAATATTCAAATTGGGGTCGCTGCCACACAGCACCAATTTGGAATGGGTATTGATAGGAAAGCCAACATTAAAGCAAAACTCTGTCACCACTGGCCCCATGCCCACCGACCCATTGCCACCTTTGGCCTGTGCCTGGTACCCCTCCCCCTACATGATAGAGAATCACTCCATGCAGAATGGGCAGCAAGCAGCCCTTCACTGGTGGCTCCTCACCTTCAGTTTCAACCTGGGTCCTCCCAGTGTATCATGAGTGACGCACCCCAAATGCCAGAAGATTATGGAAATGAGCTACCTTTGTGTTATCGGACAAGGCCAGCACACTGGCTGCAGCAAGGAATTGTGCAGCACACTGCTGCGTACGTGCCACATTATCAGCTGCATGGTGTTTACAACAATATTCTCCCAAACCTGGAGACAGACACTGGATGGAGTGTTTAGGCACTTTTATAACAGAGGATTGCAGCTGCACCTACTTCCACATCTGTAACATCGCCCCTGTCTCGCACAACTGCTGCGGAAACCCTCATCCATCCCATTATCACCTCCAGACTCAAATATTCCAATGCTCTCCTATATAGCCTCCCATGCTTCTCTCTCCATAACCTTCAGCTCATCAAAAACTCTGCAGCCCATCCAAAGCTCTGCTGCTTGTATCCGGACTTGCACCAAGTCTGGTTCACCTATCACCCCTGTTCTCACTGATCTATACTGGCTCCCAGTCCCTCAATGCCTCTAGTTTAAAATTCTTCTCCTAGTGTTCAAATCCCTTCATGGCCTTGCACTTCCCGATCTCTAACCTCCTGTAATCTCAGTCTTACAACCCTCGAAAAATGCTGCGCTCTTCCAACTCTGGCCTCTGTGCATTCACCACTCCCTTCGTTCTACCATTGGCAGCTGTGCCTTCAACCCTCTGGGCCCCAAGCTCTGAAATTCCATTCCTAAACCTCGCTGCCTCTCCACTTCTCGCTCCTTTAAGGTGCTCCTTTAAACCTACCTCTTTAACCAATCTTTTCTACATTGAAGGCGTTACGCCTGCTTTTACCAGGTGCAAGGGTTTTGTGGCTATTCGCTGGGCAATAGTTGGGCAAATAGCCCAACTCTGCGCCAGCAAAAGTGAATTTACAGTGGATGGATACGATCTGTCAAGGCGAACCATGACAGATCGCAACCTCCGGGTTTTCGCACATGTGGAAACGTGGAAGTTGTGGGGCACTTACGATGACATAGGCCCCGTAAAATCCGGGCCATTAACTTTGTTTCTCTCCACAGATGCTGCTTGACTTGCTAAGTATTTCCAGCATTTTGTGTTTTTATTTTGGTGTTAGATTAAGGCGGCCTGTTCCAGCATAGTTAAAGGTAGAGGGCCATCCCTCAGTGTTTGCCCGAGATATACGTCTGCTCTATTCTGGAAATGGAGCTGGAACTTGGAGACTGAGCTGGGAATGAAGCTCGGCGATAGAAGGATCGGAGCTTGGTGCAGGGACCTGGGCATGCAGCAGGATCCTGGGGCTGGGTACCAGGAGCCAGCTGTAGTTAAAACAAGAAATTATCGCTTTAGAGATTAGGTGGTGCAAAGTTACTGTCAAATTTCAGGCAAGATGTGATGGAAATGGCACACACTATTTCCAGTAAAGCTGTTGAGGTTCCATCATAGTCAAAAAAGTGTAAAAGAAAGTATCAATTGGAGCCCACCACACCATGCCAAATGTAAAAAGGAAGCGGGGGATAATGGTGCACAGCGGCCGACTCTTAAAACATGTGCAATGGTAAGAGTGTCGTTGAGAGCAAGTTATTCCTAGTTGTTGCAGGAAAAGAACTTCCATCCAAACTCACTTATGAAAATCTAGCTCACTTAGGATGTCAGCTTATTTTATGATAAAGGTTCTACCCTGAATTCTGATCAGGAGCTCATTCTAATTTTTGTGTTAAAGTCCAGGCCAATGGAAGCTAACAAACCTGTGGCTCTGTTAAAAATGCAGTCAAAAGGCTGGTGCCAACTTCTTACCAACATTCATTTGCTATGCTATATTCAATTGAAAATCCTTGTCTTCAACTCCTTCCACAGTCTCAGCCTACCCTATCTGCTGAACCCCCTCCAGCATTATATCCTCTCCCATAACCTTTGGTTTTCTGACTCTGGCTTTTTATCCCTTTGCCATACCATTGGTGGCATAGGCTTCAACTCCCCCAGCCTGCTCTCTAATTTCACTCCTTAATCCTTCACCAATCCACCTCTCTTTCCACCTTAAGAAAAACCTTCTCAAGCCCTATCTTTTCAGCCAAGCTATCAGTCAACTCCCCCAATACTCCCACCATAACTATCTCCACTCCCTTATCTTAATTTATACCCCCCACCTTCTGTAAAGAGGATGTTTTGCCATTAAATCCACTATTAAAATGCAAGTTGTTGAATTCAATAAAACTGGTAATCTGTGGGCTAGCACCAGGAAAATGGCTATGAAACCTGCCGGATTGTAGTAAAAACCCAATATGCTCTTCAGTGTGAGGAGTCAATTACCCGGGTCCATAGGTGACTCCAGTACCATATTATATGGTCAGCTCGTAAAGCCTTCAACTACAAATAGGCAACAAATGTGGCATTGCCAATGTCACCCACATCCAGAGAACAAATCAAAGAAAAACACAGCATTCTAGTTGCACGAAGCACTACTATTGGCTTCAGGTGTCCTGGGCTAAGGCCCCTGGTTAGTATTGAGTTAGTTACTCGAGCAGCAGTAGAATTTTTCAATTGGCTTCAGTAGCCCTGTGTTAGGGAGGGGGGAAATCAGCTGGGGTCCACTCTGTTGTGTATGTGCCTTTAAGAGCCCCATGTGTACTGTAATGCCGGTAATGGCCACTCGGGCTATATAAGCCTGTATATTGTGTTGCATCTGTTAGTTCCCCTCCAGACTTTGTTTAGTAAACACCTATGAAACCAACTCCTGTCTTCAGTGTCTCTATCAATACACAGACACAACAGTGGCGCGAATTGGAAATGGACTTACCTGCAATTCGGCAGCACCTCAAGGACATCGATTCCTCTGGCGTCCAAAGTTGAAGAAAAATCAAGAAAAAGAAAAAGCTGTGGTTTCACCAGCTAGCCAAGCTGGTGGCAGGTACTGCAATAATCCTTCCTGGGTGTCGGGCTGGGGCTCCAGCGGCTGGCTCTACAGCTGGGCCAAGCAGCGAAAGCAGAGGCAAGCAGTAACAGATGGGGAGGGAGCACTCGGGAGACGGCCGGCGCTGCAAGCAGGTCGGCGTTCAGACCTAGAGAGAGAGTCCGGCAGGAACAAGTCTCCAACTGTAAATAAATAAATAAAAAGAACGGAAACCGCGGGAAACAGCGTTGTCATCGGCAGCAGCGGCGGGGAAGCGTGGGAAGCGCCATTTTATTTCTAGGATGCCTAAGTCTGGCAATATTGATGCTTTTGATAACGAGATAGAGGATTGGACCACATATGTGGAAAGAGTGGAGGTATATTGCACCACAAATGGAATAGAAGATGAAAAAAAAGCTTCAGTACTGCTAAATCTAATGGGCGCAAAGACATATGGGCTGTTACGAAATTTAATCACTCCAGCCAAACCAAAGGACAAGAATTTTAAAGAAATTGTTGATACCCTGCAGGAGCACTTAAACCCAACACCGCTGCTGATAGCGGAACGATTCAAATTCTTCAAGAGAAATCAACACAAGAATGAAAGTAATGCTGATTACCTCACCGAATTAAGAAAGCTATCAAAACACTGCCAATTCAGGGCAGGACTAGCAGATTATCTTCGAGACAAATTCGTCTGCGGTCTCTTAAGTGAAGGAACACAGAAAAGGCTGCTTTCTGAAAAAGATTTAACACAGGCTTTCAGTATGGCTGTATCATACGAAGCAGCCGCAAGAGGAGCTGCAGAGATACAACAAAAGACACAGGACTTCGGCACCCATGAAATGACACAGGGTTTCGAGAGATGTTATCGCTGCAGCAGATCCACCCATGACCAGAGGGACTGCTGGTTCAAGGACAAACCATGCAGGCAATGCGGAAAGGTTGGACACATTGCACGGGTATGCCGATCTGGACAAAAAAAATCCACAGACAGGAAAAAAAAATCAATAAAGAAAAGTACAGAAAGGTACAAATGATGACGGACAGTAGCTCCGAAGACCAGAAGAGCGATAGCGACTCCGAAAACAAGAGACTAAGCTGTCTCAAATTACATAATGTAATTGCCAAAGATGATTACCAGACCATTTGCGTTACCCTCACGATAGCAGGGTCCCCAGTTAAAATGGAGCTAGATACAGGATCAGCTCTGACCGTCATAAAGCAACGGGATTACGAGCGGCTATTTCCGCATATACCTTTAAAAGACACATCCATTATCTTGAAAACATATACGGGGCAGAAAGTATACCCCTGTAGCGGTTAGAAGTTGTTCGCCACTAAATAAGAGAGTTTGACTTCGACGAACTATTAACAAGTTGTTTATTTACAGGAACAGACTAATTACATCAGGTAAGATGGCTGACTGTAGGTCTTGTCCCAGCGGGTACTCGAGGAATGAGTTCGCAGTCCTGTGGAGAGCGTGATGACGTCATCACGCTCTGCTGTGTGTTCCCGCGCTTTGGGCGTCACGTGACCGCGTCGTGACGTCAGCACGTTCGCGTGCGCTTAGGCGGTCACGTGACCTGCGCCGTTGCATCAGTGCACCTCCCCGGTACGGAGGCTGGCCTTTGAGGCCGAGGTTACTAGGCCGGGCTGTGCCGGTACTTGCCGCGGGAGCGGAGAATCGCTTCGCTCCCGCCTGCTGGCCGATGCGGCCGAAGTCGCGATAGGCCGGGCTATGCCGGCGGCCGTCTTGGAAACCCGAATCGGGCCGGCGGCCAGCGCGCATGCGTCATGTGATGCATGACGTCAGCGCGTTAGGTCGCCTCTTAAAGGGGCAACGGCCGAACAGGTAAGTTAAAGGGGTAACAGCCCTAACTGGTAAGTAATACAATTAAGTAAATTAAATACATACAGTTAGGTAAGTTATACATGCATAAATAAGTTAAACTAAAGAAAGGTAAGTTATACATGCATAAGTTAAGTTAAAGAGAATTATGTATCTCAATGTAAAGGACAACCCATGGGACCGCTACACCCCAAAGGAAAAATAAGGGTGCCTGTTGTATCCAACGGCAAGGAAATACAAAAGTTGTATTTATACATTCTACAAGATGGTGGTCCACCGCTGTTGGGACGTGAATGGATCAGGAAAATACATTTAGACCGGCACTCCATTCAGGCACTGACAGTGACCAGTAAGAAAAAAAACGATGATGAAGTCATACCTGAACGATTAAAAGACATCTTGGCCAACGCCAAAGAAGTGTTTCAAGAGAAACTAGGAACCTTGAAAGGCATCACCGCCTCAATAAAAGTGGAAGATGCAGCAATTCCCAAGTTTTTTAAGGCAAGACCGGTGCCATACGCAATTCGTCCAGCAGTCGAGGCAGAGCTGGAGAATTTGGAAAAGGCAGGCGTATTATCCAAAATAGATTGGAGCGAGTGGGCAACACCCATCGTTCCAGTCATGAAGAAAGCATTGAATAATGATAAATCTAAAGAACAGAGAAAAATTCGCATCTGTGGAGACTTCAAGGTGACTGTAAACCCGGTCCTTCACACGGTACAGTATCCTCTTCCGAGGATAGAAGATATTTTCGCCTCACTATCCAGAGGGAAACGTTTCACCAAAATTGACTTGGCACAGGCATATCTACAGATGGAGGTTGAAGAGGCCTCTAAAAAATCTCACGATAAATACACACAAAGGTCTGTACCAGTAAAATCGACTGGTTTTTGGAGTAGCATCAGCTCCAGCTATCTGGCAAAGAGCTATGGAGCAAGTCCTCCAAGGGATTCCGGGGACTCAATGCTACCTAGACGACATCCTTGTAACAGGAGAAAACAACAACGAGCACCTTGCCAATTTGGAGCAGGTGCTCACTAGGCTGAGAGAACAGGGCCGACGAGCAAATTGCCCCAAGTGCGAATTTTTCCAAAATCAAATATCATATTGCGGCCACATAATTAATAAGGAAGGGTTACATAAGTCACCTGAAAAAATTGAAGCGGTCATAAAAGCCCCAGCACCAGAAAATGTTTCACAATTAAGGTCGTTCCTGGGATTAATAAATTACTATCATAAATTTTTACCGAACTTATCAACTCTTCTACACCCTCTTAATGAACTGCTACAAACAGGAGTAATTTGGAAATGGAGCGAAGACTGTAAACGTGCCTTCCATAAATGCAAAGACTTAATCACGTCCAAAGAAGTTTTGGCTCATTACAACCCATCACTGCCAATCAGACTGGCGTGCGATGCATCCCCTTATGGCGTAGGAGCAGTATTATCCCATAGATTCCCTGATGGCTCGGAACGGCCGATAGCTTTTGCGTCACGCTCATTGAACTCAGCTGAGCGTAACTATGCCCAAATCGACAGGGAAGCACTCAGCCTGGTATGGGGAGTGAAGAAATTCAACCATTACCTACACGGACAAAAATTTACCTTGTTGACTGACCATCAACCCCTCATCTCCATATTCAACCCTAAAAAGGGCGTTCCCATTATGACAGCGCAAAGGCTACAGAGGTGGTCCCTTTTTCTAGGGGCACACCAATACAACATAGAATACAAAGGATCAAAACAGCATGGGAATGCTGACGGGTTATCGCGCCTACCGTTGCCAACGGTAGAAGAAGCACCTACCGTAGACCCAGTGGAGATTTCCCACTCTACCATAGTCGAATGTCTACCAGTAACAAATTCTGCCATTGAAAGGGAAACAAAGGGAAACTCTCTCACGAGTCTACGATTTAACAGTGAAGGGATGGCCAGCACATGGCGAACCACTGTTGCCAGCATTCTCGCAAAGAGGAGAACAGCTGTCAGTGTGCCGAGGAACCTTGATGTGTGGATCCAGAGTGGTGATTCCACCCAAACTCCAGGATAAAGTTCTAAAGGAACTTCACGAGGGGCATCTGGGTGGAGTGAAAATGAAGAACCTAGCCAGGGCGTTTGTATGGTGGCCAGGTATCGATGGAGACATCGAAGAAATGACCAAGAGCTGCCTAGGATGCCAGAAGGTCCAAAACGCTCCACCCAAAGCCCCTCTACATCTATGGGACTGGCCCTCATCCCCCTGGCAAAGGGTACACATCGACTTTGCTGGTCCATTTATGGACTCAATGTTCTTAATCGCAGTTGATGCACACTCCAAGTGGCCGGAGGTAATAAAGATGTCCTCCACCACCACGGAAAAAACCATCACAGTATTAAGGACCATATTTGCCAGGAATGGGCTACCGGAACAGATCTGTTCTGATAATGGACCACAATTTGTGTCCGAAGAATTCAGGAAGTTCTTAAAAAACAATGGGGTTAAGCACTACACGTCCGCCCCATACCATCCCGCCACCAATGGATTGGCTGAAAGGTTTGTCCAGACCTTCAAGAAGGCCATAAAGGCCATGGGTAATGAAGACATAACTTCAGCACAAGGTGGATAACTTCTTGTTCGCATACAGGAATGCAACACATATGGTTACAAACCAAACTCCCGCTATGATGTTCTTCAATAGAAGCCTAAGATGCTGGCTGGATTTGATCAAGCCCAACATCAGAAGGGGCGTGGAGAGCCGGCAATTTCAAGGCATGAATGAAAGGCCAACTAGAACCTTCCAGATAGGTCAACAAGTTTTGGCCCAGGACTACCGTACCGAGAAATGGCAGCCTGGAACTATCTGCACACGACTAGGACCGCTGATGTATACCGTGGACATTGGAGAAAGCATAATAAGGCACCATGCTGACCGAAAAGGGACAACCTACACCACAACTCTATACGTCTAATGATGAAGTAGAGATACCCATATCTACCTCCGATCCGGTGATACTGGAACCCGATGAACCCGACACTGGCATTCAAGCCGAATCAGCCTTGCCAAAAGAACCTACTACACCACCGAGGCGTTATCCAGACCGAGTCAGGAAGCCTCCAGAGAGACTGACTTATAATTAATTAACTGCAGCAATGTGTAGATCATTTTTCTTGTAACATGTAATTAATAATTACTTAAAATATTATGTACTGGCTGGCTAAAAGGGGAGGAATTGTTGTGTATGTGCCTTTAAGAGCCCCATGTGTACTGTAATGCCGGTAATGGCCACTCGGGCTATATAAGCCTGTATATTGTGTTGTATCAGTTAGTTCCCCTCCAGACTTTGTTTAGTAAACACCTATGAAACCAACTCCTGTCTTCAGTGTCTCTATCAACACACAGACACAAAACACTCCTCATTGCTCTTTTTGGAAGTGCAGATGTATAGATGTCAAATGAGGATCTGGTTTAGTGGTGATATGATCCATTGCTTCCCACCCCCACCGTCATGCTCACACATGAATGTTGGCCATTTTGGCATGGTACGAGATGGCAATGGCACCTGTGAAACCATAACCAGAAAGGAACAGCACCTTCAGAAAAAGACGAGAGACCATGAGCCATTAAGGCTTCTGACATGCACCATCAAGGCTTGCATGGCCAATTGGTTGAGCTACACAGACCAGGAAGCACCATGGTCTGTGCTGAGGTAGCAGAGCTCAGCCAGAACAGTAAAAGTGCTAGAAGTGATCTTAGGGAGACCTGTGCTAGGGAGAGGAGAAGAAAAGTCAGTCAGGGCTCCCACAATGATGTGCACATGTGCAAATACTAGGTGAGGCCAAGATTCGCCATGACTGTAATAACCTCATGCAGTTGAACAGCCCACCAGCACTCACTGGGACATAATCGCAATTGGCGCTGTTACGGTACTTAGCTCAACTCAAAATCTTCCTTGTGTTATCTGGTTTAAAGGAAACAGTTTAAATGAACACAGGCAGGAATTTGGTCAAAGTATATTAAGGATTTGTATAAATGGTGCCAATTGGAAGTTACAGCCTTCTGTCTGCACTCGCACAGGAACGATGGCCGCTCAGGACAGCTTAGCTGTGCAACTGTATCCCAGCAAGAAGCAGGACCTTCAGAATGTGGTGGGGGGTGGTGGGTGGCAGCTGAAGGCAAGGGACAAGCAGAGTGTTACCAGCTACAGGAGAAGAAATGTAACGGTAGAAAATGAGATGGATCAAAAAAAAGGTAGGTAATTAATGGAAATTCGTTTTTCATTCTTCCATCCTTTCCACACCTGAACCTGTGGACTCGCTGCCAGCTTAAGACTCCATGGCTGCAGACACCCTCCAGTACCTTGTCCAAGTGATCACCCTTCAGGGGTGTGCCCAGTGATCAGGAGAGGGAACACTGACCATTTTTTAATCTTGTGTAACCCTATGAAAATTGCAGCATCCCCACAGTGCCTGGCTGAGACTCATCAAAAGAAGCATGTTTGAATCAACAAAAAAAGCTGTGAGGTGATAAACTACAAAAAGCAAGCTCTTAATATGAGCCGTCGAAAAAAAAATTGCAGGGCTGAAATTTAAAACCTCCATTTCACAGTGTTGGTATGAAGGTACCTACCCAATTCACCCAATGGCAATGATGCTACATTATAAACTCCCCATCTCTTCTTCAAATAGTGCCACGGAATCATTTGCATTCAACTAAGGTGGCAGAGAGGGCCTCAGTTTAACCTCTCTTTTGTAAGACGGCACCTGACTGTGCAGCACTCCCTCAGTATTGCACTGAAGTGTTAGCTTATATTACGTGTTCATAGCTCTGCTGTGGGGCTTGAACCCACAACCTTCTGAGTCAGAAGCAAGAGTGAGCCAAAGCTGACACTTAATAACTGCTTAGATTTATAAAGCGCTGCTCTTGCAGAAGAGGGAGAAATGGACAATGAACAGGAAGTGAAGGAAATCAGGTAGGAAAGCCAAAGGCATGGTCAAAAGAATAAGGTACCCGTGAGAAGTAGCAAGGTAAAGGAGTTTTGGAAGAGGATTCCAGAAGGCAAGGCTTAGTGGTTGAACGATCAGGTACCAATGGCAAAGCACAGGAGATGAGGAGCAAACAGCATCAGAGGAATGGTGGGTGTGGGCTGGGATACACAGAAGGAGAAGGTTTCCCATTAATGGCAGAGTGATGCCATGGAGGGATCAGAAAATAAGCAGAAGAATCTTGAGTTTGATTCACTGGAGCACAGGAAGTCAGTGGATGGGAGTGATGGGCGTGTGCTTTATGTGCAAAAGTAAAGGAGAGGGTTGATGACGGTATTGCAGTTGATGTGTATATTAAAAGGCATTTGATACCACAAAATAGACTTGAGCCCATGGGATTAAAGGGGCAGTGGCAGCGTGGAAATGCAATTGGCTAAGGGACAGAAAGCAGAGAGTAGTGTTGAACAACTGTTTTTCAGACTGGAGGGAAGTATACAGTGGTGCCTCCTAGGAATCAGAATTAGGACCACTGCTCCTTTTGATATATATTACTGGCGTGGATTGGGTACACAGGGCATAATTTCAAAGCCTGCAGATGACATGAAACTCAGATGTAGCAAACAGTTAGGGCAATAGTAATGGAAGGAAGAATGAGGTGGGTGCAGGAACAGAGACCTGGGGGTTTAAGTACACAAATCCTTGAAGATGGCAGGACAAGTTGATAAGGCTGTTAAGAAAGCATACGGGATCCTTGGCTTTATAAACAGAGACAAAGTACAAAAGCATGGAAATTATTCTAAACCTTTCTAAATCACTGGTAATGCCTCAGCGGGAGTATTGTGTCCCATTTTGGGAAACACGCTTCAGGAAGGATTTCAAGGCCTTGGAGAGGATGTAGAGGAGATTTACGAGAATGGTACGAGGGATGTGGGACTTCAGTTATGTGAAGAGACTGGAGAAGCTGAGATTGTTCTACTTAGAGCAGAGGAGGTCAAGGGGAGATTTATTAGGGGTGTTCAAATGATGAGGGTTATTGATGGAGTAAATAAGGAGAAACTGTCAGTAACCAATGGACACAGATTCAAGGTAATTGGCAAAAGAGCCAGCGGTGGGATGAGGAGAATTTTTTTCACTCTGCAAGTTGTAGAGAGTACAGAGAGTAGGAATAAACGGGACTTTTTCGGGTTGGCAGGCTGTAACTAGTGGGGTACCACAAGGATCAGTCCTTGGGCCTCAGCTATTTACAATCTATATTAATGACTTAGATGAAGGGACTGAGTGTAATGTATCCAAGTTTGCTGATGATACAAAGTTAGGTGGGTAAGTAAGCTGTGAGGTGGATGCAAAGTGGCTGCAGAGAGACAGACAGGTTTTTAACTTATCATTTAGAAAGTGCCCTGTTCTATCCTTTTTAGGTCCAAAGTGGATGACCTCACATTTGCTTACACTGAAATCCATTTGCCATTGTTTTGCCCATTCACTGAATCTATCAATATCCCTATGGTATGAGAATTAAAAGGGAACAGGAATTTAAACTTTATAGGTGGCCCACGTGGATTTATGACACACCTATACAGTCTATGAAGAGGAAAGCTTTGAAACCCCTCTCCTAACTCATCGCACCAGCAATGTCCCCCTAACACAGCATCTTTAATACAAGGCCTGTTTATCCACAACAAAATCACAACTCATTGCTAAATCACACTGCTGAAAGAATGTAACTGGATTAAGTTATATCTATTCAGATCAAGGTTTTGAGAGTATAAATGCTTGATCTAAACCTCTTCAACACTAGTCCACCATTGTATATTGTTTCTTTTTATATTGTTTTGCCTGATTATTTTTAATGCAATAACTTTAGATCTGTTTATGGAGAGCTGTAATCCAGACACATACAGCTGAAGCACTCGCATTGCTTAGATTTAAATAGTATGCCCATGTATGTGTACACGTCATAAGCCGCATGCATAGGTATATTAGCTCATCACAAGCACTTCATTTTTTATTTCCAGAGCAGTAATCAGTCAGTGGGTGGTATAGGATGAGACAGATACTGGGTAGTAAGGGGAAAGCAATAGAGGGGATAAGGAATGCATCAGACAGTCGCCGAGCATTCACAAATTCTCTGCCGATTTATAATGGCAAAATGCGACTGTATGTCCAAACATCATTGAGGTGGATCTCATTGATACAAGGTCAATCTGCAACTCACAAAAATGGAGGTCAAATTTTAGTATAAACCTAATCTCTGCCAACATAAAAGAGCACATTTTGAACCCTTCAACTTTGTTGTGTAAACTATCTGCATTTGGATGTGTTAGATAGCATGATGCTGGTTGCTGAATGAAGAGATTGGCAAATCACCAATATGCAGAAATGATAACAAATGTTGAAGAAAAAAATCTGCATTCAGCCTGTGATTTTCAGTAAAGTTAGTGACAACAATAAATGAAATGAAACCCTGGTTCATCTTTCACATTACAAATTCAGACATTTCTTATTATGAGAAACACCTATTCCATAAAGTATTGCATTGTGAATTACACTACACTGCTATCTGCTCTAGACTTAAATCTGTTCAGAATGAGAGCAAGAATGAATCAGTCAAATACAGCTGGTCTAAGCCTATATCGTGATTCGAGTGTAATTGGGGTTAAAGTCTTGCACAGAACATTTACAAATAAAAAGATTCAAGTCAAAGCCTGGTGGGAAAACAATGAACAAGCTACAATAACTGGAAGTTTTGACTATTTCTTTTCAATTCCAAATTCAACAGCACAAAGTATGGTGTGGGTGAGTATCTGATCCATGAGCAACAACACATTTTTACAGAACAGCTTTAAAAAACTTCAGGATTTTGATAGTTGCGACAAAACTAATTACAAAGGGTTCTCTGTGCCTTAGAAATACGAATTCTAAACAAAAAATTAAACTTTTGCCCCATGGCGAATCTATCATGCTAGATCGCAGTTATTTAAAAAAACTGAACAAAAATTTTCTTACGAGAAAAGGTATGCTTGGACTCGCACACATCAAGACTGTCCGACTCCAGCGCAATGTAATCACTACAGCCACTCAAGCAGTCAAAAACAGCACCCTTCACTGAAAGAATTGTACAATATTCCGAGGCCTGCGAGGGGCCATTGTGTTGCAGCAAATTTACACAGCCAGACTTTAAAGCATATTTTCAAGAGGTCCAGCTGAAAGAGGCCGCCTCAGCCTTGGGAGCCTATAGGACATTCAGCAGCATACTGACTGCAGTGATATGTTGTTTAAGGGGGAGTATTTGGCAGTGCAAACAGTAGGCTATATATGAAGCCAGTCAGTACAGAAACAGTAGACAACCTTCACTAAAGCATTGCTACATAATGGAGACGAAGGACGCTTACCTTCTGTTCCAATGATTACTTGAGGTTCAATGCTGCTGAGAAAATGAACACAAAGACTCTTTCCGGCAAACTCTCCCCCTTAACATCAAGACACTAGGACAACATCAAAGCAATTTGGGGGGAAACACTTTGGGGCCTATTGTCTGATCTGGACTGATCCTTTCCTCCCCCTCAGGGTGTGAGACATGGTACATGCCAAGCAGCTTTCACACATGGCAAAGAACCTAGTCTCAAGCAATTGCTGACAAGTCACGAACAAGACAGCCTCTGCAGAATGCAAACTCACTCCTGACAGCTAGCCGAGCTCTTCAATTAGGCTGCAGGCTGCTCAACTGCCATTCAGCTTGCACTACATTGTGTGTGAGGGGGAGGGGCAAAGCTGCTCATCCAGTCAGTTTGGACATCAGGATTGTCAAAAGGGACTATTTGAGGGGTAGCCGGAGGGAAAAAATAATTAAAGAAAAGAATAATTTTAAAGCGCGCAACTACAGATTCCCACCTCCCAGTTTAAGCGACTAAATTGACTCAAATGAATTGTACGCAACAGCTAGGAGGCTGGGGATGGAGCAGAGCCTGCCTTTTCCAAAGTGAATTAACAGCACTTATCAAACAGCTTAAATCAAATGAATGATCAGGGTGGAAATCGCGGAACATTTTTGAGATCCCAGCTTTTCATTCAGATACAATTGTTGCGTGATAATTGAAGTTGTTTGAATGAAAGGATTTCTTTTTTTTAAAAGGAGCATGAGGTCTCAACTGAAAATCATTTCAAAGGTATAGGCTGAACCAAAGTGTGAAAAGGAAAGGACATCAGTGGGGATTTTTAACTGCTAATTCCCCTTGTTATACAATGCTCAGTTCCACAAATGTCTTTCGATTGCTTCTAAAAACACGAAATGGCATAGGGAGTGTCTCCAATGTGCCAGTGTGTAGATAATGATCAAGCTGAGTAAAATGGGAAATTAAGAAAGATTCAAGAATTTCAGCAACTCCAGACATCAAATTGGCAGAGGCCCTCCCCGAGTGGAAAAATAAACTGCTAATGTGGCTCCTGGTGGGGGGTGGGATTCCAATTCCCTTCAGAGGAAACGTTTGCACAGTATTAATTTAATGCATCCATCTTCCAATCCTCAAAGTCCTTTGTTTCAATAAATGAGAATGTGGGGAGCTGAGCACGACATGTACACACCAAGCTGCCTCACAGGTAAATAAAAAAATCAGAGGCACAGGGATCAAAAAGGGTAAGAAGTCACACAACACCTTACATTTGTCCACCCCAGTCCAACTCCGGCATCTCCACACCAATAAAAAGGGTGTGGAGTTTCTGTGACAGCCTCAACAAAGCTATCGCAATTACAGCACAAAAGCCAACTCTTCCAAAATTCTTTTGGCCTCCAGCCCATCCCCCATCTCAGATGGTCTATTGATATGCACCTTGGCTGATAATGGCTAGGGAGAGAGAAAACCACTCTTTAGGGATAATTCTCCCAATGCCATTTTTAGATGTAAGGCTCTAATGCAGCGGCAACACGCGAAGGAAAAATGGTACTACTCATTTTCCAATTTGTTCCAGTCCAATTCAATCCAACATCCAGTTTCCAAAACTTTCCAGTCCAATTCAATCCAATAATCAGTTTCCCATGCATTCACAGCCAGTTCAATCCATTACTCAGTTTCCAATCCATTCCATTCCATTACAACCCAATACTTAGATCCCAATTCATTCCAGTTCAATTCAATCCCCAATCCGTTTCATTCCAATTCAACCCAGCACTCAGTTTCAAAGTCGTTCCAGTCCAATTCAATCCAATATGCACTTTCCAATCGGTTGCCATCAAATTCAATCCAATACTCAGGTTCAAATCCATTCTTTTCAAATTCCATATAATCAGCTTCTAATTTGCTATATTCCAATTCAATCCAATACTCAGTTTCCAATCCGTTCCATTCCAATACAACACTATACTCAGTTTCCAATTCCTTCCAGTCCAATTAAATCCACTACTCAGTTTCCAATACATTCCAGTCCAACTCAGTCAGTACACAGTTTCCAATCTGTTCCATTCCAATTTAATCCAATAGTCTGATTCCAATTCATTCTAGCCAAATTCAATCCAATACTCAGTTTCCAATCCTTTCCAGTTCAATTCAATCCAATTTTCAGTTTCCAATGCATTCCAGTCTTGTTCAGTCCAATAGTCAGTTGCCAATCCGCTGCATTCCAATACAACACAATACTCAGTTCCCAATTCATTCCAGTCAAATTCAATCCAATACTCAGTTTCGAATACATTCCAGTCCAATTCCATCCAATACTAACTTTCCAATCCATTCCATTCCAATTCAACCTAATATTCAGTTTTGCATTCGTTCCAGTCCATGTCAATCCAATACTCAGTTTCCAATTAGTTCCAGTTCAACTCAAAGCATTTCTCAGTTTCCAACCCATTCCATTCCAATTCAACCCAATATTCAGTTTCTCATTCCTTCCAGTTCAATTCAAATCTCAGTTTCCAATACATTCCAGTCCAAATCAATCCAGTACTCAGTTTCAAATATGTTCCATCCCAATTTAATCCAATACTCAGTTTCCAATCCATTCCATTGTAATTCAATACAATACTCAGTTTCCAATTCATTCCAGTCCAATTCAATCCAATACTCAGTTTCCAATTAGTTCAAGTCCAACTCAGTCCAGTGCTCAGTTTTCAATCCCTTCCATTCCAATTCAGTCCAATACTCAGTTTCCCATGCATTCCAGTCCTCTTCAATCCAATACTCAGTTTCCAATCCATTCCATTGTAATTCAATACAATACTCAGTTTCCAATTCATTCCAGTCCAATTCAATCCAATACTCAGTTTCCAATTAGTTCAAGTCCAACTCAGTCCAGTGCTCAGTTTTCAATCCCTTCCATTTCAATTCAGTCCAATACTCAGTTTCCCATGCATTCCAGTCCTCTTCAATCCAATACTCAGTTTCCAATCCGTTACAATTCCAGCTCAACCCAATACTATGTTTCAAATTCTTTCCAGTACAACTCAGTCCAGTACTCAGTTTTCAATCCATCCCATTCCAATTCCAGCCAATACTCAGTTTCCAATCCATTCCATTCAAATTCAATCAAATACTCAGTTTCCAAATCTATCTAGTCCAATTCAATCCAATACTCATTTTCCCATGCATTCCAGTCCTGTTCAATCCAATACTCAATTTCCAATCCGTTCCATTCCAATTCAAACCAATACTCAGTTTCCAATCCATTCCATTGTAATTCAACCCAATACACAGCTTCCAATTCATTCCAGTCCAATTCAATCCAATACTCAGTTTCCAATTAGTTCAAGTCCAACTCAGTCCAGTACTCAGTTTTCAATCCATCCCATTCCAATTCAAGCCAATACTCAATTTCCAATCCCTTCCATTCCAATTCAGGCCAATACTCAGTTTCCCATGCATTCCAGTCCTCTTCAATCCAATACTCAGTTTCCAATCCGTTACAATTCCAGTTCAACCCAATACTAAGTTTCAAATTATTTCCAGTCCAACTCAATGCATCACTCAGTTCCCAATCTATTCCATTACAATTCAACCCAATACAGTTTCCAATTCATTCCAGTCCAATTCAATACTCAGTTTCCAATACTTTCCAGTCCAATTCAATCCAATATCCAGTTTCCAATTCGTTCCAGTCCAACTCAGTCCAGTACTTAGTTTCCAATCCGTTCTATTACAATCCAACGCAATACTCAATTTCCAAACCTTTCCAATCCAAATCAACAAAATACACAATTTACAGTTCGTTCCAGTCCAATTAAATCCATTACTCAGTTTCCAAATCATTCCAGTCCAATTCTATCCAATACTAACTTTCCAATCCGTTCCATTCCAATTCAAGCCAAAACTTAGTTTCCCATTCATTCCAGTCCAATATAATTCACTATACAGTTTCCAATGCATTCCCATCCTGTTCAATCCAATACACAGTTTCCAATCCATTCCAATTCAAAACATAAACAATACTCAGTTTCCAATCCGTTCCATTCCAATTCAACCCAATATTCAGTTTCCAATTCATTCCAGTCCATGTCAATCCAATACTCAATTTCCAATTAGTTCCAGTCCAACTCAATGCATTGCTCAGTTTCCAATCCATTCCATTCCAATTCAACCCAATACTCAGTTTCCAATTCATTCCAGTCCAAGTCAATCTAGTACTCAGTTTCCAATTCCTTCCAGTCCAATTCAGTCCAGTGCTCAGATTCCAATTCATTCCAGTCCAATTCAATCCAATACTCCATTGCCAATTCAATCCAATACTCAGTTTCCAATCCTTTCCAGTCCAATTCAATCCAATACTCAGTTTCCATTGCATTTCAGTCCAATTCAATCCAATTCTCAGTTTCAAATCTGCTCCATTCCAAATAAATGCAATACTCAGTTTCCAATCCATTCCATTCCAATTCAACACAATACTCAGTTAGAATTCCTTCCAGACCGAGTCAATCCAATACTCAGTTTCATATTCATTCCAGCCCGAGTCAATTCAATACTCAGTATTCAATTCGTTCCAGTCTAACTCAATGCATTTCTCAGTTAACAATCTGTTCCATTCCAATTCAACCCAATACACAGTTTCCAATTCGTACAAGTCCAATTCAATCCAATATTCAGTTGCCAATACATTCCAGTCCAACTCAATCCCGTACTCAGGTTCCAGTTTGGTCCATTCCAATTCAACCCAATACTCAGTTTCCAATCCATTCCATTTCAATTCAATCCAATACTCAGTTTCCAATTTGTTCCATTCCAATTCAGTCTAATACTCAGATTCCAATTCATTCCAGTCAAATTCAATTCAATACTTAGTTTCCAATCCGTTCCAGTATATTTAAATCCAACACTCTGTTTCCAATGTGTTCCAGTCCAGTTGACTAATACCCAGTTTTCTATTCGTTCCTGTCCAATGCATTCCAATATTCAGTTCCCAATCTGTTCCATTCCAATTCAACGCAGTACTCAGTTTTCAAGTCGTTCCAGTCCAATTCAATACAATTTTCAGATTCCAATTCTTTCCAGACCAATTCAATCCAATTCTCAATTTCCAATCCGTTCCATTCCAATTCAAACCAAAACTCAGTTTCCAATTCGTTCCAGTCCAGTTCAATTCACTACTCATTTCCCAACCGGTTCCAGTCAAATTCAATCCAATACTTAGATTCAAATCCATTCCATTCCAAATCCATACAATAATCAGTTTCTAATTTGCTTTATTCCAATTCAACCCAATTTTAAGTTTCCAATTCGTTCAATTTCAATACAACACAATATTCAGTTCCCAATTAATTCCTGTCCAATTCAATCCAATACTCAGGTTCCAATCATTTGGACCGGAAATAAAGGTTCTAAATTGGGGGAAGGCCGATTTTAATATGATAAGGCAGGATCTGAGCAAAGTGGACTGGGATCAACTACTTGTAGGAAAATCCACATCGGAGCAATGGGAGTCTTTCAGAAAGGAAATTGAGAGAGTACAATGGCAACATGTTCCCGTAAAGGTCAAGGGTGGGACCAACAAGCCCAGGGAACCTTGGATGTCAAGGGATATACGAGAATGGATTCGGAATAAAGGGGGGCTTTTGGCAGATACAAAGGACAGAGGAAGCCCTAGAGGAGTATAAAAAGTGCAGGGGGATACTTAAGAAAGAAATTAGGAGAACGAGGACGGGCCATGAAATAACACTGGCGAGCAAAATAAAGGAAAATCCTCAGGTGTTTTATAAGTATATTAAGGGCAAGAGGATAACTAGGGAAAGAGTAGGGCCGAAAGTGGCATTCTGTGTGTGGAGCCAGAAGATGTAGGTGGGGTTTTAAATGAATTTTTTGCATCTGTGTTCACTATGGAGAAGGACGATGTAGATATAGAAATCGGGCAGGGGGACTGTGATATACTTGAACATATTAGCATTGAGAGGGAGGCGGTACTACCGGTTTTAGCAGGCTTAAAAGTGGATAAATCCCCAGGCCCGGATGAGATGTATCCCAGGCTGCTGTGTGAGGCAAAGGAGGAGATTGCAGGGGCTCTGGCACAAATTTTCAAAACCTCTCTGGCCACAGGGGATGTGCCAGAGGACTGGAGAACAGCTAACGTAGTACCATTATACAAGAAGGGTAGTAGGGGTAAACCAGGGAATTACAGGCCAGTGAGCCTAACATCAGTGGTAGGGAAATTATTGGAAAAAATTCTGAGGGACAGAATTAGTCTCCACTTGGAGAGGCAAGGATTAATCAGCATGGTTTTGTCAAGGGAAGATCATGTCTGACCAATTTGATTGAATTTTGAGGGGGGTGACTAGGTGTGTGGATGAGGTTAGTGCAGTCGATGTGGTACACATGGATTCAGTAAGGCTTTCGATAAAGTCCCGCACAGGAGACTGGTCAAGAAGGTAAGAGCCCATGGGATCCAGGGTGCCTTGGCACATTGGATCCAAAGCTGGCTTAGTGGCAGAAGGCAGAGGGTGATGGTCGAAGGTTGTTTTTGTGACTGGAAGCCTGTGTCCAGTGGGGTACCGCAGGGATCGGTGCTGGGTCCCTTGCTGTTTGTGGTCTACATTAATGATTTGGATGTGAATGTAAAAGGTATGATCAGTAAGTTCGCAGATGACACGAAAATTGGTGGGGTGGTAAATAGCGAGGAGGGTAGCCTCAGTCTGCAGGACGATATAGATGGGCTGGTCAGATGGGCGGAACAGTGGCTAATGGAATTTAACCCTGAAAAGTGTGAGGTGATGTATTTGAGGGACTAACAAGGCAAGGGAATACACAATGAATGGTAAGACCCTAGGAAAGACAGAGGATCAGAGGGACCTTGATGTGCATGTACATAGATCCCTGAAGGCAGCAGAACATGTGGATAAGGTGGTTAAAAAGGCATATCGGATACTTATATTCTATGCCTCGGCTAATGAAGGCAAGAGCAGGGAGATTATGATGGAGCTGTACAAAACGCTGGTTAGGCCACAGCTGGAATACTGTGTGCAGTTCTGGTCACCACACTATAGGAAGGATGTGATTGCTTTGGAGAGGGTGCAGAGGAGATTCACTAGGATGTTACCTGGGCTGGAGCACTTCAGCTATGAAGAAAGACTGGACAGGCTGGGGTTGTTTTCCTTTGTGCAGAGAAGGCTGAGGGGGGACCTGATTGAGGTGTACAAAATTATATGGGGCACAGATAGTTTAGATAGAAAGGAACTTTTCCCCTTAGTAGAGGAGTCAATAACAAGGGGGCATAGATTCAAGGAGGTTTAGAGGGGATTTGAGGAAGAACTTTTTCACCCAGAGGGTGGTTGGAATCTGAAACTCACTGCCTGAAAGGGTGGTAGAGGCAGGAACCCTCACAACATTCAAGAAGCATTTGGATGAGCACTTGAAATGCCATTGCATACAAGGCTATGGACCAAATGCTGGAAAATGGGATTAGACTGGACAGGGATGGATGGTCGGTGCAGACACGATGGGCCGAAGGGCCTCTTTCTGTGCTGTTTAACTCTATGGCCTAGAAATTCAGTATAGCCACTTTTGGGGCGGTAAAGTCGGGCGGGCGCTAAAGTTTGCGCCCGCCGGAAGGTGGAGGCCACTTCGCCGATATTCAGTAGTTTTGGCCAAGGAGTTTGCTCGAGCGCTAAAACTGGCGTTGCACCCCTATCTTTAGGCGCTAAGCCGGCAGTGCAGACTGATACCACCGAGGCCGGGCGCAGCGCAGGTGCGGTCATGTTTTGATTGACAGCAGACACCCTGGCGCCGGCCAGCTCTTAAAGGGGGAAGGGTCGACTTGCTCTGCTGCCACGCCCTGGATACTGCAGCCCTCCAGCTAGGCCTAAACACTGCTGCTGGAGAGAAATAGCACCAGCAACGATGCAGAGGGCCCGTGAGCGAGCGCAGCGCTTCTCTGCCCATGATTTGAAGGTGCTGCTTAGGGGTTTGGAGAAGAGGAGATATCTTGTGCCCGGACAGTGGCAAGAAGGCTCCCAAGAGGCTGTACAGGAGAGCCTGGAGGGAAATCGCCCAGAGGGTCACAGCCAACAGCGATGTCCCCAGGACTGGTGACCAATGCCGGAAAAAGTTTAACGACCTCACTCGGTTGGTCAGGGTGAGTACCCTTTCCATTGTCCTCCTCACCCTTGCATGTGCACCTCACATTATGGGCAAAGGGACCTCAAAGGCCTAATGGCCAGCCCTCCTCCAGCAGCTATGGCACTGGCATGAACATCAATAGCACTTTCTGCACTTTACACACTGGCCAAGCTATTCGACCATGGGAGGCAGTGCACACAACAACAGGGCACCACACTGGCCAAGCTATTCGACCATGGGAGGCAGTGCACACAACAACAGGGCACCACACTGGCCAAGCTATTCCACCAGGGGAGGCAGTGCACACAACAACAGGGCACCACACTGGCCAAGCTATTCCACCATGGGAGGCAGTGCACACAACAACAGGGCACCACACTGGCCAAGCAATTCACCATGGGAGGCAGTGCACACAACAACAGGGCACCACACTGTACTTAGAAGCCGTCCTTTCTCTTGCAGGCCAAGCTGGCCGAGAATCTGAAGAGCCGGACTGTCACCGGGGGAGGCCGTGCCCAGTTCCAGGAGCTCAGTGACCTGGAGGAGCGCGTGGGTCGACTCATGGGTGCCCGGGTGATTGGCCCCGTTGCAATTGGAGATGCCGACCCTGTGCTGGGCCCCAATGGTAAGGACATGACCGTTTGGACCTCTCTCGTTCCCCTTGCGCTTCAGATCTACATCCTTTGCCACTGTCCGACCAATGCGCATAATGCCACCACTCATGCCTCCCTCGCTGACGCCCTGTCCTCACTCTAAAGCTACTCTTGTGCCTTCCTGCTTTCAGCTGGTGAGGAGGAGGTCCCTGAAGCTGCGAGTGTCAGTCCCTCGGAAGAGGAGGACGACGAAGAGCAAGAGGAAGGCGGCACATCGGGGGAACCCTCATCCTCGCCAGGGGATGGCAATGGAGGGGACACGTCTTGCCTGGAGGAGAGCCAGGGGGGTGTAGCTCCTGTGCCCAGTGGCGTCCAGCCACGCGGGAAGGGTCGGCCAGCTCGGCGGCCTTCTCCCCAGAGGGGGGAAGTGTTGCAGGGGATTGCAGTTGCTGGGCCCAGTGGCGTCCAGCCACGTGGGAAGGGTCGGCCAGCTCGGCGGCCTTCTCCCCAGAGGCAGAGTCCAGCCTCCAGTCCGGACACGGTCCTCACCCAGGAGGTGCGCCTCCTTGATCAAATGTCCGCGGACTCGGACCGTCGCCACACCGAGTTCATGGGGATTGTGGCACGGTTGCCTGAGGCCATTGAGACCCTGGCTCATAGTGTGGCCGATTTCGGGGCCTCACAGGCCAGGGGTTTCGACCAACTCGCGGCAGCACAGGCCAGGGGTCTCGAACAATTCGGGGCATCACAGGACGCGAGTTGGGCAGAATTCAGGGCATCACAGGACGCGAGTCGGTCTGAATTCAAGGCAGCACAGGCAGCGAGTGGAGAGTTGACGAGTGGTGCCGTGCAGTCACTGGCTGGTCTGATGCGGCCACAGACCAGAGCAGTACGGGCACTCACTGCTGCCACACTCGCTGTGTCACGCACGCATCGCCAGGGCACCCGCCGCGCTGCTGCAGCACAGCGGTCTGGCCTTCACCAGATTGCTGCGCTTGCTGCAGTGCCAGCCCGGCCGACTGCCAGTGTCTCTGGCGACCAGCGAGCACCTGGCATCAGCCAGCTTGCCCCCATTGCTGCAGCCGCCACTGCCACTCCCCCAGCAAAGCTGCGACGAGCTGCTGGAGAGACTGATGCTGCCCAGCCACAGCTGCAGCAGTCAGCAGCCGGCCCCTCCAGGGCCGGAGCTCGTCTAGGCCGACCCCCAAGGGCATCTGCCGTCACGCATTGTGCCCCTCAGGAGCCTTCCCCCAGCCTTGCAACACCCACAGGGCCCAGGTTGAGGCGGAGCAGCAGGTCGGCCAGGGGCCGGAAAAGCCTCCACAAGGACTCGCCCTCTCGGCACACAAAGTAGAGTGTGTTGCCAAATGTTTTTTTATATGGGGGTGTTTGTGTCCTGTATGGGGGGCGTTTATTTTGGGAAGGCCGAAGATGAAGGCAACTGTTTTTTTATATGGGGGTGTTTGTGTTCTGTATGGGGGGGTTTGTCTTGGTAAAGCCGAGGATGAAGGCCATTTGGATGGACAAGTTTTGTTATTCCTCCCCAGGATGTGGGAGTCAGATATGTTTTTGACTGTTTTTTGGGGGTCTTGTCTGTTTTTGGGTTTCATGTGGGAAGGGCCCTGAGTTTGTTCAATAAAGCTTTTTATTTATTCAGCTTGTCCATGTGTGATGTTTCAAGTGGTTGTTGCGTTAACCGGCTGAGGGCTTGCGGAGCGGCTGCATTCATGTGCCTTCATTGCCACAAGCCATTCCCTGACAGGGGGCCTAGAAGTGTCGTTCAATAATCCGCCGATGGACGGCCATTGGACCTTGTGGCTCCCTCCTGGGCTGGTACTCCTCCTTCTCCTCCTACTCCTCCTCATGGTCCTCCTGCTCGTCCTCCTGAAGTGGTGGTCCAACGTGAGGTGGCAGTGCCTGAGTCCTGCGGATAGCCAGGTTGTGCAGCATGCAGCAAACGACGACGAACTGGGAGACTCTATCCGGCGAATACTGTAGAGATCCGCCGGAACGATCCAGGCAGCGGAACCGTTGCTTGAGGACGCCAATCGTTTGCTCTATGATGTTCCTTGTGGCTTGATGGCTTTTTGGAGGTTGGAGTTAGGAGTTAGGAGTTTGGAGTTAGGAGTTTGGAGTTAGTAGTTTGGAGTTAGGGAGTTAGGTGTTTGGAGTTTGGAGTTAGTAGTTAGGAGCTGGAGTTAGGAGTTTGGAGTTAGGAGTTTGGAGTTTGGAGTTAGGAGTTTGGAGTTTGGAGTTAGGAGTTAGGAGCTGGAGTTAGGAGTTTGGAGTTAGGAGTTTGGAGTTTGGAGTTAGGAGTTAGGAGTTTGGAGTTTGGACTTTGGAGTTAGGAGTTGGACTGAAGAGTTTGGAGTTTGGAGTTACGAGTTAGGAGTTTGGAGTTAGGAGTTTGGTGTTAAGAGTTAGGGGTTAAGAGTTATGAGTTAGGAGTTCGGAATTTGGAGTTAGGAGTTAGTAGTTAGGAGTTTGGAGTTAGAAGTTAGGAGTTTGGAATTTGGAGTTAGCAGTTAGGAGTTTAGAGTTAGGAGTTAGGAGTCTGGAGTTTGGAGTTTGGAGTTTGGAGTTAGGAGTTAGGAGTTAGGAGTTTGGAGTTTGGAGTTAGGAGTTAGGAGTTTGGAGTATCGAGATAGGAGTTAGGAGCTGGAGTTTCGAGTTAGGAGTTAAGAGTTAGGGGTTAAGAGTTAGGAGTTAGGAGTTAGGAGTCTGGAGTTTGGAGTTTGGAGTTTGGAGTTAAGAGTTTCGAGTTAGGAGTTAGGAGTTTGGGGTTAAGAGTTAGGAGTTAGGAGTTAGGAGTCTGGAGTTTGGAGTTTGGAGTTTGGAGTTAGGAGTTTCGAGTTAGGAGTTAGGAGTTTGGAGTTAGGAGTTAGGAGTTTGGAGTTTGGAGTTTGGAGTTAGGAGTTAGGAGTTTGGAGTTAGGAGTTTGGAGTTAGGAGTTTGGAGTTTGGAGTTTGGAGTTAGGAGTTTGGAGTTAAGAGTTAGGGGTTAAGAGTTAGGAGTTAGGAGTTAGGAGTTTGGAGTTAGGAGTTAGGAGCTTCGAGTTAGGAGTTAGGAGTTTAGAGTTAGGAGTTAGGAGTTAGGAGTTTGGAGTTTCGAGTTAGGAGTTAGGAGCTGGAGTTTGGAGTTAGGAGTTAAGAGTTAGGGGTTAAGAGTTAGGAGTTAGGAGTTAGGAGTTTGGAGTTAGGAGTTAGGAGTTAGGAGTCTGGAGTTTGGAGTTTGGAGTTTGGAGTTAGGAGTTTCGAGTTAGGAGTTAGGAGTTTGGAGTAAGGAGTTAGGAGTTCGGAGATTGGAGTTAGGAGTTTGGAGTTAGGAGTTAGGAGTTAGGAGTTTGGAGTTTTGAGTTAGGAGCTAGGAGCTAGGAGTTTGGAGTTAGGAGTTTGGAGTTAGGTGTTAGGAGTTTGGAGTTTGGAGTTAGGAGTTAGGAGTTTGGAGTTAGGAGTTAGGAGCTTCGAGTTAGGAGTTAGGAGTTTGGAGTTAGGAGTTAAGAGTTAGGGGTTAAGAGTTAGGAGTTAGGAGTTAGGAGTTTGGAGTTAGGAGTTAGGAGTTTGGAGTCTGGAGTTTGGAGTTTGGAGTTTGGAGTTAGGAGTTTCGAGTTAGGAGTTAGTAGTTTGGAGTTAGGAGTTAGGAGTTCGGAGTTTGGAGTTTGGAGTTAGGAGTTAGGAGTTAGGAGTTTGGAGTTTGGTGTTTTGAGTTAGGAGCTAGGATCTAGGAGTTTGGAGTTAGGAGTTTGGAGTTTGGAGTTAGGAGTTAGGAGTTTGGAGTTAGGAGTTAGGAGTTTGGAGTATGGAGTTAGGAGTTAGGAGTTAGTAGTTTGGAGTTAGGAGTTAGTAGTTTGGAGTTAGGAGTTTGGAGGTTGGTGTTAGGAGTTAGGAGTTTGGAGTTAGGAGTTAGGAGTTTGGAGTTTGGAGTTTGGAGTTAGGAGTTTGGAGTTACGAGTTTGGAGTTTGGAGTTTGGAGTTAGGAGTTAGGAGTTTGGAGTTCGGAGTTTGGAGTTTGGAGTTAGTAGTTTGGAGTTTGGAGTTAGTAGTTTGGAGTTTGGAGTTAGGAGTTAGGAGTTTGGAGTTTCGAGTTAGGAGTTTGGAGTTAGGAGTTACGGGTTAAGAGTTAGGAGTTAGGAGTTTGGAGTTAGGAGTTAGGAGTTAGGAGTCAGGAGTTTGGAGTTTGGGGTTTGGAGTTAGGAGTTTCGAGTTAGGAGTTAGGAGTTAGGAGTTAGGAGTTTGGAGTTTGGAGTTAGGAGCTAGGAGTTTGGAGTTAGCAGTTAGCAGTTACGAGTTTGGAGTTTGGAGTTCGGAGTTAGGAGCTTGGAGTTAGGAGTTAGGAGTTTGGAATTTGGAGTTAGGAGTTAGGAGTTTAGGAGTTAGGAGTTAGGAGTTTGGAGTTTGGACTTTGGAGTTAGGAGTTAAGAGTTTGGAGTTAGGAGTTTGGAGTTTGGAGTTAGGAGTTAGGAGCTAGGAGTTTGAAATTTGGAGTTAGGAGTTAGGAGTTTGGAGTTAGGAGTTAGGAGTCTGGAGTTTGGAGTTTGGAGTTTGGAGTTAGGAGTTTCGAGTTAGGAGTTTGGAGTTTGGAGTTAGGAGTTAGGAGTTTGGAGTTTGGAGTTTGGAGTTAGGAGTTTGGAGTTTGGAGTTAGGAGTTCGGAGTTAAGAGTTAGGGGTTAAGAGTTAGGAGTTAGGAGTTTGGAGTTAGGAGTTAGGAGCTTCGAGTTAGGAGTTAGGAGCTGGAGTTTGGAGTTCGGAGTTAAGAGTTAGGGGTTAAGAGTTAGGAGTTAGGAGTTAGGAGTTTGGAGTTAGGAGTTAGGAGTTAGGAGTCTGGAGTTTGGAGTTTGGAGTTTGGAGTTAGGAGTTTCGAGTTAGGAGTGAGTAGTTTGGAGTAAGGAGTTAGGAGTTCGGAGTTTGGAGTTAGGAGTTTGGAGTTAGGAGTTAGGAGTTAGGAGTTTGGAGTTTGGAGTTTTGAGTTAGGGGCTAGGAGCTAGGAGTTTGGAGTTAGGAGTTTGGAGTTAGGAGTTTGGAGTTTGGAGTTAGGAGTTAGGAATTTGGAGTTAGGAGTTAGGAGCTTCGAGTTAGGAGTTAGGAGTTTGGAGTTAGGAGTTAGGAGTTAGGAGTTTGGAGTTTCGAGTTAGGAGTTAGGAGCTGGAGTTTGGAGTTAGGAGTTAAGAGTTAGGGGTTAAGAGTTAGGAGTTAGGAGTTAGGAGTTTGGAGTTAGGAGTTACTAGTTTGGAGTTAGGAGTTAGGAGTTCGGAGTTTGGAGTTTGGAGTTAGGAGTTTGGAGTTAGGAGTTAGGAGTTTGGAGTTTGGAGTTTTGTGTTAGGAGCTAGGAGCTAGGAGTTTGGAGTTAGGAGTTTGGAGTTAGGAGTTAGGAGTTAGGAGTTTGGAGTATGGAGTTAGGAGTTAGGAGTTAGGAGTTAGTAGTTTGGAGTTAGGAGTTAGTAGCTTCGAGTTAGGAGTTAGGAGTTTGGAGTTAGGAGTTAGGAGTTAGGAGTTTGGAGTTTCGAGTTAGGAGTTAGGAGCTGGAGTTTGGAGTTAGGAGTTAAGAGTTAGGGGATAAGAGTTAGGAGTTAGGAGTTTGGAGTTAGGAGTTAGGAGTTTGGAGTCTGGAGTTTGGAGTTTGGAGTTTGGAGTTAGGGGTTTCGAGTTAGGAGTTAGTAGTTTGGAGTTAGGAGTTAGGAGTTCGGAGTTTGGAGTTTGAAGTTAGGAGTTTGGAGTTAGGAGTTAGGAGTTAGGAGTTTGGAGTTTGGAGTTTTGAGTTAGGAGCTAGGAGATAGGAGTTTGGAGTTAGGAGTTTGGAGTTTGGAGTTAGGAGTTAGGAGTTTGGAGTTAGGAGTTAGGAGTTTGGAGTTTGGAGTTAGTAGTTTGGAGTTTGGAGTTAGTAGTTTGGAGTTTGGAGTTAGGAGTTAGGAGTTTGGAGTTTCGAGTTAGGAGTTTGGAGTTAGGAGTTACGGGTTAAGAGTTAGGAGTTAGGAGTTTGGAGTTAGGATTTAGGAGTTAGGAGTCAGGAGTTTGGAGTTTGGGGTTTGGAGTTAGGAGTTTCGAGATAGGAGTTAGGAGTTAGGAGTTAGGAGTTTGGAGTTTGGAGTTAGGAGCTAGGAGTTTGGAGTTAGCAGTTAGCAGTTACGAGTTTGGAGTTTGGAGTTCGGAGTTAGGAGCTTGGAGTTAGGAGTTAGGAGTTTGGAATTTGGAGTTAGGAGTTAGGAGTTTAGGAGTTAGGAGTTAGGAGTTTGGAGTTTGGACTTTGGAGTTAGGAGTTAAGAGTTTGGAGTTAGGAGTTAGGAGTTTGGAGTTTGGAGTTAGGAGTTAGGAGTCTGGAGTTTGGAGTTTGGAGTTTGGAGTTAGGAGTTTCGAGTTAAGAGTTTGGAGTTTGGAGTTAGGAGTTAGGAGTTTGGAGTTTGGAGTTTGGAGTTAGGAGTTTGGAGTTTGGAGTTAGGAGTTCGGAGTTAAGAGTTAGGGGTTAAGAGTTAGGAGTTAGGAGTTTGGAGTTAGGAGTTAGGAGCTTCGAGTTAGGAGTTAGGAGCTGGAGTTTGGAGTTCGGAGTTAAGAGTTAGGGGTTAAGAGTTAGGAGTTAGGAGTTAGGAGTTTGGAGTTTGGAGTTTGGAGTTAGGAGTTTCGAGTTAGGAGTGAGTAGTTTGGAGTAAGGAGTTAGGAGTTCGGAGTTTGGAGTTAGGAGTTTGGAGTTAGGAGTTAGGAGTTAGGAGTTTGGAGTTTGGAGTTTTGAGTTAGGAGCTAGGAGCTAGGAGTTTGGAGTTAGGAGTTTGGAGTTAGGAGTTAGGAGTTTGGAGTTTGGAGTTAGGAGTTAAGAGTTAGGGGTTAAGGTTTAGGAGTTAGGAGTTAGGAGTTTGGAGTTAGGAGTTAGGAGCTTCGAGTTAGGAGTTTGGAGTTAGGAGTTAGGAGTTAGGAGTTTCGAGTTTCGAGTTAGGAGTTAGGAGCTGGAGTTTGGAGTTAGGAGTTAAGAGTTAGGGGTTAAGAGTTAGGAGTTAGGAGTTAGGAGTTTGGAGTTAGGAGTTAGGAGTTAGGAGTCTGGAGTTTGGAGTTTGGAGTTTGGAGTTAGGAGTTTCGAGTTAGGAGTTAGGAGTTTGGAGTAAGGAGTTAGGAGTTCGGAGATTGGAGTTAGGAGTTTGGAGTTAGGAGTTAGGAGTTAGGAGTTTGGAGTTTTGAGTTAGGAGCTAGGAGCTAGGAGTTTGGAGTTAGGAGTTTGGAGTTAGGTGTTAGGAGTTTGGAGTTTGGAGTTAGGAGTTAGGAGTTTGGAGTTAGGAGTTAGGAGCTTCGAGTTAGGAGTTAGGAGTTTGGAGTTAGGAGTTAAGAGTTAGGGGTTAAGAGTTAGGAGTTAGGAGTTAGGAGTTTGGAGTTAGGAGTTAGGAGTTTGGAGTCTGGAGTTTGGAGTTTGGAGTTTGGAGTTAGGAGTTTCGAGTTAGGAGTTAGTAGTTTGGAGTTAGGAGTTAGGAGTTCGGAGTTTGGAGTTTGGAGTTAGGAGTTAGGAGTTAGGAGTTTGGAGTTTGGTGTTTTGAGTTAGGAGCTAGGATCTAGGAGTTTGGAGTTAGGAGTTTGGAGTTTGGAGTTAGGAGTTAGGAGTTTGGAGTTAGGAGTTAGGAGTTTGGAGTATGGAGTTAGGAGTTAGGAGTTAGTAGTTTGGAGTTAGGAGTTAGTAGTTTGGAGTTAGGAGTTTGGAGGTTGGTGTTAGGAGTTAGGAGTTTGGAGTTAGGAGTTAGGAGTTTGGAGTTTGGAGTTTGGAGTTAGGAGTTTGGAGTTACGAGTTTGGAGTTTGGAGTTTGGAGTTAGGAGTTAGGAGTTTGGAGTTCGGAGTTTGGAGTTTGGAGTTAGTAGTTTGGAGTTTGGAGTTAGTAGTTTGGAGTTTGGAGTTAGGAGTTAGGAGTTTGGAGTTTCGAGTTAGGAGTTTGGAGTTAGGAGTTACGGGTTAAGAGTTAGGAGTTAGGAGTTTGGAGTTAGGAGTTAGGAGTTAGGAGTCAGGAGTTTGGAGTTTGGGGTTTGGAGTTAGGAGTTTCGAGTTAGGAGTTAGGAGTTAGGAGTTAGGAGTTTGGAGTTTGGAGTTAGGAGCTAGGAGTTTGGAGTTAGCAGTTAGCAGTTACGAGTTTGGAGTTTGGAGTTCGGAGTTAGGAGCTTGGAGTTAGGAGTTAGGAGTTTGGAATTTGGAGTTAGGAGTTAGGAGTTTAGGAGTTAGGAGTTAGGAGTTTGGAGTTTGGACTTTGGAGTTAGGAGTTAAGAGTTTGGAGTTAGGAGTTTGGAGTTTGGAGTTAGGAGTTAGGAGCTAGGAGTTTGAAATTTGGAGTTAGGAGTTAGGAGTTTGGAGTTAGGAGTTAGGAGTCTGGAGTTTGGAGTTTGGAGTTTGGAGTTAGGAGTTTCGAGTTAGGAGTTTGGAGTTTGGAGTTAGGAGTTAGGAGTTTGGAGTTTGGAGTTTGGAGTTAGGAGTTTGGAGTTTGGAGTTAGGAGTTCGGAGTTAAGAGTTAGGGGTTAAGAGTTAGGAGTTAGGAGTTTGGAGTTAGGAGTTAGGAGCTTCGAGTTAGGAGTTAGGAGCTGGAGTTTGGAGTTCGGAGTTAAGAGTTAGGGGTTAAGAGTTAGGAGTTAGGAGTTAGGAGTTTGGAGTTAGGAGTTAGGAGTTAGGAGTCTGGAGTTTGGAGTTTGGAGTTTGGAGTTAGGAGTTTCGAGTTAGGAGTGAGTAGTTTGGAGTAAGGAGTTAGGAGTTCGGAGTTTGGAGTTAGGAGTTTGGAGTTAGGAGTTAGGAGTTAGGAGTTTGGAGTTTGGAGTTTTGAGTTAGGAGCTAGGAGCTAGGAGTTTGGAGTTAGGAGTTTGGAGTTAGGAGTTTGGAGTTTGGAGTTAGGAGTTAGGAATTTGGAGTTAGGAGTTAGGAGCTTCGAGTTAGGAGTTAGGAGTTTGGAGTTAGGAGTTAGGAGTTAGGAGTTTGGAGTTTCGAGTTAGGAGTTAGGAGCTGGAGTTTGGAGTTAGGAGTTAAGAGTTAGGGGTTAAGAGTTAGGAGTTAGGAGTTAGGAGTTTGGAGTTAGGAGTTACTAGTTTGGAGTTAGGAGTTAGGAGTTCGGAGTTTGGAGTTTGGAGTTAGGAGTTTGGAGTTAGGAGTTAGGAGTTTGGAGTTTGGAGTTTTGTGTTAGGAGCTAGGAGCTAGGAGTTTGGAGTTAGGAGTTTGGAGTTAGGAGTTAGGAGTTAGGAGTTTGGAGTATGGAGTTAGGAGTTAGGAGTTAGGAGTTAGTAGTTTGGAGTTAGGAGTTAGTAGCTTCGAGTTAGGAGTTAGGAGTTTGGAGTTAGGAGTTAGGAGTTAGGAGTTTGGAGTTTCGAGTTAGGAGTTAGGAGCTGGAGTTTGGAGTTAGGAGTTAAGAGTTAGGGGATAAGAGTTAGGAGTTAGGAGTTTGGAGTTAGGAGTTAGGAGTTTGGAGTCTGGAGTTTGGAGTTTGGAGTTTGGAGTTAGGGGTTTCGAGTTAGGAGTTAGTAGTTTGGAGTTAGGAGTTAGGAGTTCGGAGTTTGGAGTTTGAAGTTAGGAGTTTGGAGTTAGGAGTTAGGAGTTAGGAGTTTGGAGTTTGGAGTTTTGAGTTAGGAGCTAGGAGATAGGAGTTTGGAGTTAGGAGTTTGGAGTTTGGAGTTAGGAGTTAGGAGTTTGGAGTTAGGAGTTAGGAGTTTGGAGTTTGGAGTTAGTAGTTTGGAGTTTGGAGTTAGTAGTTTGGAGTTTTAAGTTTGGAGTTAGGAGTTAGGAGTTTGGAGTTCGGAGTTTGGAGTTTGGAGTTAGTAGTTTGGAGTTTGGAGTTAGTAGTTTGGAGTTTGGAGTTAGGAGTTAGGAGTTTGGAGTTTCGAGTTAGGAGTTTGGAGTTAGGAGTTACGGGTTAAGAGTTAGGAGTTAGGAGTTTGGAGTTAGGATTTAGGAGTTAGGAGTCAGGAGTTTGGAGTTTGGGGTTTGGAGTTAGGAGTTTCGAGATAGGAGTTAGGAGTTAGGAGTTAGGAGTTTGGAGTTTGGAGTTAGGAGCTAGGAGTTTGGAGTTAGCAGTTAGCAGTTACGAGTTTGGAGTTTGGAGTTCGGAGTTAGGAGCTTGGAGTTAGGAGTTAGGAGTTTGGAATTTGGAGTTAGGAGTTAGGAGTTTAGGAGTTAGGAGTTAGGAGTTTGGAGTTTGGACTTTGGAGTTAGGAGTTAAGAGTTTGGAGTTAGGAGTTAGGAGTTTGGAGTTTGGAGTTAGGAGTTAGGAGTCTGGAGTTTGGAGTTTGGAGTTTGGAGTTAGGAGTTTCGAGTTAGGAGTTTGGAGTTTGGAGTTAGGAGTTAGGAGTTTGGAGTTTGGAGTTTGGAGTTAGGAGTTTGGAGTTTGGAGTTAGGAGTTCGGAGTTAAGAGTTAGGGGTTAAGAGTTAGGAGTTAGGAGTTTGGAGTTAGGAGTTAGGAGCTTCGAGTTAGGAGTTAGGAGCTGGAGTTTGGAGTTCGGAGTTAAGAGTTAGGGGTTAAGAGTTAGGAGTTAGGAGTTAGGAGTTTGGAGTTTGGAGTTTGGAGTTAGGAGTTTCGAGTTAGGAGTGAGTAGTTTGGAGTAAGGAGTTAGGAGTTCGGAGTTTGGAGTTAGGAGTTTGGAGTTAGGAGTTAGGAGTTAGGAGTTTGGAGTTTGGAGTTTTGAGTTAGGAGCTAGGAGCTAGGAGTTTGGAGTTAGGAGTTTGGAGTTAGGAGTTAGGAGTTTGGAGTTTGGAGTTAGGAGTTAGGAGTTTGGAGTTAGGAGTTAGGAGCTTCGAGTTAGGAGTTAGGAGTTTGGAGTTAGGAGTTAGGAGTTAGGAGTTTGGAGTTTCGAGTTAGGAGTTAGGAGCTGGAGTTTGGAGTTAGGAGTTAAGAGTTAGGGGTTAAGAGTTAGGAGTTAGGAGTTAGGAGTTTGGAGTTAGGAGTTATGAGTTTGGAGTCTGGAGTTTGGAGTTTGGAGTTAGGAGTTTCGAGTTAGGAGTTAGTAGTTTGGAGTTAGGAGTTAGGAGTTCGGAGTTTGGAGTTTGGAGTTAGGAGTTTGGAGTTAGGAGTTAGGAGTTTGGAGTTTGGAGTTTTGTGTTAGGAGCTAGGAGCTAGGAGTTTGGAGTTAGGAGTTTGGAGTTAGGAGTTTGGAGTTAGGAGTTAGGAGTTTGGAGTATGGAGTTAGGAGTTAGGAGTTAGTAGTTTGGAGTTAGGAGTTAGTAGTTTGGAGTTAGGAGTTTGGAGGTTGGAGTTAGGAGTTAGGAGTTTGGAGTTAGGAGTTAGGAGTTTGGAGTTTGGAGTTTGAAGTTAGGAGTTTGGAGTTAGGAGTTTGGAGTTTGGAGTTAGGAGTTAGGAGTTTGGAGTTCGGAGTTGGAGTTTGGAGTTAGTAGTTTGGAGTTTGGAGTTAGTAGTTTGGAGTTTGGAGTTAGGAGTTAGGAGTTTGGAGTTTCGAGTTAGGAGTTTGGAGTTAGGAGTTACGGGTTAAGAGTTAGGAGTTAGGAGTTTGGAGTTAGGAGTTAGGAGTCAGGAGTTTGGAGTTTGGGGTTTGGAGTTAGGAGTTTCGAGTTAGGAGTTAGGAGTTAGGAGTTAGGAGTTTGGAGTTTCGAGTTAGGAGTTAGGAGTTTGGAGTTAGCAGTTAGCAGTTAGGAGTTTGGAGTTTGGAGTTCGGAGTTAGGAGCTTGGAGTTAGGAGTTAGGAGTTTGGAATTTGGAGTTAGGAGTTAGGAGTTTAGGAGTTAGGAGTTAGGAGTTTGGAGTTTGGACTTTGGAGTTAGGAGTTAAGAGTTTGGAGTTAGGAGTTAGGAGTTTGGAGTTTGGAGTTAGGAGTTAGGAGCTAGGAGTTTGGAATTTGGAGTTAGGAGTTAGGAGTTTGGAGTTTGGAGTTAGGAGTTCGGAGTTAGGAGTTCGGAGTTTGGAGTTTGGAGTTTGGAGTTAGGAGTTTGGAGTTAAGAGTTAGGGGTTAAGAGTTAGGAGTTAGGAGTTAGGAGTTTGGAGTTAGGAGTTAGTAGCTTCGAGTTAGGAGTTAGGAGTTTGGAGTTAGGAGTTAGGAGTTAGGAGTTTGGAGTTTCGAGTTAGGAGTTAGGAGCTGGAGTTTGGAGTTAGGAGTTAAGAGTTAGGGGATAAGAGTTAGGAGTTAGGAGTTTGGAGTTAGGAGTTAGGAGTTTGGAGTCTGGAGTTTGGAGTTTGGAGTTTGGAGTTAGGAGTTTCGAGTTAGGAGTTAGTAGTTTGGAGTTAGGAGTTAGGAGTTCGGAGTTTGGAGTTTGAAGTTAGGAGTTTGGAGTTAGGAGTTAGGAGTTTGGAGTTTGGAGTTTTGAGTTAGGAGCTAGGAGATAGGAGTTTGGAGTTAGGAGTTTGGAGTTTGGAGTTAGGAGTTTGGAATTTGGAGTTAGGAGTTAGGAGTTTAGGAGTTAGGAGTTAGGAGTTTGGAGTTTGGACTTTGGAGTTAGGAGTTAAGAGTTTGGAGTTAGGAGTTAGGAGTTTGGAGTTTGGAGTTAGGAGTTAGGAGCAAGGAGTTTGGAATTTGGAGTTAGGAGTTAGGAGTTTGGAGTTTGGAGTTAGGAGTTCGGAGTTAGGAGTTCGGAGTTTGGAGTTTGGAGTTTGGAGTTAGGAGTTTGGAGCTAAGAGTTAGGGGTTAAGAGTTAGGAGTTAGGAGTTAGGAGTTTGGAGTTAGGAGTTAGTAGCTTCGAGTTAGGAGTTAGGAGTTTGGAGTTAGGAGTTAGGAGTTAGGAGTTTGGAGTTTCGAGTTAGGAGTTAGGAGCTGGAGTTTGGAGTTAGGAGTTAAGAGTTAGGGGATAAGAGTTAGGAGTTAGGAGTTTGGAGTTAGGAGTTAGGAGTTTGGAGTCTGGAGTTTGGAGTTTGGAGTTTGGAGTCAGGAGTTTCGAGTTAGGAGTTAGTAGTTTGGAGTTAGGAGTTAGGAGTTCGGAGTTTGGAGTTTGAAGTTAGGAGTTTGGAGTTAGGAGTTAGGAGTTAGGAGTTTGGAGTTTGGAGTTTTGAGTTAGGAGCTAGGAGATAGGAGTTTGGAGTTAGGAGTTTGGAGTTTGGAGTTAGGAGTTAGGAGTTTGGAGTTAGGAGTTAGGAGTTTGGAGTATGGAGTTTGTAGTTTGGAGTTAGGAGTTAGTAGTTTGGAGTTAGGAGTTAGGAGTTTGGAGTTAGTAGTTTGGAGTTTGGAGTTAGGAGTTTGGAGTTAGGAGTTAGGAGTTAGGAGTTTGGAGTTTGGAGTTTGGAGTTAGGAGCTAGGAGCTAGGAGTTTGGAGTTAGGAGTTTGGAGTTTGGAGATATGAGTTAGGAGTTTGGAGTTAGGAGTTTGGAGTAAGGAGTTAGGAGTTAGGAGTTAGGAGTTAGTAGTTTGGAGTTAGGAGTTAGGAGTAAGGAGTTAGGAGTTTGGAGTTAGGAGTTTGGAGGTTGGAGTTAGGAGTTAGGAGTTTGGAGTTAGGAGTTAGGAGTTTGGAGTTCGGAGTTTGGAGTTTGGAGTTAGTAGTTTGGAGTTTGGAGTTAGTAGTTTGGAGTTTGGAGTTAGGAGTTAGGAGATCGGAGTTTGGAGTTTGGAGTTAGGAGTTTGGAGTTAGGAGTTAGGAGTTTGGAGTTTGGAGTTTTGTGTTAGGAGCTAGGAGCTAGGAGTTTGGAGTTAGGAGTTAGGAGTTTCGAGTTAGGAGTTAGTAGTTTGGAGTTAGGAGTTAGGAGTTCGGAGTTTGGAGTTTGGAGTTAGGAGTTTGGAGTTAGCAGTTTCGAGTTAGGAGTTAGTAGTTTGGAGTTAGGAGTTAGGAGTTCGGAGTTTGGAGTTTGGAGTTAGGAGTTTGGAGTTAGGTGTTAGGAGTTTGGAGTTTGGAGTTTTGTGTTAGGAGCTAGGAGCTAGGAGTTTGGAGTTAGGAGTTTGGAGTTAGGAGTTTGGAGTTAGGAGTTAGGAGTTTGGAGTATGGAGTTAGGAGTTAGGAGTTAGGAGTTAGTAGTTTGGAGTTAGGAGTTTGTAGTTTGGAGTTAGGAGTTTGGAGGTTGGAGTTAGGAGTTAGGAGTTTGGAGTTAGGAGTTAGGAGTTTGGAGTTTGGAGTTTGAAGTTAGGAGTTTGGAGTGAGGAGTTTGGAGTTTGGAGTTAGGAGTTAGGAGTTTGGAGTTCGGAGTTGGAGTTTGGAGTTAGTAGTTTGGAGTTTGGAGTTAGTAGTTTGGAGTTTGGAGTTAGGAGTTAGGAGTTTGGAGTTTCGAGTTAGGAGTTTGGAGTTAGGAGTTACGGGTTAAGAGTTAGGAGTTAGGAGTTTGGAGTTAGGAGTTAGGAGTCAGTAGTTTGGAGTTTGGGGTTTGGAGTTAGGAGTTTCGAGTTAGGAGTTAGGAGTTAGGAGTTAGGAGTTTGGAGTTTCGAGTTAGGAGTTAGGAGTTTGGAGTTAGCAGTTAGCAGTTAGGAGTTTGGAGTTTGGAGTTCGGAGTTAGGAGCTTGGAGTTAGGAGTTAGGAGTTTGGAATTTGGAGTTAGGAGTTAGGAGTTTAGGAGTTAGGAGTTAGGAGTTTGGAGTTTGGACTTTGGAGTTAGGAGTTAAGAGTTTGGAGTTAAGAGTTAGGAGTTTGGAGTTTGGAGTTAGGAGTTAGGAGCTAGGAGTTTGGAATTTGGAGTTACGAGTTAGGAGTTTGGAGTTTGAAGTTAGGAGTTCGGAGTTAGGAGTTCGGAGTTTGGAGTTTGGAGTTTGGAGTTAGGAGTTTGGAGTTAGGAGTTAGTAGCTTCGAGTTAGGAGTTAGGAGTTTGGAGTTAGGAGTTAGGAGTTAGGAGTTTGGAGTTTCGAGTTAGGAGTTAGGAGCTGGAGTTTGGAGTTAGGAGTTAAGAGTTAGGGGATAAGAGTTAGGAGTTAGGAGTTTGTAGTTAGGAGTTAGGAGTTTGGAGTCTGGAGTTTGGAGTTTGGAGTTTGGAGTTAGGAGTTTCGAGTTAGGAGTTAGTAGTTTGGAGTTAGGAGTTAGGAGTTCGGAGTTTGGAGTTTGAAGTTAGGAGTTTGGAGTTAGGAGTTAGGAGTTAGGAGTTTGGAGTTTGGAGTTTTGAGTTAGGAGCTAGGAGATAGGAGTTTGGAGTTAGGAGTTTGGAGTTTGGAGTTAGGAGTTTGGAATTTGGAGTTAGGAGTTAGGAGTTTAGGAGTTAGGAGTTAGGAGTTTGGAGTTTGGACTTTGGAGTTAGGAGTTAAGAGTTTGGAGTTAGGAGTTAGGAGTTTGGAGTTTGGAGTTAGGAGTTAGGAGCAAGGAGTTTGGAATTTGGAGTTAGGAGTTAGGAGTTTGGAGTTTGGAGTTAGGAGTTCGGAGTTAGGAGTTCGGAGTTTGGAGTTTGGAGTTTGGAGTTAGGAGTTTGGAGCTAAGAGTTAGGGGTTAAGAGTTAGGAGTTAGGAGTTAGGAGTTTGGAGTTAGGAGTTAGTAGCTTCGAGTTAGGAGTTAGGAGTTTGGAGTTAGGAGTTAGGAGTTAGGAGTTTGGAGTTTCGAGTTAGGAGTTAGGAGCTGGAGTTTGGAGTTAGGAGTTAAGAGTTAGGGGATAAGAGTTAGGAGTTAGGAGTTTGGAGTTAGGAGTTAGGAGTTTGGAGTCTGGAGTTTGGAGTTTGGAGTTTGGAGTTAGGAGTTTCGAGTTAGGAGTTAGTAGTTTGGAGTTAGGAGTTAGGAGTTCGGAGTTTGGAGTGTGAAGTTAGGAGTTTGGAGTTAGGAGTTAGGAGTTAGGAGTTTGGAGTTTGGAGTTTTGAGTTAGGAGCTAGGAGATAGGAGTTTGGAGTTAGGAGTTTGGAGTTTGGAGTTTGGAGTTAGGAGTTAGGAGTTTGGAGTTAGGAGTTAGGAGTTTGGAGTATGGAGTTTGTAGTTTGGAGTTAGGAGTTAGTAGTTTGGAGTTAGGAGTTAGGAGTTTGGAGTTAGTAGTTTGGAGTTTGGAGTTAGGAGTTTGGAGTTAGGAGTTAGGAGTTTGGAGTTTGGAGTTTGGAGTTAGGAGCTAGGAGCTAGGAGTTTGGAGTTAGGAGTTTGGAGTTTGGAGATATGAGTTAGGAGTTTGGAGTTAGGAGTTAGGAGTTTGGAGTAAGGAGTTAGGAGTTAGGAGTTAGGAGTTAGTAGTTTGGAGTTAGGAGTTAGTAGTTTGGAGTTAGGAGTTTGGAGTTTGGAGTTAGGAGTTAGGAGTTTGGAGTTAGGAGTTAGGAGTTTGGAGTTCGGAGTTTGGAGTTTGGAGTTAGTAGTTTGGAGTTTGGAGTTAGTAGTTTGGAGTTTGGAGTTAGGAGTTAGGAGTTCGGAGTTTGGAGTTTCGAGTTAGGAGTTTGGAGTTAGGAGTTAGGAGTTTGGAGTTTGGAGTTTTGTGTTAGGAGCTAGGAGCTAGGAGTTTGGAGTTAGGAGTTAGGAGTTTCGAGTTAGGAGTTAGTAGTTTGGAGTTAGGAGTTAGGAGTTCGGAGTTTGGAGTTTGGAGTTAGGAGTTTGGAGTTAGCAGTTTCGAGTTAGGAGTTAGTAGTTTGGAGTTAGGAGTTAGGAGTTCGGAGTTTGGAGTTTGGAGTTAGGAGTTTGGAGTTAGGAGTTAGGAGTTTGGAGTTTGGAGTTTTGTGTTAGGAGCTAGGAGCTAGGAGTTTGGAGTTAGGAGTTTGGAGTTAGGAGTTTGGAGTTAGGAGTTAGGAGTTTGGAGTATGGAGTTAGGAGTTAGGAGTTAGGAGTTAGTAGTTTGGAGTTAGGAGTTTGTAGTTTGGAGTTAGGAGTTTGGAGGTTGGAGTTAGGAGTTAGGAGTTTGGAGTTAGGAGTTAGGAGTTTGGAGTTTGGAGTTTGAAGTTAGGAGTTTGGAGTTAGGAGTTTGGAGTTTGGAGTTAGGAGTTAGGAGTTTGGAGTTCGGAGTTGGAGTTTGGAGTTAGTAGTTTGGAGTTTGGAGTTAGTAGTTTGGAGTTTGGAGTTAGGAGTTAGGAGTTTGGAGTTTCGAGTTAGGAGTTTGGAGTTAGGAGTTACGGGTTAAGAGTTAGGAGTTAGGAGTTTGGAGTTAGGAGTTAGGAGTCAGTAGTTTGGAGTTTGGGGTTTGGAGTTAGGAGTTTCGAGTTAGGAGTTAGGAGTTAGGAGTTAGGAGTTTGGAGTTTCGAGTTAGGAGTTAGGAGTTTGGAGTTAGCAGTTAGCAGTTAGGAGTTTGGAGTTTGGAGTTCGGAGTTAGGAGCTTGGAGTTAGGAGTTAGGAGTTTGGAATTTGGAGTTAGGAGTTAGGAGTTTAGGAGTTAGGAGTTAGGAGTTTGGAGTTTGGACTTTGGAGTTAGGAGTTAAGAGTTTGGAGTTAAGAGTTAGGAGTTTGGAGTTTGGAGTTAGGAGTTAGGAGCTAGGAGTTTGGAATTTGGAGTTACGAGTTAGGAGTTTGGAGTTTGAAGTTAGGAGTTCGGAGTTAGGAGTTCGGAGTTTGGAGTTTGGAGTTTGGAGTTAGGAGTTTGGAGTTAAGAGTTAGGGGTTAAGAGTTAGGAGTTAGGAGTTAGGAGTTTGGAGTTAGGAGTTAGTAGCTTCGAGTTAGGAGTTAGGAGTTTGGAGTTAGGAGTTAGGAGTTAGGAGTTTGGAGTTTCGAGTTAGGAGTTAGGAGCTAGAGTTTGGAGTTAGGAGTTAAGAGTTAGGGGTTAAGAGTTAGGAGTTAGGAGTTTGGAGTTAGGAGTTAGGAGTTTGGAGTCTGGAGTTTGGAGTTTGGAGTTTGGAGTTAGGAGTTTCGAGTTAGGAGTTAGTAGTTTGGAGTTAGGAGTTAGGAGTTCGGAGTTTGGAGTTTGAAGTTAGGAGTTTGGAGTTAGGAGATAGGAGTTAGGAGTTTGGAGTTTGGAGTTTTGAGTTAGGAGCTAGGAGATAGGAGTTTGGAGTTAGGAGTTTGGAGTTTGGAGTTAGGAGTTAGGAGTTTGGAGTTAGGAGTTAGGAGTTTGGAGTATGGAGTTTGTAGTTTGGAGTTAGGAGTTAGTAGTTTGGAGTTAGGAGTTAGGAGTTTGGAGTTAGGAGTTAGGAGTTTGGAGTTAGTAGTTTGGAGTTTGGAGTTAGGAGTTTGGAGTTAGGAGTTAGGAGTTAGGAGTTTGGAGTTTGGAGTTTTGAGTTAGGAGCTAGGAGCTAGGAGTTTGGAGTTAGGAGTTTGGAGTTTGGAGTTAGGAGTTAGGAGTTTGGAGTTAGGAGTTAGGAGTTTGGAGTAAGGAGTTAGGAGTTTGGAGTTAGGAGATAGTAGTTTGGAGTTAGGAGTTAGTAGTTTGGAGTTAGGAGTTTGGAGGTTGGAGTTAGGAGTTAGGAGTTTGGAGTTAGGAGTTAGGAGTTTGGAGTTCGGAGTTTGGAGTTTGGAGTTAGTAGTTTGGAGTTTGGAGTTAGTAGTTTGGAGTTTGGAGTTAGGAGTTAGGAGTTTGGAGTTTCGAGTTAGGAGTTTGGAGTTAGGAGTTACGGGTTAAGAGTTAGGAGTTAGGAGTTAGGAGTTTGGAGTTATGAGTTAGGAGTCAGGAGTTTGGAGTTTGGGGTTTGGAGTTAGGAGTTTCGAGTTAGGAGTTAGGAGTTAGGAGTTAGGAGTTTGGAGTTTGGAGTTAGGAGTTTGGAGTTAGCAGTTAGGAGTTAGGAGTTTGGAGTTTGGAGTTCGGAGTTAGGAGCTTGGAGTTAGGAGTTAGGAGTTTGGAGTTAGGAGTTAGGAGTTTGGAGTTTGGAGTTAGGAGTTATGAGTTTGGAGTTTGGAGTTAGGAGTTTGGAGTAAGGTGTTTGGAGTTTGGAGTTAGGAGTTCGGAGTTAGGAGTTCGGAGTTTGGAGTTTGGAGTTTGGAGTTAGGAGTTTGGAGTTAAGAGTTAGGGGTTAAGAGTTAGGAGTTAGGAGTTAGGAGTTTGGAGTTAGGAGTTAGGAGCTTCGAGTTATGAGTTAGGAGTTTGGAGTTAGGAGTTAGGAGTTAGGAGTTTGGAGTTTCGAGTTAGGAGTTAGGAGCTGGAGTTTGGAGTTAGGAGTTAAGAGTTAGGGGTTAAGAGTTAGGAGTTAGGAGTTAGGAGTTTGGAGTTAGGAGTTAGGAGTTTCGAGTTAGGAGTTAGTAGTTTGGAGTTAGGAGTTAGGAGTTCGGAGTTTGGAGTTTGGAGTTAGGAGTTTGGAGTTAGCAGTTTCGAGTTAGGAGTTAGTAGTTTGGAGTTAGGAGTTAGGAGTTCGGAGTTTGGAGTTTGGAGTTAGGAGTTTGGAGTTAGGAGTTAGGAGTTTGGAGTTTGGAGTTTTGTGTTAGGAGCTAGGAGCTAGGAGTTTGGAGTTAGGAGTTTGGAGTTAGGAGTTTGGAGTTAGGAGTTAGGAGTTTGGAGTATGGAGTTAGGAGTTAGGAGTTAGGAGTTAGTAGTTTGGAGTTAGGAGTTAGTAGTTTGGAGTTAGGAGTTTGGAGGTTGGAGTTAGGAGTTAGGAGTTTGGAGTTAGGAGTTAGGAGTTTGGAGTTTGGAGTTTGAAGTTAGGAGTTTGGAGTTAGGAGTTTGGAGTTTGGAGTTAGGAGTTAGGAGTTTGGAGTTAGGAGTTTGGAGTATGGAGTTAGGAGTTAGGAGTTAGGAGTTAGTAGTTTGGAGTTAGGAGTTAGTAGTTTGGAGTTAGGAGTTTGGAGGTTGGAGTTGGAGTTAGGAGTTTGGAGTTAGTAGTTTGGAGTTTGGAGTTAGGAGTTTGGAGTTAGGAGTTAGGAGTTTGGAGTTTGGAGTTTGGAGTTTGGAGTTAGGAGTTTCGAGTTAGGAGTTAGGAGTTTGGAGTTAGGAGTTAGGAGTTTGGAGTTTGGAGTTAGGAGTTATGAGTTAGGAGTTTGGAGTTTCGAGTTAGGAGTTAGGAGCTGGAGTTTGGAGTTAGGAGTTAAGAGTTAGGGGTTAAGAGTTAGGAGTTAGGAGTGAGGAGTTTGGAGTTAAGAGTTAGGAGTTTGGAGTCTGGAGTTTGGAGTTTGGAGTTAGGAGTTTCGAGTTAGGAGTTAGTAGTTTGGAGTTAGGAGTTAGGAGTTAGGAGTTTGGAGTTAGGAGTTTGGAGTTTGGAGTTAGGAGTTAGGAGTTTGGAGTTAGGAGTTAGGAGTTTGGAGTTAGGAGTTAGGAGTTAGGAGTTTGGAGTTAGGAGTTAGGAGTTTGGAGTTTGGAGTTATGAGTTAGGAGTTTGGAGTTAGGAGTTTGGAGTAAGGAGTTTGGAGTTTGGAGTTAGGAGTTCGGGGTTAGGAGTTCGGAGTTTGGAGTTTGGAGTTTGGAGTTAGGAGTTTGGAGTTAAGAGTTAGGGGTTAAGAGTTAGGAGTTAGGAGTTTGGAGTTAGGAGTTAGGAGTTAGGAGTTTGGAGTTTCGAGTTAGGAGTTAGGAGCTGGAGTTTGGAGTTAGGAGTTAAGAGTTAGGGGTTAAGAGTTAGGAGTTAGGAGTGAGGAGTTTGGAGTTAAGAGTTAGGAGTTTGGAGTCTGGAGTTTGGAGTTTGGAGTTAGGAGTTTCGAGTTAGGAGTTAGTAGTTTGGAGTTAGGAGTTAGGAGTTAGGAGTTTGGAGTTAGGAGTTTGGAGTTTGGAGTTAGGAGTTAGGAGTTTGGAGTTAGGAGTTTGGAGTTTGGAGTTAGGAGTTAGGAGTTTGGAGTTAGGAGTTAGGAGTTTGGAGTATGGAGTTAGGAGTTAGGAGTTTGGAGATAGGAGTTTGGAATTTGGAGTTAGGAGTTAGGAGTTTAGGAGTTAGGAGTTAGGAGTTAGGAGTTTGGAATTTGGCGTTAGGAGTTAGGAGTTTGGAGTTAGGAGTTAGGAGTTTGGAGTTACGAGTTAGGAGTCTGGAGTTTGGAGTTTAGAGTTTGGAGTTAGGAGTTAGGAGTTAGGAGTTAGGAGTTTGGAGTTAGGAGTTAGGAGTTAGGAGTTAGGAGTTTGGAGTTAGGAGTTAGGAGTTAGGAGTCTGGAGTTTGGAGTTTGGAGTTTGGAGTTAGGAGTTAGTAGTTTGGAGTTAGGAGTTAGGAGTTAGGAGTTCGGAGTTTGGAGTTAGGAGTTAGGAGTTTGGAGTTAGGAGTTAGGAGTTAGGAGTTTGGAGTTTGGAGTTAGGAGTTAGGAGTTTGGAGTTAGGAGTTAGGAGCTTCGAGTTAGGAGTTAGGAGTTTGGAGTTAGGAGTTAAGAGTTAGGAGTTTGGAGTTTCGAGTTAGGAGTTAGGAGCTGGAGTTTGGAGTTAGGAGTTAAGAGTTAGGGGTTAAGAGTTAGGAGTTAGGAGTTAGGAGTTTGGAGTTAGGAGTTAGGAGTTTGGAGTCTGGAGTTTGGAGTTTGGAGTTTGGAGTTAGGAGTTTCGAGTTAGGAGTTTGGAGTTTGGAGTTAGGAGTTTGGAGTTAGGAGTTAGGAGTTAGGAGTTTGGAGTTTGGAGTTTTGAGTTAGGAGCTAGGAGCTTGGAGTTTGGAGTTAGGAGTTTCGAGTTAGGAGTTAGTAGTTTGGAGTTAGGAGTTAGGAGTTCGGAGTTTGGAGTTAGGAGTTTGGAGTTAGGAGTTAGGAGTTAGGAGTTTGGAGTTTGGAGTTTTGAGTTCGGAGCTAGGAGCTAGGAGTTTGGAGTTAGGAGTTTGGAGTTAGGAGTTAGGAGTTTGGAGTTAGGAGGTAGGAGTTTGTAGTTTGGAGTTAGGAGTTAGTAGTTTGGAGTTAGGAGTTTGGAGGTTGGAGTTAGAAGTTAGGAGTTTGGAGTTTGGAGTTAGGAGTTAGGAGTTCGGAGTATGGAGTTAGGAGTTAGGAGTTAGGAGTTTGGAGTTAGGAGGTAGGAGTTGGTAGTTTGGAGTTAGGAGTTAGTAGTTTGGAGTTAGGAGTTTGGAGGTTGGAGTTAGGAGTTAGGAGTTTGGAGTTTGGAGTTAGGAGCTTGGAGTTTGGAGTTAGGAGTTAGGAGTTTGGAGATAGGAGTTAGGAGTTTGGAGTTTGGAGTTAGGAGTTTGGAGTTTGGAGTTTGGAGTTAGGAGTTTGGAGTTTGGAGTTAGGAGTTAGGAGTTTGGAGTTAGGAGTTACGAGTTTGGAGTTTGGAGTTAGGAGTTTGGAGTTTGGAGTTTGGAGTTTGGAGTTAGGAGTTTGGAGTTACGAGTTACGAGTTTGGAGTTTGGAGTTAGGAGTTAGGAGTTTGGAGTTAGGAGTTTGGAGGTTGGAGTTAGGAGTTAGGAGTTAGGAGTTAGGAGTTAGGAGTTTGGAGTTTGGAGTTAGGAGCTTGGAGTTAGGAGTTTGGAGTTTGGAGTTAGGAGTTGGAGTTTGGAGTTTGGAGTTAGGAGTTAAGAGTTAGGAGTTTGGAGTTAGTAGTTTGGAGTTTGGAGTTAGGAGTTTGGAGTTAGGAGTTAGGAGTTAGGAGTTTGGAGTTTGGGGTTTGGAGTTAGGAGTTTGGAGTTAGGAGTTAGGAGTTAGGAGTTTGGAGTTAGGAGTTAGGAGTTTGGAGTTTGGAGTTTGGAGTTAGGAGTTATGAGTTTGGAGTTTGGAGTTAGGAGTTTGGAGTTAGGAGTTTGGAGTTTGGAGTTAGGAGTTCGGAGTTCGGAGTTAGGAGTTCGGAGTTTGGAGTTTGGAGTTTGGAGTTAGGAGTTTGGAGTTAAGAGTTAGGGGTTAAGGTTTAGGAGTTAGGAGTTAGGAGTTTGGAGTTAGGAGTTAGGAGCTTCGAGTTAGGAGTTTGGAGTTAGGAGTTAGGAGTTAGGAGTTTCGAGTTTCGAGTTAGGAGTTAGGAGCTGGAGTTTGGAGTTAGGAGTTAAGAGTTAGGGGTTAAGAGTTAGGAGTTAGGAGTTAGGAGTTTGGAGTTAGGAGTTAGGAGTTTGGAGTCTGGAGTTTGGAGTTTGGAGTTAGGAGTTTCGAGTTAGGAGTTAGTAGTTTGGAGTTAGGAGTTAGGAGTTCGGAGTTTGGAGTTTGGAGTTAGGAGTTTGGAGTTAGGAGTTAGGAGTTTAGAGTTTGGAGTTTGGAGTTAGGAGTTAGGAGTTTGGAGTTAGGAGTTTGGAGTATGGAGTTAGTAGTTTGGAGTTAGGAGTTAGTAGTTTGGAGTTAGGAGTTGGAGTTTGGAGTTAGGAGTTTGGAGTTTGGAGTTAGGTGTTAGGAGTTTGGAGTTTGGAGTTTGGAGTTAGGAGTTTGGAGTTAGGAGTTAGGAGTTTGGAGATAGGTGTTAGGAGTTTGGAGTTTGGAGTTAGCAGTTTGGAGTTAGGAGTTAGGAGTTACGACTTTAGAGTTTGGAGTTAGGAGTTTGGAGTTTGGAGTTAGGAGTTTGGAGTTTCGAGTTAGGAGTTAGGAGCTGGAGTTTGGAGTTAGGAGTTAAGAGTTAGGGTTTAGGAGTTTGGAGTTAGGAGTTAGGAGTTTGGAGTTAGGAGTTAGGAGTTAGGAGTCTGGAGTTTGGAGTTTGGAGTTTGGAGTTAGGAGTTTCGAGTTAGGAGTTACTAGTTTGGAGTTAGGAGTTAGGAGTTCGGAGTTTGGAGTTAGGAGTTTGGAGTTAGGAGTTAAGAGTTAGGAGTTTGGAGTTTCGAGTTAGGAGTTAGGAGTTTGGAGTTAGGAGTTACGAGTTTGGAGTTTGGAGTTAGGAGTTTGGAGTTTGGAGTTTGGAGTTTGGAGTTAGGAGTTTGGAGTTTGGAGTTAGGAGTTAGGAGTTTGGAGTTAGGAGTTACGAGTTTGGAGTTTGGAGTTAGGAGTTTGGAGTTTGGAGTTTGGAGTTTGGAGTTAGGAGTTTGGAGTTTGGAGTTAGGAGTTACGAGTTTGGAGTTTGGAGTTAGGAGTTAGGAGTTTGGAGTTAGGAGTTTGGAGGTTGGAGTTAGGAGTTAGGAGTTAGGAGTTAGGAGTTAGGAGTTTGGAGTTTGGAGTTAGGAGCTTGGAGTTAGGAGTTTGGAGTTTGGAGTTAGGAGTTGGAGTTTGGAGTTTGGAGTTAGGAGTTAAGAGTTAGGAGTTTGGAGTTAGTAGTTTGGAGTTTGGAGTTAGGAGTTTGGAGTTAGGAGTTAGGAGTTAGGAGTTTGGAGTTTGGGGTTTGGAGTTAGGAGTTTGGAGTTAGGAGTTAGGAGTTAGGAGTTTGGAGTTAGGAGTTAGGAGTTTGGAGTTTGGAGTTTGGAGTTAGGAGTTATGAGTTTGGAGTTTGGAGTTAGGAGTTTGGAGTTAGGAGTTTGGAGTTTGGAGTTAGGAGTTCGGAGTTCGGAGTTAGGAGTTCGGAGTTTGGAGTTTGGAGTTTGGAGTTAGGAGTTTGGAGTTAAGAGTTAGGGGTTAAGGTTTAGGAGTTAGGAGTTAGGAGTTTGGAGTTAGGAGTTAGGAGCTTCGAGTTAGGAGTTTGGAGTTAGGAGTTAGGAGTTAGGAGTTTCGAGTTTCGAGTTAGGAGTTAGGAGCTGGAGTTTGGAGTTAGGAGTTAAGAGTTAGGGGTTAAGAGTTAGGAGTTAGGAGTTAGGAGTTTGGAGTTAGGAGTTAGGAGTTTGGAGTCTGGAGTTTGGAGTTTGGAGTTAGGAGTTTCGAGTTAGGAGTTAGTAGTTTGGAGTTAGGAGTTAGGAGTTCGGAGTTTGGAGTTTGGAGTTAGGAGTTTGGAGTTAGGAGTTAGGAGTTTAGAGTTTGGAGTTTGGAGTTAGGAGTTAGGAGTTTGGAGTTAGGAGTTTGGAGTATGGAGTTAGTAGTTTGGAGTTAGGAGTTAGTAGTTTGGAGTTAGGAGTTGGAGTTTGGAGTTAGGAGTTTGGAGTTTGGAGTTAGGTGTTAGGAGTTTGGAGTTTGGAGTTTGGAGTTAGGAGTTTGGAGTTAGGAGTTAGGAGTTTGGAGATAGGAGTTAGGAGTTTGGAGTTTGGAGTTAGCAGTTTGGAGTTAGGAGTTAGGAGTTACGACTTTAGAGTTTGGAGTTAGGAGTTTGGAGTTTGGAGTTAGGAGTTTGGAGTTTCGAGTTAGGAGTTAGGAGCTGGAGTTTGGAGTTAGGAGTTAAGAGTTAGGGTTTAGGAGTTTGGAGTTAGGAGTTAGGAGTTTGGAGTTAGGAGTTAGGAGTTAGGAGTCTGGAGTTTGGAGTTTGGAGTTTGGAGTTAGGAGTTTCGAGTTAGGAGTTACTAGTTTGGAGTTAGGAGTTAGGAGTTCGGAGTTTGGAGTTAGGAGTTTGGAGTTAGGAGTTAAGAGTTAGGAGTTTGGAGTTTCGAGTTAGGAGTTAGGAGCTGGAGTTTGGAGTTAGGAGTTAAGAGTTAGGGGTTAAGAGTTAGGAGTTAGGAGTTAGGAGTTTGGAGTTAGGAGTTAGGAGATTGGAGTCTGGAGTTTGGAGTTTGGAGTTAGGAGTTTCGAGTTAGGAGTTAGTAGTTTGGAGTTAGGAGTTAGGAGTTCGGAGTTTGGAGTTTGGAGTTAGGAGTTTGGAGTTAGGAGTTAGGAGTTAGGAGTTTAGAGTTTGGAGTTTTGAGTTAGGAGCTAGGAGCTAGGAGTTTGGAGTTAGGAGTTAGGAGTTTGGAGTTTGGAGTTTGGAGTTAGGAGTTAGGAGTTTGGAGTTAGGAGTTAGGAGTTTGGAGTATGGAGTTAGTAGTTTGGAGTTAGGAGTTAGTAGTTTGGAGTTAGGAGTTGGAGTTTGGAGTTAGGAGTTTGGAGTTTGGAGTTAGGAGTTAGGAGTTTGGAGTTTGGAGTTAGGAGCTTGAAGTTTGGAGATAGGAGTTAGGAGTTTGGAGTTTGGAGTTAGGAGTTTGGAGTTAGGAGATTGGAGTTTGGAGTTAGGAGTTACGAGTTTAGAGTTTGGAGTTAGGAGTTAGGAGTTTGGAGTTAGGAGTTTGGAGGTTGGAGTTAGGAGTTAGGAGTTTGGAGTTAGGAGTTAGGAGTTAGGAGTTTGGAGTTAGGAGTTAGGAGTTAGGAGTTTGGAGTTTCGAGTTAGGAGTTAGGAGCTGGAGTTTGGAGCTAGGAGTTAAGAGTTAGGGTTTAGGAGTTTGGAGTTAGGAGTTAGGAGTTTGGAGTTAGGAGTTAGGAGCTTCGAGTTAGGAGTTTGGAGTTAGGAGTTAGGAGTTAGGAGATTCGAGTTTCGAGTTAGGAGTTAGGAGCTGGAGTTTGGAGTTAGGAGTTAAGAGTTAGTGGTTAAGAGTTAGGAGTTAGGAGTTAGGAGTTTGGAGTTAGGAGTTAGGAGTTTGGAGTCTGGAGTTTGGAGTTTGGAGTTAGGAGTTTCGAGTTAGGAGTTAGTAGTTTGGAGTTAGGAGTTAGGAGTTCGGAGTTTGGAGTTTGGAGTTAGGAGTTTGGAGTTAGGAGTTAGGAGTTAGGAGTTTAGAGTTTGGAGTTTGGAGTTAGGAGTTAGGAGTTTGGAGTTAGGAGTTTGGAGTATGGAGTTAGTAGTTTGGAGTTAGGAGTTAGTAGTTTGGAGTTAGGAGTTTGGAGTTTGGAGTTAGGAGTTAGGAGTTTGGAGTTTGGAGTTTGGAGTTAGGAGCTTGGAGTTAGGAGTTAGGAGTTTGGAGATAGGAGTTAGGAGTTTGGAGTTTGGAGTTAGGAGTTTGGAGTTAGGAGTTAGGAGTTACGACTTTAGAGTTTGGAGTTAGGAGTTTGGAGTTTGGAGTTAGGAGTTAGGAGTTTGGAGTTTCGAGTTAGGAGTTAGGAGCTGGAGTTTGGAGTTAGGAGTTAGGAGTTAGGAGTTTGGAGTTTGGGGTTTGGAGTTAGGAGTTTGGAGTTAGGAGTTAGGAGTTAGGAGTTTGGAGTTAGGAGTTAGGAGTTTGGAGTTTGGAGTTTGGAGTTAGGAGTTATGAGTTTGGAGTTTGGAGTTAGGAGTTTGGAGTTAGGAGTTTGGAGTTTGGAGTTAGGAGTTCGGAGTTCGGAGTTAGGAGTTCGGAGTTTGGAGTTTGGAGTTTGGAGTTAGGAGTTTGGAGTTAAGAGTTAGGGGTTAAGGTTTAGGAGTTAGGAGTTAGGAGTTTGGAGTTAGGAGTTAGGAGCTTCGAGTTAGGAGTTTGGAGTTAGGAGTTAGGAGTTAGGAGTTTCGAGTTTCGAGTTAGGAGTTAGGAGCTGGAGTTTGGAGTTAGGAGTTAAGAGTTAGGGGTTAAGAGTTAGGAGTTAGGAGTTAGGAGTTTGGAGTTAGGAGTTAGGAGTTTGGAGTCTGGAGTTTGGAGTTTGGAGTTAGGAGTTTCGAGTTAGGAGTTATTGTTTGGAGTTAGGAGTTAGGAGTTCGGAGTTTGGAGTTTGGAGTTAGGAGTTTGGAGTTAGGAGTTAGGAGTTTAGAGTTTGGAGTTTGGAGTTAGGAGTTAGGAGTTTGGAGTTAGGAGTTTGGAGTATGGAGTTAGTAGTTTGGAGTTAGGAGTTAGTAGTTTGGAGTTAGGAGTTGGAGTTTGGAGTTAGGAGTTTGGAGTTTGGAGTTAGGTGTTAGGAGTTTGGAGTTTGGAGTTTGGAGTTAGGAGTTTGGAGTTAGGAGTTAGGAGTTTGGAGATAGGAGTTAGGAGTTTGGAGTTTGGAGTTAGCAGTTTGGAGTTAGGAGTTAGGAGTTACGACTTTAGAGTTTGGAGTTAGGAGTTTGGAGTTTGGAGTTAGGAGTTTGGAGTTTCGAGTTAGGAGTTAGGAGCTGGAGTTTGGAGTTAGGAGTTAAGAGTTAGGGTTTAGGAGTTTGGAGTTAGGAGTTAGGAGTTTGGAGTTAGGAGTTAGGAGTTAGGAGTCTGGAGTTTGGAGTTTGGAGTTTGGAGTTAGGAGTTTCGAGTTAGGAGTTACTAGTTTGGAGTTAGGAGTTAGGAGTTCGGAGTTTGGAGTTAGGAGTTTGGAGTTAGGAGTTAAGAGTTAGGAGTTTGGAGTTTCGAGTTAGGAGTTAGGAGCTGGAGTTTGGAGTTAGGAGTTAAGAGTTAGGGGTTAAGAGTTAGGAGTTAGGAGTTAGGAGTTTGGAGTTAGGAGTTAGGAGATTGGAGTCTGGAGTTTGGAGTTTGGAGTTAGGAGTTTCGAGTTAGGAGTTAGTAGTTTGGAGTTAGGAGTTAGGAGTTCGGAGTTTGGAGTTTGGAGTTAGGAGTTTGGAGTTAGGAGTTAGGAGTTAGGAGTTTAGAGTTTGGAGTTTTGAGTTAGGAGCTAGGAGCTAGGAGTTTGGAGTTAGGAGTTAGGAGTTTGGAGTTTGGAGTTTGGAGTTAGGAGTTAGGAGTTTGGAGTTAGGAGTTAGGAGTTTGGAGTATGGAGTTAGTAGTTTGGAGTTAGGAGTTAGTAGTTTGGAGTTAGGAGTTGGAGTTTGGAGTTAGGAGTTTGGAGTTTGGAGTTAGGAGTTAGGAGTTTGGAGTTTGGAGTTAGGAGCTTGAAGTTTGGAGATAGGAGTTAGGAGTTTGGAGTTTGGAGTTAGGAGTTTGGAGTTAGGAGATTGGAGTTTGGAGTTAGGAGTTACGAGTTTAGAGTTTGGAGTTAGGAGTTAGGAGTTTGGAGTTAGGAGTTTGGAGGTTGGAGTTAGGAGTTAGGAGTTTGGAGTTAGGAGTTAGGAGTTAGGAGTTTGGAGTTAGGAGTTAGGAGTTAGGAGTTTGGAGTTTCGAGTTAGGAGTTAGGAGCTGGAGTTTGGAGCTAGGAGTTAAGAGTTAGGGTTTAGGAGTTTGGAGTTAGGAGTTAGGAGTTTGGAGTTAGGAGTTAGGAGCTTCGAGTTAGGAGTTTGGAGTTAGGAGTTAGGAGTTAGGAGATTCGAGTTTCGAGTTAGGAGTTAGGAGCTGGAGTTTGGAGTTAGGAGTTAAGAGTTAGTGGTTAAGAGTTAGGAGTTAGGAGTTAGGAGTTTGGAGTTAGGAGTTAGGAGTTTGGAGTCTGGAGTTTGGAGTTTGGAGTTAGGAGTTTCGAGTTAGGAGTTAGTAGTTTGGAGTTAGGAGTTAGGAGTTCGGAGTTTGGAGTTTGGAGTTAGGAGTTTGGAGTTAGGAGTTAGGAGTTAGGAGTTTAGAGTTTGGAGTTTGGAGTTAGGAGTTAGGAGTTTGGAGTTAGGAGTTTGGAGTATGGAGTTAGTAGTTTGGAGTTAGGAGTTAGTAGTTTGGAGTTAGGAGTTTGGAGTTTGGAGTTAGGAGTTAGGAGTTTGGAGTTTGGAGTTTGGAGTTAGGAGCTTGGAGTTAGGAGTTAGGAGTTTGGAGATAGGAGTTAGGAGTTTGGAGTTTGGAGTTAGGAGTTTGGAGTTAGGAGTTAGGAGTTACGACTTTAGAGTTTGGAGTTAGGAGTTTGGAGTTTGGAGTTAGGAGTTAGGAGTTTGGAGTTTCGAGTTAGGAGTTAGGAGCTGGAGTTTGGAGTTAGGAGTTAGGAGTTAGGAGTTTGGAGTTTGGGGTTTGGAGTTAGGAGTTTGGAGTTAGGAGTTAGGAGTTAGGAGTTTGGAGTTAGGAGTTAGGAGTTTGGAGTTTGGAGTTTGGAGTTAGGAGTTATGAGTTTGGAGTTTGGAGTTAGGAGTTTGGAGTTAGGAGTTTGGAGTTTGGAGTTAGGAGTTCGGAGTTCGGAGTTAGGAGTTCGGAGTTTGGAGTTTGGAGTTTGGAGTTAGGAGTTTGGAGTTAAGAGTTAGGGGTTAAGGTTTAGGAGTTAGGAGTTAGGAGTTTGGAGTTAGGAGTTAGGAGCTTCGAGTTAGGAGTTTGGAGTTAGGAGTTAGGAGTTAGGAGTTTCGAGTTTCGAGTTAGGAGTTAGGAGCTGGAGTTTGGAGTTAGGAGTTAAGAGTTAGGGGTTAAGAGTTAGGAGTTAGGAGTTAGGAGTTTGGAGTTAGGAGTTAGGAGTTTGGAGTCTGGAGTTTGGAGTTTGGAGTTAGGAGTTTCGAGTTAGGAGTTAGTAGTTTGGAGTTAGGAGTTAGGAGTTCGGAGTTTGGAGTTTGGAGTTAGGAGTTTGGAGTTAGGAGTTAGGAGTTTAGAGTTTGGAGTTTGGAGTTAGGAGTTAGGAGTTTGGAGTTAGGAGTTTGGAGTATGGAGTTAGTAGTTTGGAGTTAGGAGTTAGTAGTTTGGAGTTAGGAGTTGGAGTTTGGAGTTAGGAGTTTGGAGTTTGGAGTTAGGTGTTAGGAGTTTGGAGTTTGGAGTTTGGAGTTAGGAGTTTGGAGTTAGGAGTTAGGAGTTTGGAGATAGGAGTTAGGAGTTTGGAGTTTGGAGTTAGCAGTTTGGAGTTAGGAGTTAGGAGTTACGACTTTAGAGTTTGGAGTTAGGAGTTTGGAGTTAGGAGTTTGGAGTTTCGAGTTAGGAGTTAGGAGCTGGAGTTTGGAGTTAGGAGTTAAGAGTTAGGGTTTAGGAGTTTGGAGTTAGGAGTTAGGAGTTTGGAGTTAGGAGTTAGGAGTTAGGAGTCTGGAGTTTGGAGTTTGGAGTTTGGAGTTAGGAGTTTCGAGTTAGGAGTTACTAGTTTGGAGTTAGGAGTTAGGAGTTCGGAGTTTGGAGTTAGGAGTTTGGAGTTAGGAGTTAAGAGTTAGGAGTTTGGAGTTTCGAGTTAGGAGTTAGGAGTTTGGAGTTAGGAGTTACGAGTTTGGAGTTTGGAGTTAGGAGTTTGGAGTTTGGAGTTTGGAGTTTGGAGTTAGGAGTTTGGAGTTTGGAGTTAGGAGTTAGGAGTTTGGAGTTAGGAGTTACGAGTTTGGAGTTTGGAGTTAGGAGTTTGGAGTTTGGAGTTTGGAGTTTGGAGTTAGGAGTTTGGAGTTTGGAGTTAGGAGTTACGAGTTTGGAGTTTGGAGTTAGGAGTTAGGAGTTTGGAGTTAGGAGTTTGGAGGTTGGAGTTAGGAGTTAGGAGTTAGGAGTTAGGAGTTAGGAGTTTGGAGTTTGGAGTTAGGAGCTTGGAGTTAGGAGTTTGGAGTTTGGAGTTAGGAGTTGGAGTTTGGAGTTTGGAGTTAGGAGTTAAGAGTTAGGAGTTTGGAGTTAGTAGTTTGGAGTTTGGAGTTAGGAGTTTGGAGTTAGGAGTTAGGAGTTAGGAGTTTGGAGTTTGGGGTTTGGAGTTAGGAGTTTGGAGTTAGGAGTTAGGAGTTAGGAGTTTGGAGTTAGGAGTTAGGAGTTTGGAGTTTGGAGTTTGGAGTTAGGAGTTATGAGTTTGGAGTTTGGAGTTAGGAGTTTGGAGTTAGGAGTTTGGAGTTTGGAGTTAGGAGTTCGGAGTTCGGAGTTAGGAGTTCGGAGTTTGGAGTTTGGAGTTTGGAGTTAGGAGTTTGGAGTTAAGAGTTAGGGGTTAAGGTTTAGGAGTTAGGAGTTAGGAGTTTGGAGTTAGGAGTTAGGAGCTTCGAGTTAGGAGTTTGGAGTTAGGAGTTAGGAGTTAGGAGTTTCGAGTTTCGAGTTAGGAGTTAGGAGCTGGAGTTTGGAGTTAGGAGTTAAGAGTTAGGGGTTAAGAGTTAGGAGTTAGGAGTTAGGAGTTTGGAGTTAGGAGTTAGGAGTTTGGAGTCTGGAGTTTGGAGTTTGGAGTTAGGAGTTTCGAGTTAGGAGTTAGTAGTTTGGAGTTAGGAGTTAGGAGTTCGGAGTTTGGAGTTTGGAGTTAGGAGTTTGGAGTTAGGAGTTAGGAGTTTAGAGTTTGGAGTTTGGAGTTAGGAGTTAGGAGTTTGGAGTTAGGAGTTTGGAGTATGGAGTTAGTAGTTTGGAGTTAGGAGTTAGTAGTTTGGAGTTAGGAGTTGGAGTTTGGAGTTAGGAGTTTGGAGTTTGGAGTTAGGTGTTAGGAGTTTGGAGTTTGGAGTTTGGAGTTAGGAGTTTGGAGTTAGGAGTTAGGAGTTTGGAGATAGGAGTTAGGAGTTTGGAGTTTGGAGTTAGCAGTTTGGAGTTAGGAGTTAGGAGTTACGACTTTAGAGTTTGGAGTTAGGAGTTTGGAGTTTGGAGTTAGGAGTTTGGAGTTTCGAGTTAGGAGTTAGGAGCTGGAGTTTGGAGTTAGGAGTTAAGAGTTAGGGTTTAGGAGTTTGGAGTTAGGAGTTAGGAGTTTGGAGTTAGGAGTTAGGAGTTAGGAGTCTGGAGTTTGGAGTTTGGAGTTTGGAGTTAGGAGTTTCGAGTTAGGAGTTACTAGTTTGGAGTTAGGAGTTAGGAGTTCGGAGTTTGGAGTTAGGAGTTTGGAGTTAGGAGTTAAGAGTTAGGAGTTTGGAGTTTCGAGTTAGGAGTTAGGAGCTGGAGTTTGGAGTTAGGAGTTAAGAGTTAGGGGTTAAGAGTTAGGAGTTAGGAGTTAGGAGTTTGGAGTTAGGAGTTAGGAGATTGGAGTCTGGAGTTTGGAGTTTGGAGTTAGGAGTTTCGAGTTAGGAGTTAGTAGTTTGGAGTTAGGAGTTAGGAGTTCGGAGTTTGGAGTTTGGAGTTAGGAGTTTGGAGTTAGGAGTTAGGAGTTAGGAGTTTAGAGTTTGGAGTTTTGAGTTAGGAGCTAGGAGCTAGGAGTTTGGAGTTAGGAGTTAGGAGTTTGGAGTTTGGAGTTTGGAGTTAGGAGTTAGGAGTTTGGAGTTAGGAGTTAGGAGTTTGGAGTATGGAGTTAGTAGTTTGGAGTTAGGAGTTAGTAGTTTGGAGTTAGGAGTTGGAGTTTGGAGTTAGGAGTTTGGAGTTTGGAGTTAGGAGTTAGGAGTTTGGAGTTTGGAGTTAGGAGCTTGAAGTTTGGAGATAGGAGTTAGGAGTTTGGAGTTTGGAGTTAGGAGTTTGGAGTTAGGAGATTGGAGTTTGGAGTTAGGAGTTACGAGTTTAGAGTTTGGAGTTAGGAGTTAGGAGTTTGGAGTTAGGAGTTTGGAGGTTGGAGTTAGGAGTTAGGAGTTTGGAGTTAGGAGTTAGGAGTTAGGAGTTTGGAGTTAGGAGTTAGGAGTTAGGAGTTTGGAGTTTCGAGTTAGGAGTTAGGAGCTGGAGTTTGGAGCTAGGAGTTAAGAGTTAGGGTTTAGGAGTTTGGAGTTAGGAGTTAGGAGTTTGGAGTTAGGAGTTAGGAGCTTCGAGTTAGGAGTTTGGAGTTAGGAGTTAGGAGTTAGGAGATTCGAGTTTCGAGTTAGGAGTTAGGAGCTGGAGTTTGGAGTTAGGAGTTAAGAGTTAGTGGTTAAGAGTTAGGAGTTAGGAGTTAGGAGTTTGGAGTTAGGAGTTAGGAGTTTGGAGTCTGGAGTTTGGAGTTTGGAGTTAGGAGTTTCGAGTTAGGAGTTAGTAGTTTGGAGTTAGGAGTTAGGAGTTCGGAGTTTGGAGTTTGGAGTTAGGAGTTTGGAGTTAGGAGTTAGGAGTTAGGAGTTTAGAGTTTGGAGTTTGGAGTTAGGAGTTAGGAGTTTGGAGTTAGGAGTTTGGAGTATGGAGTTAGTAGTTTGGAGTTAGGAGTTAGTAGTTTGGAGTTAGGAGTTTGGAGTTTGGAGTTAGGAGTTAGGAGTTTGGAGTTTGGAGTTTGGAGTTAGGAGCTTGGAGTTAGGAGTTAGGAGTTTGGAGATAGGAGTTAGGAGTTTGGAGTTTGGAGTTAGGAGTTTGGAGTTAGGAGTTAGGAGTTACGACTTTAGAGTTTGGAGTTAGGAGTTTGGAGTTTGGAGTTAGGAGTTAGGAGTTTGGAGTTTCGAGTTAGGAGTTAGGAGCTGGAGTTTGGAGTTAGGAGTTAAGAGTTAGGGTTTAGGAGTTTGGAGTTAGGAGTTAGGAGTTTGGAGTTAGGAGTTAGGAGTTAGGAGTCTGGAGTTTGGAGTTTGGAGTTAGGAGTTTCGAGTTAGGAGTTACTAGTTTGGAGGTAGGAGTTAGGAGTTTGGAGTTAGGAGTTAAGAGTTAGGAGTTTGGAGTTTCGAGTTAGGAGTTAGGAGCTGGAGTTTGGAGTTAGGAGTTAAGAGTTAGGGGTTAAGAGTTAGGAGTTAGGAGTTAGGAGTTTGGAGTTAGGAGTTAGGAGATTGGAGTCTGGAGTTTGGAGTTTGGAGTTAGGAGTTTCGAGTTAGGAGTTAGTAGTTTGGAGTTAGGAGTTAGGAGTTCGGAGTTTGGAGTTTGGAGTTAGGAGTTTGGAGTTAGGAGTTAGGAGTTAGGAGTTTAGAGTTTGGAGTTTTGAGTTAGGAGCTAGGAGCTAGGAGTTTGGAGTTAGGAGTTAGGAGTTTGGAGTTAGGAGTTAGGAGTTTGGAGTATGGAGTTAGTAGTTTGGAGTTAGGAGTTAGTAGTTTGGAGTTAGGAGTTGGAGTTTGGAGTTAGGAGTTTGGAGTTAAGAGTTAGGAGTTTGGAGTTTGGAGTTTGGAGGTAGGAGCTTGGAGTTTGGAGATAGGAGTTAGGAGTTTGGAGTTTGGAGTTAGGGGTTTGGAGTTAGGAGTTTGGAGTTTGGAGTTAGGAGTTACGAGTTTAGAGTTTGGCGTTAGGAGTTAGGAGTTTGGAGTTAGGAGTTTGGAGGTTGGAGTTAGGAGTTAGGAGTTTGGAGTTAGGAGTTAGGAGTTAGGAGTTTGGAGTTAGGAGTTAGGAGTTAGGAGTTTCGAGTTTCGAGTTAGGAGTTAGGATCTGGAGTTTGGAGCTAGGAGTTAAGAGTTAGGGTTTAGGAGTTTGGAGTTAGGAGTTAGGAGTTTGGAGTTAGGAGTTAGGAGTTAGGAGTCTGGAGTTTGGAGTTTGGAGTTTGGAGTTAGGAGTTTCGAGTTAGGAGTTAGTAGTTTGGAGTTCGGAGTTAGGAGTTCGGAGTTTGGAGTTAGGAGTTAGGAGTTTGGAGTTAGGAGTTAGGAGTTTGGAGTTTGGAGTTTGGAGTTTGGAGTTAGGAGTTTCGAGTTAGGAGTTAGGAGTTTGGAGTTAGGAGTTAGGAGTTAGGAGTTTGGAGTTAGGAGTTAGGAGTTAGGAGTTAGTAGTTTGGAGTTAGGAGTTTGGAGGTTGGAGTTAGGAGTTAGGAGTTTGGAGTTTGGAGTTTGGAGTTAGGAGCTTGGGGTTTGGAGTTAGGAGTTTGGAGTTTGGAATTAGGAGTTAGGAGTTTGGAGATAGGAGTTAGGAGTTAGGAGTTTGGAGTTTGGAGTTAGGAGTTTGGAGTTAGGAGTTTGGAGTTTGGAGTTAGGAGTTTGGAGCTTGGAGTTTGGAGTTAGGAGCTTGGAGTTTGGAGGTAGGAGTTTGGAGTTTGGAATTAGGAGTTAGGAGTTAGGAGTTAGGAGTTTGGAGTTTGGAGTTAGGAGTTTGGAGTTAGGAGTTACGAGTTTGGAGTTTGGAGTTAGGAGTTTGGAGTTTGGAGTTTGGAGTTAGGAGCTTGGAGTTTGGAGTTAGGAGTTTGGAGTTTGGAGTTAGGAGTTAGCAGTTTGGAGATAGGAGTTAGGAGTTAGGAGTTTGGAGTTAGGAGTTACGAGTTTGGAGTTAGGAGTTAGGAGTTTGGAGTTAGGAGTTTGGAGGTTGGAGTTAGGATTTAGGAGTTTGGAGTTAGGAGTTAGGAGTTAGGATATTGGAGTTTGGAGTTAGGAGCTTGGAGTTAGGAGTTTGGAGTTTGGAGTTAGGAGTTGGAGTTTGGAGTTAGGAGTTTGGAGTTAGGAGTTAAGAGTTAGGAGTTTGGAGTTAGGCGTTTGGAGTTAGGAGTTAGGAGTTTGGGGTTTGGAGTTAGGAGTTTCGAGTTAGGAGTTAGGAGTTTGGAGTTTGGAGTTAGGAGTTAGGAGTTTGGAGTTAGCAGTTAGGAGTTAGGAGTTTGGAGTTTGGAGTTAGGGGTTAGCAGTTAGGAGTTTGGAGTTTGGAGTTAGGAGTTTGGAGTTAGGAGTTAGGAGTTTGAAATTTGGAGTTAGGAGTTAGGAGTTTGGAGTTAGGAGTTAGGAGTTTGGAATTTGGAGTTAGGAGTTAGGAGTTTGGAGTTAGGAGTTAGGAGTCTGGAGTTTGGAGTTTGGAGTTTGGAGTTAGGAGTTTCGAATTAGGAATTAGGAGATAGGAGTTAGGAGTTTGGAGTTAGGAGTTAGGAGTTAGGAGTTTGGCGTTTGGAGTTTGGAGTTAGGAGTTATGTGTTTGGAGTTTGGAGTTAGGAGTTTGGAGTTTGGAGTTTGGAGTTAGGAGTTTGGAGTTAAGAGTTAGGGGTTAAGAGTTAGCAGTTAGGAGTTAGGAGTTTGGAGTTAGGAGTTAGGAACTTCGAGTTAGGAGTTAGGAGTTTGGAGTTAGGAGTTAGGAGTTTGGAGTTTCGAGTTAGGAGTTAGGAGCTGGAGGTTGGAGTTAGGAGTTAAGAGTTAGGGTTTAGGAATTTGGAGTTAGGAGTTAGGAGTTTGGAGTTAGGAGTTAGGAGTTTGGAGTCTGGAGTTTGGAGTTTGGAGTTGGGATTTAGGAGTTTCGAGTTAGGAGTTACTAGTTTGGAGTTAGGAGTTAGGAGTTCGGAGTTTGGAGTTTGGAGTTAGGAGTTAGGAGTTTGGAGTTAGGAGTTACGAGTTTGGAGTTTGGAGTTTCGAGTTAGGAGTTACTAGTTTGGAGGTAGGAGTTAGGAGTTTGGAGTTAGGAGTTAAGAGTTAGGAGTTTGGAGTTTCGAGTTAGGAGTTAGGAGCTGGAGTTTGGAGTTAGGAGTTAAGAGTTAGGGGTTAAGAGTTAGGAGTTAGGAGTTTGGAGGTTGGAGTTAGGAGTTAGGAGTTTGGAGTTAGGAGTTAGGAGTTAGGAGTTTGGAGTTAGGAGTTAGGAGTTAGGAGTTTGGAGTTTCGAGTTAGTAGTTAGGAGCTGGAGTTTGGAGCTAGGAGTTAAGAGTTAGGGTTTAGGAGTTTGGAGTTAGGAGTTAGGAGTTTGGAGTTCGGAGTTAGGAGTTAGGAGTCTGGAGTTTGGAGTTTGGAGTTTGGAGTTAGGAGTTTCGAGTTAGGAGTTAGTAGTTTGGAGTTCGGAGTTAGGAGTTCGGAGTTTGGAGTTAGGAGTTAGGAGTTTGGAGTTAGGAGTTAGGAGTTAGGAGTTTGGAGTTTGGAGTTTTGTGTTAGGAGCTACGAGCTAAGAGTTTCGAGTTAGGAGTTTGGAGTTAGGAGTTTGGAGTTTGGAGTTAGGAGTTTGGAGTTAGGAGTTAGGAGTTTGGAGTATGGAGTTAGGAGTTAGGAGTTAGGAGTTTGGAGTTAGGAGTTAGGAGTTAGTAGTTTGGAGTTAGGAGTTTGGAGGTTGGAGTTAGGAGTTAGGAGTTTGGAGTTTGGAGTTTGGAGTTAGGAGCTTGGGGTTTGGAGTTAGGAGTTTGGAGTTTGGAATTAGGAGTTAGGAGTTTGGAGATAGGAGTTAGGAGTTAGGAGTTTGGAGTTTGGAGTTAGGAGTTTGGAGTTAGGAGTTTGGAGTTTGGAGTTAGGAGTTAGGAGTTAGGAGTTTGGAGTTAGGAGTTACGAGTTTGGAGTTTCGAGTTAGGAGTTTGGAGTTTGGAGTTTGGAGTTAGGAGCTTGGAGTTTGGAGGTAGGAGTTTGGAGTTTGGAATTAGGAGTTAGGAGTTAGGAGTTAGGAGTTTGGAGTTTGGAGTTAGGAGTTTGGAGTTAGGAGTTTGGAGTTTGGAGTTAGGAGTTAGGAGTTAGGAGTTTGGAGTTAGGAGTTACGAGTTTGGAGTTTGGAGTTAGGAGTTTGGAGTTTGGAGTTTGGAGTTAGGAGCTTGGAGTTTGGAGTTTGGAGTTAGGAGTTTGGAGTTTGGAGTTAGGAGTTAGCAGTTTGGAGATAGGAGTTAGGAGTTAGGAGTTTGGAGTTAGGAGTTACGAGTTTGGAGTTAGGAGTTAGGAGTTTGGAGTTAGGAGTTTGGAGGTTGGAGTTAGGATTTAGGAGTTTGGAGTTAGGAGTTAGGAGTTAGGATATTGGAGTTTGGAGTTAGGAGCTTGGAGTTAGGAGTTTGGAGTTTGGAGTTAGGAGTTGGAGTTTGGAGTTAGGAGTTTGGAGTTAGGAGTTAAGAGTTAGGAGTTTGGAGTTAGGCGTTTGGAGTTAGGAGTTAGGAGTTTGGGGTTTGGAGTTAGGAGTTTCGAGTTAGGAGTTAGGAGTTTGGAGTTTGGAGTTAGGAGTTAGGAGTTTGGAGTTAGCAGTTAGGAGTTAGGAGTTAGGAGTTTGGAGTTTGGAGTTAGGGGTTAGCAGTTAGGAGTTTGGAGTTTGGAGTTAGGAGTTTGGAGTTAGGAGTTTGAAATTTGGAGTTAGGAGTTAGGAGTTTGGAGTTAGGAGTTAGGAGTTTGGAATTTGGAGTTAGGAGTTTGGAGTTAGCAGTTAGGAGTTAGGAGTTAGGAGTTTGGAGTTTGGAGTTAGGGGTTAGCAGTTAGGAGTTTGGAGTTTGGAGTTAGGAGTTTGGAGTTAGGAGTTTGAAATTTGGAGTTAGGAGTTAGGAGTTTGGAGTTAGGAGTTAGGAGTTTGGAGTTTGGAGTTAGGAGTTTCGAGTTAGGAATTAGGAGATAGGAGTTAGGAGTTTGGAGTTAGGAGTTAGGAGTTAGGAGTTTGGAGTTTGGAGTTTGGAGTTAGGAGTTATGTGTTTGGAGTTTGGAGTTAGGAGTTTGGAGTTTGGAGTTTGGAGTTAGGAGTTTGGAGTTAAGAGTTAGGGGTTAAGAGTTAGCAGTTAGGAGTTAGGAGTTTGGAGTTAGGAGTTAGGAACTTCGAGTTAGGAGTTAGGAGTTTGGAGTTAGGAGTTAGGAGTTAGGAGTTTGGAGTTTCGAGTTAGGAGTTAGGAGCTGGAGGTTGGAGTTAGGAGTTAAGAGTTAGGGTTTAGGAATTTGGAGTTAGGAGTTAGGAGTTTGGAGTTAGGAGTTAGGAGTTTGGAGTCTGGAGTTTGGAGTTTGGAGTTGGGATTTAGGAGTTTCGAGTTAGGAGTTACTAGTTTGGAGTTAGGAGTTAGGAGTTCGGAGTTTGGAGTTTGGAGTTAGGAGTTAGGAGTTTGGAGTTAGGAGTTACGAGTTTGGAGTTTGGAGTTAGGAGTTTGGAGTTTGGAGTTTGGAGTTAGGAGCTTGGAGTTTGGAGTTTGGAGTTAGGAGTTTGGAGTTTGGAGTTAGGAGTAAGCAGTTTGGAGATAGGAGTTAGGAGTTAGGAGTTTGGAGTTAGGAGTTTGGAGTTAGGCGTTTGGAGTTAGGAGTTAGGAGTTTGGGGTTTGGAGTTAGGAGTTTCGAGTTAGGAGTTAGGAGTTTGGAGTTTGGAGTTAGGAGTTAGGAGTTTGGAGTTAGCAGTTAGGAGTTAGGAGTTTGGAGTTTGGAGTTAGGGGTTAGCAGTTAGGAGTTTGGAGTTTGGAGTTAGGAGTTTGGAGTTAGGAGTTAGGAGTTTGAAATTTGGAGTTAGGAGTTAGGAGTTTGGAGTTAGGAGTTAGGAGTTTGGAATTTGGAGTTAGGAGTTAGGAGTTTGGAGTTTGGAGTTAGGAGTCTGGAGTTTGGAGTTTGGAGTTTGGAGTTAGGAGTTTCGAGTTAGGAATTAGGAGATAGGAGTTAGGAGTTTGGAGTTAGGAGTTAGGAGTTAGGAGTTTGGAGTTTGGAGTTTGGAGTTAGGAGTTATGTGTTTGGAGTTTGGAGTTAGGAGTTTGGAGTTTGGAGTTTGGAGTTAGGAGTTTGGAGTTAAGAGTTAGGGGTTAAGCGTTAGCAGTTAGGAGTTAGGAGTTTGGAGTTAGGAGTTAGGAACTTCGAGTTAGGAGTTAGGAGTTTGGAGTTAGGAGTTAGGAGTTAGGAGTTTGGAGTTTCGAGTTAGGAGTTAGGAGCTGGAGGTTGGAGTTAGGAGTTAAGAGTTAGGGTTTAGGAGTTTGGAGTTAGGAGTTAGGAGTTTGGAGTCTGGAGTTTGGAGTTAGGAGTTAGGAGTTTGGAGTTAGGAGTTAGGAGTTTGGAGTTAGGAGTTAGGAGTTCGGAGTTTGGAGTTTGGAGTTAGGAGTTAGGAGTTTGGAGTTAGGAGTTAGGAGTTTGGAGTTAGGAGTTTTGAGTTAGGAGTTTGGAGTTTGGAGTTAGGAGTTTGGAGTTAGGAGTTTGGAGTTTGGAGTTAGGAGTTACGGGTTAAGAGGTAGGAGTTAGGAGTTAGGAGTTTGGAGTTAGGAGTTAGGAGTTAGGAGTCAGGAGTTTGGAGTTTGGAGTTCGGAGTTAGGAGTTTGGAGTTAGGAGTTTGGAATTTGGAGTAAGGAGTTAGGAGTTTAGGAGTTAGGAGTTAGGAGTTTGGAATTTGGAGTTAGGAGTTAGGAGTTTGGAGTTAGGAGTTAGGAGTCTGGAGTTTGGAGTTTGGAGTTTGGAGTTAGGAGTTTCGAGTTAGGAGTTAGGAGTTTGGAGTTTGGAGTTAGGAGTTAGGAGTTAGGAGTTTGGAGTTAGGAGTTTGGAGTTTGGAGTTTGGAGTTAGGTGTTTGGTGTTAAGAGTTAGGGGTTAAGAGTTAGGAGTTAGGAGTTTGGAATTTGGAGTTAGGAGTTAGGAGTTTGGAGTTAGAAGTTAGGAGTTTGGAATTTGGAGTTAGCAGTTAGGAGTTTAGAGTTAGGAGTTAGGAGTCTGGAGTTTGGAGTTTGGAGTTTGGAGTTAGGAGTTTCGAGTTAGGAATTAGGAGTTTGGAGTTAGGAGTTAGGAGTTTGGAGTTTGGAGTTAGGAGTTTGTAGTTAGGAGTTAGGAGTTTGGAGTTTGGAGTTTGGAGTTAGGAGTTTGGAGTTAAGAGTTAGGGGTTAAGAGTTAGGAGTTAGGAGTTAGGAGTTTGGAGTTAGGAGTTAGGAGCTCCGAGTTAGGAGTTTGGAGTTAGGAGTTAGGAGTTAGGAGTTTGGAGTTAGAAGTTAGGAGTTTGGAATTTGGAGTTAGCAGTTAGGAGTTTCGAGTTAGGAATTAGGAGTATGGAGTTAGGAGTTAGGAGTTTGGAGTTTGGAGTTAGGAGTTTGGAGTTAGGAGTTAGGAGTTTGGAGTTTGGAGTTAGGAGTTTGGAGTTAAGAGTTAGGGGTTAAGAGTTAGGAGTTAGGAGGTAGGAGTTTGGAGTTAGGAGTTAGGAGCTCCGAGTTAGGAGTTTGGAGTTAGGAGTTAGGAGTTAGGAGTATGGAGTTTCGAGTTAGGAGTTAGGAGCTGGAGTTTGGAGTTCGGAGTTAAGAGTTAGGGGTTAAGAGTTAGGAGTTAGGAGTCTGGAGTTTGGAGTTAGGAGTTTGGAGTTTGGAGTTAGGAGTTTGGAGTTAGGAGTTTGGAGTTTGGAGTTAGGAGTTACGAGTTTAGAGTTTGGAGTTAGGAGTTTGGAGGTTGGAGTTAGGAGTTAGGAGTTTGGAGTATGGAGTAAGGAGTTTGCAGTTTGGAGTTAGGAGTTAGGAGTTTGGAGATAGGAGTTAGGAGTTAGGAGTTTGGAGTTTGGAGTTAGGAGTTTGGAGTTAGGAGTTTGGAGCTTCGAGTTAGGAGTTTGGAGTTTGGAGTTAGGAGTTTGGAGTTAGGAGTTAGGAGTTTGGAGTTTGGGGTTTGGAGTTAGGAGTTTCGAGTTAGGAGTTAGGAGTTGGAGTTAAGAGTTTGGAGTTAGGAGTTAGGAGTTAGGAGTTTGGAGTTTGGAGTTAGGAGTTAGGAGCTAGGAGTTTGGAATTTGGAGTTTGGAGTTTGGAGTTTGGAGTTAGGAGTTTCGAGTTAGGAGTTTGGAGTTAGGAGTTAGGAGTTTGGAGTTAGGAGTTAGGAGTTATGAGTTTGGAGTTTGGAGTTAGGAGTTTGGAGTTTGGAGTTTGGAATTAGGAGTTATGAGTTTGGAGTTTGGAGTTAGGAGTTTGGAGTTTGGAGTTAGGAGTTCGGAGTTAGGAGTTTGGAGTTTGGAGTTAGGAGTTAGGAGTTTGGAGTTAGGAGTTTGGAGTTTGGAGTTAGGAGTTTGGTGTTAAGAGTTAGGGGTTAAGAGTTAGGAGTTAGGAGTTTGGAATTTGGAGTTAGGAGTTAGGAGTTTGGAGTTAAAAGTTAGCAGTTTGAAATTTGGAGTTAGCAGTTAGGAGTTTAGAGTTAGGCGTTAGGAGTCTGGAGTTTGGAGTTTGGAGTTTGGAGTTTGGAGTTTGGAGTTAAGAGTTAGGGGTTAAGAGTTAGGAGTTAGGAGTTAGGAGTTTGGAGTTAGGAGTTAGGAGCTCCGAGTTAGGAGTTTGGAGTTAGGAGTTAGGAGTTAGGAGTTTGGAGTTAGAAGTTAGGAGTTTGGAATTTGGAGTTAGCAGTTAGGAGTTTAGAGTTAGGAGTTAGGAGTCTGGAATTTGGAGTTTGGTGTTTGGAGTTAGGAGTTTCGAGTTAGGAATTACGAGTTTGGAGTTAGGAGTTTGGAGTTTGGAGTTAGGAGTTAGGAGTTTGGAGTTTGGAGTTTGGAGTTAGGAGTTTGGAGTTAAGAGTTAGGGGTTAAGAGTTAGGAGTTAGGAGTTAGGAGTTTGGAGTTAGGAGTTAGGAGCTCCGAGTTAGGAATTTGGAGTTAGGAGTTAGGAGTTAGGAGTTTGGAGTTTCGAGTTAGGAGTTAGGAGCTGGAGTTTGGAGTTAGGAGTTAAGAGTTACGGGTTAAGAGTTAGGAGTTAGGAGTCTGGAGTTTGGAGTTAGGAGCTTGGAGTTAGGAGTTTGGAGTTTGGAGTTAGGAATTTGGAGATAGGAGTTAGGAGTTAGGAGTTTGGAGTTTGGAGTTAGGAGTTTGGAGTTAGGAGTTTGGAGTTTGGAGTTAGGAGTTACGAGTTTAGAGTTTGGAGTTAGGAGATTGGAGGTTGGAGTTAGGAGTTAGGAGTTTGGAGTATGGAGTTAGGAGTTTGCAGTTTGGAGTTAGGAGTTAGGAGTTTGGAGATAGGAGTTAGGAGTTAGGAGTTTGGAGTTTGGAGTTAGGAGTTTGGAGTTAGGCGTTTGGAGTTTCGAGTTAGGAGTTTGGAGTTAGGAGTTTGGAGTTAGGAGTTAGGAGTTTGGAGTTTGGAGTTAGGAGTTTGGAGTTAGGAGTTAGGAGTTTGGAGTTTGGGGTTTGGAGTTAGGAGTTTCGAGTTAGGAGTTAGGAGTTAGGAGTTAGGAGATTGGAGTTTGGAGTTAGGAGTTAGGAGTTTGGAGTTAGCAGTTAGGAGTTAGGAGTTTGGAGTTTGGAGTTCGGAGTTAGGAGTTAGGAGTTGGAGTTTGGACTTTGGAGTTAGGAGTTGGAGTTAAGTGTTTGGAGTTAGGAGTTAGGAGTTAGGAATTTGGAGTTTGGAGTTAGGAGTTAGGAGCTAGGAGTTTGGAATTTGGAGTTTGGAGTTTGGAGGTTGGAGTTAGGAGTTTCGAGTTAGGAGTTTGGAGTTAGGAGTTAGGAGTTAGGAGTTTGGAGTTTGAAGTTAGGAGTTATGAGTTTGGAGTTTGGAGTTAGGAGTTTGGAGTTTGGAGTTAGGAGTTCGGAGTTAGGAGTTCTGAGTTTGGAGTTTGGAGTTAGGAGTTTGGAGTTAAGAGTTAGGGGTTAAGAGTTAGGAGTTAGGAGTTAGGAGTTTGGCGTTAGGAGTTAGGAGCTTCGAGTTAGGAGTTAGGAGTTTGGAGTTAGGAGTTAGGAGTTAGGAGTTTGGAGCATCGAGTTAGGAGTTAGGAGCTGGAGTTTGGAGTTAGGAGTTAAGAGTTAGGGGTTAAGAGTTAGGTGTTAGGAGTTAGGAGTTTGGAGTTAGGAGTTAGGAGTTAGGAGTCTGGAGTTTGGAGTTTGGAGTTTGGAGTTAGGAGTTTCTAGTTAGGTGTTAGTAGTTTGGAGTTAGGAGTCAGGAGTTTGGAGTTAGGAGTTAGGAGTTAGGAGTTTGGAGTTTCGAGTTAGGAGTTAGGAGCTGGAGTTTGGAGTTAGGAGTTAAGAGTTAGGGGTTAAGAGTTAGGAGTTAGGAGTTAGGAGTTTGTTGTCAGGAGTTAGGAGTTTGGAGTCTGGAGTTTGGAGTTTGGAGTTTGGAGTTAGGAGTTTCGAGTTAGGAGTTAGTAGTTTGGAGTTAGGAGTCAGGAGTTCGGAGTTTGGAGTTTGGAGTTAGGAGTTTGGAGTTAGGAGTTAGGAGTTAGGAGTTTGGAGTTTGGAGTTTTGAGTTAGGAGCTAGGAGCTAGGAGTTTGGAGTTAGGAGTTAGGAGTTTGGAGTTAGGAGTTAGGAGTTTGGAGTATGGAGTTAGGAGTTAGGAGTTAGGAGTTAGTAGTTTGGAGTTAGGAGTTAGTAGTTTGGAGTTAGGAGTTTGGAGGTTGGAGTTAGGAGTTAGGAGTTAGGAGTTTGGAGTTAGGAGTTTGGAGTTAGGAGTTTGGAGTTAGGAGTTTGGAGTTCGGAGTTTGGAGATTGGAGTTAGTAGTTTGGAGTTTGGAGTTAGTAATTTGGAGTTTGGAGTTAGGGGTTAGGAGTTTGGAGTTTCGAGTTAGGAGTTTGGAGTTAGGAGTTACGGGTTAAGAGTTAGGAGTTAGGAGTTAGGAGTTTGGAGTTAGGAGTTAGGAGTCAGGAGTTTGGAGTTTGGGGTTTGGAGTTAGGTGTTTCGAGTTAGGAGTTAGGAGTTAGGAGTTTGGAGTTTGGAGTTAGGAGTTAGGAGTTTGGAGGTAGCAGTTAGGAGTTAGGAGTTTGCAGTTTGGAGTTCGGAGTTTGGAGTTTGGAGTTAGGAGTTTCGAGTTAGGAGCTTGGAGTTTGGAGGTAGGAGTTTGGAGTTTGGAATTAGGAGTTAGGAGTTAGGAGTTAGGAGTTTGGAGTTTGGAGTTAGGAGTTTGGAGTTTGGAGTTTGGAGTTAGGAGTTTGGAGTTCGGAGTTTGGAGATTGGAGTTAGTAGTTTGGAGTTTGGAGTTAGTAATTTGGAGTTTGGAGTTAGGGGTTAGGAGTTTGGAGTTTCGAGTTAGGAGTTTGGAGTTAGGAGTTACGGGTTAAGAGTTAGGAGTTAGGAGTTAGGAGTTTGGAGTTAGGAGTTAGGAGTCAGGAGTTTGGAGTTTGGGGTTTGGAGTTAGGTGTTTCGAGTTAGGAGTTAGGAGTTAGGAGTTTGGAGTTTGGAGTTAGGAGTTAGGAGTTTGGAGGTAACAGTTAGGAGTTAGGAGTTTGCAGTTTGGAGTTCGGAGTTTGGAGTTTGGAGTTAGGAGTTTCGAGTTAGGAGCTTGGAGTTTGGAGGTAGGAGTTTGGAGTTTGGAATTAGGAGTTAGGAGTTAGGAGTTAGGAGTTTGGAGTTTGGAGTTAGGAGTTTGGAGTTTGGAGTTTGGAGTTAGGAGCTTGGAGTTTGGAGGTAGGAGTTTGGAGTTTGGAATTAGGAGTTAGGAGTTAGGAGTTAGGAGTTTGGAGTTTGGAGTTAGGAGTTTGGAGTTAGGAGTTACGAGTTTGGAGTTTGGAGTTAGGAGTTTGGAGTTTGGAGTTTGGAGTTAGGAGCTTGGAGTTTGGAGTTTGGAGTTAGGAGTTTGGAGTTTGTAGTTAGGAGTTAGCAATTTGGAGATAGGAGTTAGGAGTTAGGAGTTTGGAGTTAGGAGTTACGAGTTTGGAGTTAGGAGTTAGGAGTTTGGAGTTAGGAGTTTGGAGGTTGGAGTTAGGATTTAGGAGTTTGGAGTTAGGAGTTAGGAGTTAGGATATTGGAGTTTGGAGTTAGGAGCTTGGAGTTAGGAGTTTGGAGTTTGGAGTTAGGAGTTGGAGTTTGGAGTTAGGAGTTTGGAGTTAGGAGTTAAGAGTTAGGAGTTTGGAGTTAGGCGTTTGGAGTTAGGAGTTAGGAGTTTGGGGTTTGGAGTTAGGAGTTTCGAGTTAGGAGTTAGGAGTTTGGAGTTTGGAGTTAGGAGTTAGGAGTTTGGAGTTAGCAGTTAGGAGTTAGGAGTTTGGAGTTTGGAGTTAGGGGTTAGCAGTTAGGAGTTTGGAGTTTGGAGTTAGGAGTTTGGAGTTAGGAGTTAGGAGTTTGAAATTTGGAGTTAGGAGTTAGGAGTTTGGAGTTAGGAGTTAGGAGTTTGGAATTTGGAGTTAGGAGTTAGGAGTTTGGAGTTAGGAGTTAGGAGTCTGGAGTTTGGAGTTTGGAGTTTGGAGTTAGGAGTTTCGAATTAGGAATTAGGAGATAGGAGTTAGGAGTTTGGAGTTAGGAGTTAGGAGTTAGGAGTTTGGCGTTTGGAGTTTGGAGTTAGGAGTTATGTGTTTGGAGTTTGGAGTTAGGAGTTTGGAGTTTGGAGTTTGGAGTTAGGAGTTTGGAGTTAAGAGTTAGGGGTTAAGAGTTAGCAGTTAGGAGTTAGGAGTTTGGAGTTAGGAGTTAGGAACTTCGAGTTAGGAGTTAGGAGTTTGGAGTTAGGAGTTAGGAGTTAGGAGTTTGGAGTTTCGAGTTAGGAGTTAGGAGCTGGAGGTTGGAGTTAGGAGTTAAGAGTTAGGGTTTAGGAATTTGGAGTTAGGAGTTAGGAGTTTGGAGTTAGGAGTTAGGAGTTTGGAGTCTGGAGTTTGGAGTTTGGAGTTGGGATTTAGGAGTTTCGAGTTAGGAGTTACTAGTTTGGAGTTAGGAGTTAGGAGTTCGGAGTTTGGAGTTTGGAGTTAGGAGTTAGGAGTTTGGAGTTAGGAGTTACGAGTTTGGAGTTTGGAGTTTCGAGTTAGGAGTTCTAGTTTGGAGGTAGGAGTTAGGAGTTTGGAGTTAGGAGTTAAGAGTTAGGAGTTTGGAGTTTCGAGTTAGGAGTTAGGAGCTGGAGTTTGGAGTTAGGAGTTAAGAGTTAGGGGTTAAGAGTTAGGAGTTAGGAGTTAGGAGTTTGGAGTTAGGAGTTAGGAGATTGGAGTCTGGAGTTTGGAGTTTGGAGTTAGGAGTTTCGAGTTAGGAGTTAGTAGTTTGGAGCTAGGAGTTAGGAGTTCGGAGTTTGGAGTTTGGAGTTAGGAGTTTGGAGTTAGGAGTTAGGAGTTAGGAGTTTAGAGTTTGGAGTTTTGAGTTAGGAGCTAGGAGCTAGGAGTTTGGAGTTAGGAGTTAGGAGTTTCGAGTTTGGAGTTTGGAGTTAGGAGTTAGGAGTTTGGAGTTAGGAGTTAGGAGTTTGGAGTATGGAGTTAGTAGTTTGGAGTTAGGAGTTAGTAGTTTGGAGTTAGGAGTTGGAGTTTGGAGTTAGGAGTTTGGAGTTAAGAGTTAGGAGTTTGGAGTTTGGAGTTTGGAGTTAGGAGCTTGGAGTTTGGAGATAGGAGTTAGGAGTTTGGAGTTTGGAGTTAGGGGTTTGGAGTTAGGAGTTTGGAGTTTGGACTTAGGAGTTACGAGTTTAGAGTTTGGAGTTAGGAGTTAGGAGTTTGGAGTTAGGAGTTTGGAGGTTGGAGTTAGGAGTTAGGAGTTTGGAGTTAGGAGTTAGGAGTTAGGAGTTTGGAGTTAGGAGTTAGGAGTTAGGAGTTTGGAGTTTCGAGTTAGTAGTTAGGAGCTGGAGTTTGGAGCTAGGAGTTAAGAGTTAGGGTTTAGGAGTTTGGAGTTAGGAGTTAGGAGTTTGGAGTTAGGAGTTAGGAGTTAGGAGTCTGGAGTTTGGAGTTTGGAGTTTGGAGTTAGGAGTTTCGAGTTAGGAGTTAGTAGTTTGGAGTTCGGAGTTAGGAGTTCGGAGTTTGGAGTTAGGAGTTAGGAGTTTGGAGTTAGGAGTTAGGAGTTAGGAGTTTGGAGTTTGGAGTTTTGTGTTAGGAGCTACGAGCTAAGAGTTTCGAGTTAGGAGTTTGGAGTTAGGAGTTTGGAGTTTGGAGTTAGGAGTTTGGAGTTAGGAGTTAGGAGTTTGGAGTATGGAGTTAGGAGTTAGGAGTTAGGAGTTTGGAGTTAGGAGTTAGGAGTTAGGAGTTAGTAGTTTGGAGTTAGGAGTTTGGAGGTTGGAGTTAGGAGTTAGGAGTTTGGAGTTTGGAGTTTGGAGTTAGGAGCTTGGGGTTTGGAGTTAGGAGTTTGGAGTTTGGAATTAGGAGTTAGGAGTTTGGAGATAGGAGTTAGGAGTTAGGAGTTTGGAGTTTGGAGTTAGGAGTTTGGAGTTAGGAGTTTGGAGTTTGGAGTTAGGAGTTAGGAGTTAGGAGTTTGGAGTTAGGAGTTACGAGTTTGGAGTTTCGAGTTAGGAGTTTGGAGTTTGGAGTTTGGAGTTAGGAGCTTGGAGTTTGGAGGTAGGAGTTTGGAGTTTGGAATTAGGAGTTAGGAGTTAGGAGTTAGGAGTTTGGAGTTTGGAGTTAGGAGTTTGGAGTTAGGAGTTTGGAGTTTGGAGTTAGGAGTTAGGAGTTAGGAGTTTGGAGTTAGGAGTTACGAGTTTGGAGTTTGGAGTTAGGAGTTTGGAGTTTGGAGTTTGGAGTTAGGAGCTTGGAGTTTGGAGTTTGGAGTTAGGAGTTTGGAGTTTGGAGTTAGGAGTTAGCAGTTTGGAGATAGGAGTTAGGAGTTAGGAGTTTGGAGTTAGGAGTTACGAGTTTGGAGTTAGGAGTTAGGAGTTTGGAGTTAGGAGTTTGGAGGTTGGAGTTAGGATTTAGGAGTTTGGAGTTAGGAGTTAGGAGTTAGGATATTGGAGTTTGGAGTTAGGAGCTTGGAGTTTGGAGTTTGGAGTTAGGAGTTGGAGTTTGGAGTTAGGAGTTTGGAGTTAGGAGTTAAGAGTTAGGAGTTTGGAGTTAGGCGTTTGGAGTTAGGAGTTAGGAGTTTGGGGTTTGGAGTTAGGAGTTTCGAGTTAGGAGTTAGGAGTTTGGAGTTTGGAGTTAGGAGTTAGGAGTTTGGAGTTAGCAGTTAGGAGTTAGGAGTTAGGAGTTTGGAGTTTGGAGTTAGGGGTTAGCAGTTAGGAGTTTGGAGTTTGGAGTTAGGAGTTTGGAGTTAGGAGTTTGAAATTTGGAGTTAGGAGTTAGGAGTTTGGAGTTAGGAGTTAGGAGTTTGGAATTTGGAGTTAGGAGTTAGGAGTTTGGAGTTAGGAGTTAGGAGTCTGGAGTTTGGAGTTTGGAGTTTGGAGTTAGGAGTTTCGAGTTAGGAATTAGGAGATAGGAGTTAGGAGTTAGGAGTTAGGAGTTAGGAGTTTGGAGTTTGGAGTTTGGAGTTAGGAGTTATGTGTTTGGAGTTTGGAGTTAGGAGTTTGGAGTTTGGAGTTTGGAGTTAGGAGTTTGGAGTTAAGAGTTAGGGGTTAAGAGTTAGCAGTTAGGAGTTAGGAGTTTGGAGTTAGGAGTTAGGAACTTCGAGTTAGGAGTTAGGAGTTTGGAGTTAGGAGTTAGGAGTTAGGAGTTTGGAGTTTCGAGTTAGGAGTTAGGAGCTGGAGGTTGGAGTTAGGAGTTAAGAGTTAGGGTTTAGGAATTTGGAGTTAGGAGTTAGGAGTTTGGAGTTAGGAGTTAGGAGTTTGGAGTCTGGAGTTTGGAGTTTGGAGTTGGGATTTAGGAGTTTCGAGTTAGGAGTTACTAGTTTGGAGTTAGGAGTTAGGAGTTCGGAGTTTGGAGTTTGGAGTTAGGAGTTAGGAGTTTGGAGTTAGGAGTTACGAGTTTGGAGTTTGGAGTTAGGAGTTTGGAGTTTGGAGTTTGGAGTTAGGAGCTTGGAGTTTGGAGTTTGGAGTTAGGAGTTTGGAGTTTGGAGTTAGGAGTAAGCAGTTTGGAGATAGGAGTTAGGAGTTAGGAGTTTGGAGTTAGGAGTTACGAGTTTGGAGTTAGGAGTTAGGAGTTTGGAGTTAGGAGTTTGGAGGTTGGAGTTAGGATTTAGGAGTTTGGAGTTAGGAGTTAGGATATTGGAGTTTGGAGTTAGGAGTTTGGAGTTTGGAGTTAGGAGTTGGAGTTTGGAGTTAGGAGTTTGGAGTTAGGAGTTAAGAGTTAGGAGTTTGGAGTTAGGCGTTTGGAGTTAGGAGTTAGGAGTTTGGGGTTTGGAGTTAGGAGTTTCGAGTTAGGAGTTAGGAGTTTGGAGTTTGGAGTTAGGAGTTAGGAGTTTGGAGTTAGCAGTTAGGAGTTAGGAGTTTGGAGTTTGGAGTTAGGGGTTAGCAGTTAGGAGTTTGGAGTTTGGAGTTAGGAGTTTGGAGTTAGGAGTTAGGAGTTTGAAATTTGGAGTTAGGAGTTAGGAGTTTGGAGTTAGGAGTTAGGAGTTTGGAATTTGGAGTTAGGAGTTAGGAGTTTGGAGTTTGGAGTTAGGAGTCTGGAGTTTGGAGTTTGGAGTTTGGAGTTAGGAGTTTCGAGTTAGGAATTAGGAGATAGGAGTTAGGAGTTTGGAGTTAGGAGTTAGGAGTTAGGAGTTTGGAGTTTGGAGTTTGGAGTTAGGAGTTATGTGTTTGGAGTTTGGAGTTAGGAGTTTGGAGTTTGGAGTTTGGAGTTAGGAGTTTGGAGTTAAGAGTTAGGGGTTAAGAGTTAGCAGTTAGGAGTTAGGAGTTTGGAGTTAGGAGTTAGGAACTTCGAGTTAGGAGTTAGGAGTTTGGAGTTAGGAGTTAGGAGTTAGGAGTTTGGAGTTTCGAGTTAGGAGTTAGGAGCTGGAGGTTGGAGTTAGGAGTTAAGAGTTAGGGTTTAGGAGTTTGGAGTTAGGAGTTAGGAGTTTGGAGTCTGGAGTTTGGAGTTAGGAGTTAGGAGTTTGGAGTTAGGAGTTAGGAGTTTGGAGTTAGGAGTTAGGAGTTCGGAGTTTGGAGTTTGGAGTTAGGAGTTTGGAGTTAGGAGTTTGGAGTTTGGAGTTAGGAGTTACGGGTTAAGAGGTAGGAGTTAGGAGTTAGGAGTTTGGAGTTAGGAGTTAGGAGTTAGGAGTCAGGAGTTTGGAGTTTGGAGTTCGGAGTTAGGAGTTTGGAGTTAGGAGTTTGGAATTTGGAGTAAGGAGTTAGGAGTTTAGGAGTTAGGAGTTAGGAGTTTGGAATTTGGAGTTAGGAGTTAGGAGTTTGGAGTTAGGAGTCTGGAGTTTGGAGTTTGGAGTTTGGAGTTAGGAGTTTCGAGTTAGGAGTTAGGAGTTTGGAGTTTGGAGTTAGGAGTTAGGAGTTAGGAGTTTGGAGTTAGGAGTTTGGAGTTTGGAGTTTGGAGTTAGGTGTTTGGTGTTAAGAGTTAGGGGTTAAGAGTTAGGAGTTAGGAGTTTGGAATTTGGAGTTAGGAGTTAGGAGTTTGGAGTTAGAAGTTAGGAGTTTGGAATTTGGAGTTAGCAGTTTGTAGTTAGGAGTTAGGAGTTTGGAGTTTGGAGTTTGGAGTTAGGAGTTTGGAGTTAAGAGTTGGGGGTTAAGAGTTAGGAGTTAGGAGTTAGGAGTTTGGAGTTAGGAGTTAGGAGCTCCGAGTTAGGAGTTTGGAGTTAGGAGTTAGGAGTTAGGAGTTTGGAGTTAGAAGTTAGGAGTTTGGAATTTGGAGTTAGCAGTTAGGAGTTTCGAGTTAGGAATTAGGAGTATGGAGTTAGGAGTTAGGAGTTTGGAGTTTGGAGTTAGGAGTTTGGAGTTAGGAGTTTGGAGTTTGGAGTTAGGAGTTTGGAGTTAAGAGTTAGGGGTTAAGAGTTAGGAGTTAGGAGGTAGGAGTTTGGAGTTAGGAGTTAGGAGCTCCGAGTTAGGAGTTTGGAGTTAGGAGTTAGGAGTTAGGAGTATGGAGTTTCGAGTTAGGAGTTAGGAGCTGGAGTTTGGAGTTCGGAGTTAAGAGTTAGGGGTTAAGAGTTAGGAGTTAGGAGTCTGGAGTTTGGAGTTAGGAGTTTGGAGTTTGGAGTTAGGAGTTTGGAGTTAGGAGTTTGGAGTTTGGAGTTAGGAGTTACGAATTTAGAGTTTGGAGTTAGGAGTTTGGAGGTTGGAGTTAGGAGTTAGGAGTTTGGAGTATGGAGTAAGGAGTTTGCAGTTTGGAGTTAGGAGTTAGGAGTTTGGAGATAGGAGTTAGGAGTTAGGAGTTTGGAGTTTGGAGTTAGGAGTTTGGAGTTAGGAGTTTGGAGCTTCGAGTTAGGAGTTTGGAGTTTGGAGTTAGGAGTTTGGAGTTAGGAGTTAGGAGTTTGGAGTTTGGGGTTTGGAGTTAGGAGTTTCGAGTTAGGAGTTAGGAGTTGGAGTTAAGAGTTTGGAGTTAGGAGTTAGGAGTTTGGAGTTTGGAGTTAGGAGTTAGGAGCTAGGAGTTTGGAATTTGGAGTTTGGAGTTTGGAGTTTGGAGTTAGGAGTTTCGAGTTAGGAGTTTGGAGTTAGGAGTTTGGAGTTAGGAGTTAGGAGTTATGAGTTTGGAGTTTGGAGTTAGGAGTTTGGAGTTTGGAGTTTGGAATTAGGAGTTATGAGTTTGGAGTTTGGAGTTAGGAGTTTGGAGTTTGGAGTTAGGAGTTCGGAGTTAGGAGTTAGGAGTTCGGAGTTTGGAGTTTGGAGTTAGGAGTTTGGAGTTAGGAGTTTGGAGTTTGGAGTTAGGAGTTTGGTGTTAAGAGTTAGGGGTTAAGAGTTAGGAGTTAGGAGTTTGGAATTTGGAGTTAGGAGTTAGGAGTTTGGAGTTAAAAGTTAGCAGTTTGAAATTTGGAGTTAGCAGTTAGGAGTTTAGAGTTAGGCGTTAGGAGTCTGGAGTTTGGAGTTTGGAGTTTGGAGTTAGGAGTTTCGAGTTAGGAATTAGGAGTTTGGAGTTTGGAGTTAAGAGTTTGGAGTTTGGAGTTTGGAGTTTGGAGTTTGGAGTTAAGAGTTAGGGGTTAAGAGTTAGGAGTTAGGAGTTAGGAGTTTGGAGTTAGGAGTTAGGAGCTCCGAGTTAGGAGTTTGGAGTTAGGAGTTAGGAGTTAGGAGTTTGGAGTTAGAAGTTAGGAGTTTGGAATTTGGAGTTAGCAGTTAGGAGTTTAGAGTTAGGAGTTAGGAGTCTGGAATTTGGAGTTTGGTGTTTGGAGTTAGGAGTTTCGAGTTAGGAATTACGAGTTTGGAGTTAGGAGTTTGGAGTTTGGAGTTAGGAGTTAGGAGTTTGGAGTTTGGAGTTTGGAGTTAGGAGTTTGGAGTTAAGAGTTAGGGGTTAAGAGTTAGGAGTTAGGAGTTAGGAGTTTGGAGTTAGGAGTTAGGAGCTCCGAGTTAGGAATTTGGAGTTAGGAGTTAGGAGTTAGGAGTTTGGAGTTTCGAGTTAGGAGTTAGGAGCTGGAGTTTGGAGTTAGGAGTTAAGAGTTACGGGTTAAGAGTTAGGAGTTAGGAGTCTGGAGTTTGGAGTTAGGAGCTTGGAGTTAGGAGTTTGGAGTTTGGAGTTAGGAATTTGGAGATAGGAGTTAGGAGTTAGGAGTTTGGAGTTTGGAGTTAGGAGTTTGGAGTTAGGAGTTTGGAGTTTGGAGTTAGGAGTTACGAGTTTAGAGTTTGGAGTTAGGAGATTGGAGGTTGGAGTTAGGAGTTAGGAGTTTGGAGTATGGAGTTAGGAGTTTGCAGTTTGGAGTTAGGAGTTAGGAGTTTGGAGATAGGAGTTAGGAGTTAGGAGTTTGGAGTTTGGAGTTAGGAGTTTGGAGTTAGGAGTTTGGAGTTTCGAGTTAGGAGTTTGGAGTTAGGAGTTTGGAGTTAGGAGTTAGGAGTTTGGAGTTTGGAGTTAGGAGTTTGGAGTTAGGAGTTAGGAGTTTGGAGTTTGGGGTTTGGAGTTAGGAGTTTCGAGTTAGGAGTTAGGAGTTAGGAGTTAGGAGATTGGAGTTTGGAGTTAGGAGTTAGGAGTTTGGAGTTAGCAGTTAGGAGTTAGGAGTTTGGAGTTTGGAGTTCGGAGTTAGGAGTTAGGAGTTGGAGTTTGGACTTTGGAGTTAGGAGTTGGAGTTAAGAGTTTGGAGTTAGGAGTTAGGAGTTAGGAATTTGGAGTTTGGAGTTAGGAGTTAGGAGCTAGGAGTTTGGAATTTGGAGTTTGGAGTTTGGAGGTTGGAGTTAGGAGTTTCGAGTTAGGAGTTTGGAGTTAGGAGTTAGGAGTTAGGAGTTTGGAGTTTGAAGTTAGGAGTTATGAGTTTGGAGTTTGGAGTTAGGAGTTTGGAGTTTGGAGTTAGGAGTTCGGAGTTAGGAGTTCGGAGTTTGGAGTTTGGAGTTAGGAGTTTGGAGTTAAGAGTTAGGGGTTAAGAGTTAGGAGTTAGGAGTTAGGTGTTTGGCGTTAGGAGTTAGGAGCTTCGAGTTAGGAGTTAGGAGTTTGGAGTTAGGAGTTAGGAGTTAGGAGTTTGGAGCATCGAGTTAGGAGTTAGGAGCTGGAGTTTGGAGTTAGGAGTTAAGAGTTAGGGGTTAAGAGTTAGGTGTTAGGAGTTAGGAGTTTGGAGTTAGGAGTTAGGAGTTAGGAGTCTGGAGTTTGGAGTTTGGAGTTAGGAGTTTCTAGTTAGGTGTTAGTAGTTTGGAGTTAGGAGTCAGGAGTTTGGAGTTAGGAGTTAGGAGTTAGGAGTTTGGAGTTTCGAGTTAGGAGTTAGGAGCTGGAGTTTGGAGTTAGGAGTTAAGAGTTAGGGGTTAAGAGTTAGGAGTTAGGAGTTAGGAGTTTGTTGTCAGGAGTTAGGAGTTTGGAGTCTGGAGTTTGGAGTTTGGAGTTTGGAGTTAGGAGTTTCGAGTTAGGAGTTAGTAGTTTGGAGTTAGGAGTTTGGAGTTAGGAGTTAGGAGTTAGGAGTTTGGAGTTTGGAGTTACGGGTTAAGAGTTAGGAGTTAGGAGTTAGGAGTTTGGAGTTAGGAGTTAGGAGTTAGGAGTTTCGAGTTAGGAGTTAGTAGTTTGGAGTTAGGAGTCACGAGTTCGGAGTTTGGAGTTTGGAGTTAGGAGTTTGGAGTTAGGAGTTAGGAGTTAGGAGTTTGGAGTTAGGAGTTACGGGTTAAGAGTTAGGAGTTAGGAGTTAGGAGTTTGGAGTTAGGAGTTAGGAGTCAGGAGTTTGGAGTTTGGGGTTTGGAGTTAGGTGTTTCGAGTTAGGAGTTAGGAGTTAGGAGTTTGGAGTTTGGAGTTACGAGTTAGGAGTTTGGAGGTAGCAGTTAGGAGTTAGGAGTTTGCAGTTTGGAGTTCGGAGTTTGGAGTTTGGAGTTAGGAGTTTCGAGTTAGGAATTAGGAGTTTGGAGTTAGGAGTTAGGAGTTTGGAGTTTGGAGTTAGGAGTTTGGAGTTAGGAGTTAGGAGTTTGGAGTTTGGAGTTTGGAGTTAGGAGTTTGGAGTTAAGAGTTAGGGGTTAAGAGTTAGGAGTTAGGAGTTAGGAGTTTGGAGTTAGGAGTTAGGAGCTCCGAGTTAGGAGTTTGGAGTTAGGAGTTAGGAGTTAGGAGTTTGGAGTCAGAAGTTAGGAGTTTGGAATTTGGAGTTAGCAGTTAGGAGTTTCGAGTTAGGAATTAGGAGTATGGAGTTAGGAGTTAGGAGTTTGGAGTTTGGAGTTAGGAGTTTGGAGTTATGAGTTAGGAGTTTGGAGTTTGGAGTTTGGAGTTAGGAGATTGGAGTTAAGAGTTAGGGGTTAAGAGTTAGGAGTTAGGAGGTAGGAGTTTGGAGTTAGGAGTTAGGAGCTCCGAGTTAGGAGTTTGGAGTTAGGAGTTAGGAGTTAGGAGTATGGAGTTTCGAGTTAGGAGTTAGGAGCTGGAGTTTGGAGTTCGGAGTTAAGAGTTAGGGGTTAAGAGTTAGGAGTTAGGAGTCTGGAGTTTGGAGTTAGGAGTTTGGAGTTTGGAGTTAGGAGTTTGGAGTTAGGAGTTTGGAGTTTGGAGTTAGGAGTTACGAGTTTAGAGTTTGGAGTTAGGAGTTTGGAGGTTGGAGTTAGGAGTTAGGAGTTTGGAGTATGGAGTAAGGAGTTTGCAGTTTGGAGTTAGGAGTTAGGAGTTTGGAGATAGGAGTTAGGAGTTAGGAGTTTGGAGTTTGGAGTTAGGAGTTTGGAGTTAGGAGTTTGGAGCTTCGAGTTAGGAGTTTGGAGTTTGGAGTTAGGAGTTTGGAGTTAGGAGTTAGGAGTTTGGAGTTTGGGGTTTGGAGTTAGGAGTTTCGAGTTAGGAGTTAGGAGTTAGGAGATTGGAGTTTGGAGTTAGGAGTTAGGAGTTTGGAGTTAGCAGTTAGGAGTTAGGAGTTTGGAGTTTGGAGTTCGGAGTTAGGAGTTACGAGTTAGGAGTTTGGACTTTGGAGTTAGGAGTTGGAGTTAAGAGTTTGGAGTTAGGAGTTAGGAGTTAGGAGTTTGGAGTTTGGAGTTAGGAGTTAGGAGCTAGGAGTTTGGAATTTGGAGTTTGGAGTTTGGAGTTAGGAGTTTGGAGTTTGGAGTTAGGAGTTTCGAGTTAGGAGTTTGGAGTTAGGAGTTAGGAGTTTGGAGTTTGGAGTTAGGAGTTATGAGTTTGGAGTTTGGAGTTAGGAGTTTGGAGTTTGGAGTTTGGAGTTAGGAGTTATGAGTTTGGAGTTTGGAGTTAGGAGTTTGGAGTTTGGAGTTAGGAGTTCGGAGTTAGGAGTTAGGAGTTCGGAGTTTGGAGTTTGGAGTTAGGAGTTAGGAGTTTGGAGTTAGGAGTTTGGAGTTTGGAGTTAGGAGTTTGGTGTTAAGAGTTAGGGGTTAAGAGTTAGGAGTTAGGAGTTTGGAATTTGGAGTTAGGAGTTAGGAGTTTGGAGTTAAAAGTTAGCAGTTTGGAATTTGGAGTTAGCAGTTAGGAGTTTAGAGTTAGGCGTTAGGAGTCTGGAGTTTGGAGTTTGGAGTTTGGAGTTAGGAGTTTGGAGATAGGAGTTAGGAGTTAGAAGTTTGGAGTTTGGAGTTAGGAGTTTGGAGTTAGGAGTTTGGAGCTTCGAGTTAGGAGTTTGGAGTTTGGAGTTAGGAGTTTGGAGTTAGGAGTTAGGAGTTTGGAGTTTGGGGTTTGGAGTTAGGAGTTTCGAGTTAGGAGTTAGGAGTTAGGAGTTAGGAGATTGGAGTTTGGAGTTTGGAGTTTGGAGTTTGGAGTTAGGAGTTTCGAGTTAGGAGTTTGGAGTTAGGAGTTAGGAGTTTGGAGTTAGGAGTTAGGAGTTATGAGTTTGGAGTTTGGAGTTAGGAGTTTGGGGTTTGGAGTTTGGAATTAGGAGTTATGAGTTTGGAATTTGGAGTTTGGAGTTTGGAGTTTGGAGTTAGGAGTTTCGAGTTAGGAGTTTGGAGTTAGGAGTTAGGAGTTTGGAGTTAGGAGTTAGGAGTTATGAGTTTGGAGTTTGGAGTTAGGAGTTTGGAGTTTGGAGTTTGGAATTAGGAGTTATGAGTTTGGAGTTTGGAGTTAGGAGTTTGGAGTTTGGAGTTAGGAGTTCGGAGTTAGGAGTTAGGAGTTCGGAGTTTGGAGTTTGGAGCTTCGAGTTAGGAGTTTGGAGTTAGGAGTTAGGAGCTAGGAGTTTGGAATTTGGAGTTTGGAGTTTGGAGTTTGGAGTTAGGAGTTTCGAGTTAGGAGTTTGGAGTTAGGAGTTAGGAGTTTGGAGTTAGGAGTTAGGAGTTATGAGTTTGGAGTTTGGAGTTAGGAGTTTGGAGTTTGGAGTTTGGAATTAGGAGTTATGAGTTTGGAGTTTGGAGTTAGGAGTTTGGAGTTTGGAGTTAGGAGTTCGGAGTTAGGAGTTAGGAGTTCGGAGTTTGGAGTTTGGAGTTAGGAGTTAGGAGTTTGGAGTTAGGAGTTTGGAGTTTGGAGTTAGGAGTTTGGTGTTAAGAGTTAGGGGTTAAGAGTTAGGAGTTAGGAGTTTGGAATTTGGAGTTAGGAGTTAGGAGTTTGGAGTTAAAAGTTAGCAGTTTGAAATTTGGAGTTAGCAGTTAGGAGTTTAGAGTTAGGCGTTAGGAGTCTGGAGTTTGGAGTTTGGAGTTTGGAGTTAGGAGTTTCGAGTTAGGAATTAGGAGTTTGGAGTTTGGAGTTAAGAGTTTGGAGTTTGGAGTTTGGAGTTTGGAGTTTGGAGTTAAGAGTTAGGGGTTAAGAGTTAGGAGTTAGGAGTTAGGAGTTTGGAGTTAGGAGTTAGGAGCTCCGAGTTAGGAGTTTGGAGTTAGGAGTTAGGAGTTAGGAGTTTGGAGTTAGAAGTTAGGAGTTTGGAATTTGGAGTTAGCAGTTAGGAGTTTAGAGTTAGGAGTTAGGAGTCTGGAATTTGGAGTTTGGTGTTTGGAGTTAGGAGTTTCGAGTTAGGAATTACGAGTTTGGAGTTAGGAGTTTGGAGTTTGGAGTTAGGAGTTAGGAGTTTGGAGTTTGGAGTTTGGAGTTAGGAGTTTGGAGTTAAGAGTTAGGGGTTAAGAGTTAGGAGTTAGGAGTTAGGAGTTTGGAGTTAGGAGTTAGGAGCTCCGAGTTAGGAATTTGGAGTTAGGAGTTAGGAGTTAGGAGTTTGGAGTTTCGAGTTAGGAGTTAGGAGCTGGAGTTTGGAGTTAGGAGTTAAGAGTTACGGGTTAAGAGTTAGGAGTTAGGAGTCTGGAGTTTGGAGTTAGGAGCTTGGAGTTAGGAGTTTGGAGTTTGGAGTTAGGAATTTGGAGATAGGAGTTAGGAGTTAGGAGTTTGGAGTTTGGAGTTAGGAGTTTGGAGTTAGGAGTTTGGAGTTTGGAGTTAGGAGTTACGAGTTTAGAGTTTGGAGTTAGGAGATTGGAGGTTGGAGTTAGGAGTTAGGAGTTTGGAGTATGGAGTTAGGAGTTTGCAGTTTGGAGTTAGGAGTTAGGAGTTTGGAGATAGGAGTTAGGAGTTAGGAGTTTGGAGTTTGGAGTTAGGAATTTGGAGTTAGGAGTTTGGAGTTTCGAGTTAGGAGTTTGGAGTTAGGAGTTTGGAGTTAGGAGTTAGGAGTTTGGAGTTTGGAGTTAGGAGTTTGGAGTTAGGAGTTAGGAGTTTGGAGTTAGGAGTTTCGAGTTAGGAGTTAGGAGTTAGGAGTTAGGAGATTGGAGTTTGGAGTTAGGAGTTAGGAGTTTGGAGTTAGCAGTTAGGAGTTAGGAGTTTGGAGTTTGGAGTTCGGAGTTAGGAGTTAGGAGTTGGAGTTTGGACTTTGGAGTTAGGAGTTGGAGTTAAGAGTTTGGAGTTAGGAGTTAGGAGTTAGGAATTTGGAGTTTGGAGTTAGGAGTTAGGAGCTAGGAGTTTGGAATTTGGAGTTTGGAGTTTGGAGTTTGGAGTTAGGAGTTTGGAGTTAAGAGTTAGGGGTTAAGAGTTAGGAGTTAGGAGTTAGGAGTTTGGAGTTAGGAGTTAGGAGCTCCGAGTTAGGAATTTGGAGTTAGGAGTTAGGAGTTAGGAGTTTGGAGTTTCGAGTTAGGAGTTAGGAGCTGGAGTTTGGAGTTAGGAGTTAAGAGTTACGGGTTAAGAGTTAGGAGTTAGGAGTCTGGAGTTTGGAGTTAGGAGCTTGGAGTTAGGAGTTTGGAGTTTGGAGTTAGGAATTTGGAGATAGGAGTTAGGAGTTAGGAGTTTGGAGTTTGGAGTTAGGAGTTTGGAGTTAGGAGTTTGGAGTTTGGAGTTAGGAGTTACGAGTTTAGAGTTTGGAGTTAGGAGATTGGAGGTTGGAGTTAGGAGTTAGGAGTTTGGAGTATGGAGTTAGGAGTTTGCAGTTTGGAGTTAGGAGTTAGGAGTTTGGAGATAGGAGTTAGGAGTTAGGAGTTTGGAGTTTGGAGTTAGGAATTTGGAGTTAGGAGTTTGGAGTTTCGAGTTAGGAGTTTGGAGTTAGGAGTTTGGAGTTAGGAGTTAGGAGTTTGGAGTTTGGAGTTAGGAGTTTGGAGTTAGGAGTTAGGAGTTTGGAGTTAGGAGTTTCGAGTTAGGAGTTAGGAGTTAGGAGTTAGGAGATTGGAGTTTGGAGTTAGGAGTTAGGAGTTTGGAGTTAGCAGTTAGGAGTTAGGAGTTTGGAGTTTGGAGTTCGGAGTTAGGAGTTAGGAGTTGGAGTTTGGACTTTGGAGTTAGGAGTTGGAGTTAAGAGTTTGGAGTTAGGAGTTAGGAGTTAGGAATTTGGAGTTTGGAGTTAGGAGTTAGGAGCTAGGAGTTTGGAATTTGGAGTTTGGAGTTTGGAGGTTGGAGTTAGGAGTTTCGAGTTAGGAGTTTGGAGTTAGGAGTTAGGAGTTAGGAGTTTGGAGTTTGAAGTTAGGAGTTATGAGTTTGGAGTTTGGAGTTAGGAGTTTGGAGTTTGGAGTTAGGAGTTCGGAGTTAGGAGTTCGGAGTTTGGAGTTTGGAGTTAGGAGTTTGGAGTTAAGAGTTAGGGGTTAAGAGTTAGGAGTTAGGAGTTAGGAGTTTGGCGTTAGGAGTTAGGAGCTTCGAGTTAGGAGTTAGGAGTTTGGAGTTAGGAGTTAGGAGTTAGGAGTTTGGAGCATCGAGTTAGGAGTTAGGAGCTGGAGTTTGGAGTTAGGAGTTAAGAGTTAGGGGTTAAGAGTTAGGTGTTAGGAGTTAGGAGTTTGGAGTTAGGAGTTAGGAGTTAGGAGTCTGGAGTTTGGAGTTTGGAGTTTGGAGTTAGGAGTTTCTAGTTAGGTGTTAGTAGTTTGGAGTTAGGAGTCAGGAGTTTGGAGTTAGGAGTTAGGAGTTAGGAGTTTGGAGTTTCGAGTTAGGAGTTAGGAGCTGGAGTTTGGAGTTAGGAGTTAAGAGTTAGGGGTTAAGAGTTAGGAGTTAGGAGTTAGGAGTTTGTTGTCAAGAGTTAGGAGTTTGGAGTCTGGAGTTTGGAGTTTGGAGTTTGGAGTTAGGAGTTTCGAGTTAGGAGTTAGTAGTTTGGAGTTAGGAGTCAGGAGTTCGGAGTTTGGAGTTTGGAGTTAGGAGTTTGGAGTTAGGAGTTAGGAGTTAGGAGTTTGGAGTTTGGAGTTTTGAGTTAGGAGCTAGGAGCTAGGAGTTTGGAGTTAGGAGTTAGGAGTTTGGAGTTAGGAGTTAGGAGTTTGGAGTATGGAGTTAGGAGTTAGGAGTTAGGAGTTAGTAGTTTGGAGTTAGGAGTTAGTAGTTTGGAGTTAGGAGTTTGGAGGTTGGAGTTAGGAGTTAGGAGTTAGGAGTTTGGAGTTAGGAGTTTGGAGTTAGGAGTTTGGAGTTAGGAGTTTGGAGTTCGGAGTTTGGAGATTGGAGTTAGTAGTTTGGAGTTTGGAGTTAGTAATTTGGAGTTTGGAGTTAGGAGTTAGGAGTTTGGAGTTTCGAGTTAGGAGTTTGGAGTTAGGAGTTACGGGTTAAGAGTTAGGAGTTAGGAGTTAGGAGTTTGGAGTTAGGAGTTAGGAGTCAGGAGTTTGGAGTTTGGGGTTTGGAGTTAGGTGTTTCGAGTTAGGAGTTAGGAGTTAGGAGTTTGGAGTTTGGAGTTAGGAGTTAGGAGTTTGGAGGTAGCAGTTAGGAGTTAGGAGTTTGCAGTTTGGAGTTCGGAGTTTGGAGTTTGGAGTTAGGAGTTTCGAGTTAGGAATTAGGAGTTTGGAGTTAGGAGTTAGGAGTTTGGAGTTTGGAGTTAGGAGTTTGGAGTTAGGAGTTAGGAGTTTGGAGTTTGGAGTTTGGAGTTAGGAGTTTGGAGTTAAGAGTTAGGGGTTAAGAGTTAGGAGTTAGGAGTTAGGAGTTTGGAGTTAGGAGTTAGGAGCTCCGAGTTAGGAGTTTGGAGTTAGGAGTTAGGAGTTAGGAGTTTGGAGTCAGAAGTTAGGAGTTTGGAATTTGGAGTTAGCAGTTAGGAGTTTCGAGTTAGGAATTAGGAGTATGGAGTTAGGAGTTAGGAGTTTGGAGTTTGGAGTTAGGAGTTTGGAGTTATGAGTTAGGAGTTTGGAGTTTGGAGTTTGGAGTTAGGAGATTGGAGTTAAGAGTTAGGGGTTAAGAGTTAGGAGTTAGGAGGTAGGAGTTTGGAGTTAGGAGTTAGGAGCTCCGAGTTAGGAGTTTGGAGTTAGGAGTTAGGAGTTAGGAGTATGGAGTTTCGAGTTAGGAGTTAGGAGCTGGAGTTTGGAGTTCGGAGTTAAGAGTTAGGGGTTAAGAGTTAGGAGTTAGGAGTCTGGAGTTTGGAGTTAGGAGTTTGGAGTTTGGAGTTAGGAGTTTGGAGTTAGGAGTTTGGAGTTTGGAGTTAGGAGTTACGAGTTTAGAGTTTGGAGTTAGGAGTTTGGAGGTTGGAGTTAGGAGTTAGGAGTTTGGAGTATGGAGTAAGGAGTTTGCAGTTTGGAGTTAGGAGTTAGGAGTTTGGAGATAGGAGTTAGGAGTTAGGAGTTTGGAGTTTGGAGTTAGGAGTTTGGAGTTAGGAGTTTGGAGCTTCGAGTTAGGAGTTTGGAGTTTGGAGTTAGGAGTTTGGAGTTAGGAGTTAGGAGTTTGGAGTTTGGGGTTTGGAGTTAGGAGTTTCGAGTTAGGAGTTAGGAGTTAGGAGATTGGAGTTTGGAGTTAGGAGTTAGGAGTTTGGAGTTAGCAGTTAGGAGTTAGGAGTTTGGAGTTTGGAGTTCGGAGTTAGGAGTTACGAGTTAGGAGTTTGGACTTTGGAGTTAGGAGTTGGAGTTAAGAGTTTGGAGTTAGGAGTTAGGAGTTAGGAGTTTGGAGTTTGGAGTTAGGAGTTAGGAGCTAGGAGTTTGGAATTTGGAGTTTGGAGTTTGGAGTTAGGAGTTTGGAGTTTGGAGTTAGGAGTTTCGAGTTAGGAGTTTGGAGTTAGGAGTTAGGAGTTTGGAGTTTGGAGTTAGGAGTTATGAGTTTGGAGTTTGGAGTTAGGAGTTTGGAGTTTGGAGTTTGGAGTTAGGAGTTATGAGTTTGGAGTTTGGAGTTAGGAGTTTGGAGTTTGGAGTTAGGAGTTCGGAGTTAGGAGTTAGGAGTTCGGAGTTTGGAGTTTGGAGTTAGGAGTTAGGAGTTTGGAGTTAGGAGTTTGGAGTTTGGAGTTAGGAGTTTGGTGTTAAGAGTTAGGGGTTAAGAGTTAGGAGTTAGGAGTTTGGAATTTGGAGTTAGGAGTTAGGAGTTTGGAGTTAAAAGTTAGCAGTTTGGAATTTGGAGTTAGCAGTTAGGAGTTTAGAGTTAGGCGTTAGGAGTCTGGAGTTTGGAGTTTGGAGTTTGGAGTTAGGAGTTTCGAGTTAGGAATTAGGAGTTTGGAGTTAGGAGTTAGGAGTTTGGAGTTTGGAGTTAAGAGTTTGGAGTTTGGAGTTTGGAGTTTGGAGTTTGGAGTTAAGAGTTAGGGGTTAAGAGTTAGGAGTTAGGAGTTAGGAGTTTGGAGTTAGGAGTTAGGAGCTCCGAGTTAGGAGTTTGGAGTTAGGAGTTAGGAGTTAGGAGTTTGGAGTTAGAAGTTAGGAGTTTGGAATTTGGAGTTAGCAGTTAGGAGTTTAGAGTTAGGAGTTAGGAGTCTGGAATTTGGAGTTTGGTGTTTGGAGTTAGGAGTTTCGAGTTAGGAATTACGAGTTTGGAGTTAGGAGTTTGGAGTTTGGAGTTAGGAGTTAGGAGTTTGGAGTTTGGAGTTTGGAGTTAGGAGTTTGGAGTTAAGAGTTAGGGGTTAAGAGTTAGGAGTTAGGAGTTAGGAGTTTGGAGTTAGGAGTTAGGAGCTTCGAGTTAGGAATTTGGAGTTAGGAGTTAGGAGTTAGGAGTTTGGAGTTTCAAGTTAGGAGTTAGGAGCTGGAGTTTGGAGTTAGGAGTTAAGAGTTACGGGTTAAGAGTTAGGAGTTAGGAGTCTGGAGTTTGGAGTTAGGAGTTTGGAGTTAGGAGTTAGGAGTTTGGAGTTTGGAGTTTGGAGTTTGGAGTTAGGAGTTACGAGTTTAGAGTTTGGAGTTAGGAGTTTGGAGGTTGGAGTTAGGAGTTAGGAGTTTGGAGTATGGAGTTAGGAGTTAGGAGCTCCGAGTTAGGAGTTTGGAGTTAGGAGTTAGGAGTTAGGAGTTTGGAGTCAGAAGTTAGGAGTTTGGAATTTGGAGTTAGCAGTTAGGAGTTTCGAGTTAGGAATTAGGAGTATGGAGTTAGGAGTTAGGAGTTTGGAGTTTGGAGTTAGGAGTTTGGAGTTATGAGTTAGGAGTTTGGAGTTTGGAGTTTGGAGTTAGGAGTTTGGAGTTAAGAGTTAGGGGTTAAGAGTTAGGAGTTAGGAGGTAGGAGTTTGGAGTTAGGAGTTAGGAGCTCCGAGTTAGGAGTTTGGAGTTAGGAGTTAGGAGTTAGGAGTATGGAGTTTCGAGTTAGGAGTTAGGAGCTGGAGTTTGGAGTTCGGAGTTAAGAGTTAGGGGTTAAGAGTTAGGAGTTAGGAGTCTGGAGTTTGGAGTTAGGAGTTTGGAGTTTGGAGTTAGGAGTTTGGAGTTAGGAGTTTGGAGTTTGGAGTTAGGAGTTACGAGTTTAGAGTTTGGAGTTAGGAGTTTGGAGGTTGGAGTTAGGAGTTAGGAGTTTGGAGTATGGAGTAAGGAGTTTGCAGTTTGGAGTTAGGAGTTAGGAGTTTGGAGATAGGAGTTAGGAGTTAGGAGTTTGGAGTTTGGAGTTAGGAGTTTGGAGTTAGGAGTTTGGAGCTTCGAGTTAGGAGTTTGGAGTTTGGAGTTAGGAGTTTGGAGTTAGGAGTTAGGAGTTTGGAGTTTGGGGTTTGGAGTTAGGAGTTTCGAGTTAGGAGTTAGGAGTTAGGAGATTGGAGTTTGGAGTTAGGAGTTAGGAGTTTGGAGTTAGCAGTTAGGAGTTAGGAGTTTGGAGTTTGGAGTTCGGAGTTAGGAGTTACGAGTTAGGAGTTTGGACTTTGGAGTTAGGAGTTGGAGTTAAGAGTTTGGAGTTAGGAGTTAGGCGTTAGGAGTTTGGAGTTTGGAGTTAGGAGTTAGGAGCTAGGAGTTTGGAATTTGGAGTTTGGAGTTTGGAGTTAGGAGTTTGGAGTTTGGAGTTAGGAGTTTCGAGTTAGGAGTTTGGAGTTAGGAGTTAGGAGTTTGGAGTTTGGAGTTAGGAGTTATGAGTTTGGAGTTTGGAGTTACGAGTTTGGAGTTTGGAGTTTGGAGTTAGGAGTTATGAGTTTGGAGTTTGGAGTTAGGAGTTTGGAGTTAGGAGTTCGGAGTTAGGAGTTAGGAGTTCGGAGTTTGGAGTTTGGAGTTAGGAGTTAGGAGTTTGGAGTTAGGAGTTTGGAGTTTGGAGTTAGGAGTTTGGTGTTAAGAGTTAGGGGTTAAGAGTTAGGAGTTAGGAGTTTGGAATTTGGAGTTAGGAGTTAGGAGTTTGGAGTTAAAAGTTAGCAGTTTGGAATTTGGAGTTAGCAGTTAGGAGTTTAGAGTTAGGCGTTAGGAGTCTGGAGTTTGGAGTTTGGAGTTTGGAGTTAGGAGTTTCGAGTTAGGAATTAGGAGTTTGGAGTTAGGAGTTAGGAGTTTGGAGTTTGGAGTTAAGAGTTTGGAGTTTGGAGTTTGGAGTTTGGAGTTTGGAGTTAAGAGTTAGGGGTTAAGAGTTAGGAGTTAGGAGTTAGGAGTTTGGAGTTAGGAGTTAGGAGCTCCGAGTTAGGAGTTTGGAGTTAGGAGTTAGGAGTTAGGAGTTTGGAGTTAGAAGTTAGGAGTTTGGAATTTGGAGTTAGCAGTTAGGAGTTTAGAGTTAGGAGTTAGGAGTCTGGAATTTGGAGTTTGGTGTTTGGAGTTAGGAGTTTGGAGTTAGGAGTTTGGAGTTTGGAGTTAGGAGTAAGGAGTTTGGAGTTTGGAGTTTGGAGTTAGGAGTTTGGAGTTAAGAGTTAGGGGTTAAGAGTTAGGAGTTAGGAGTTAGGAGTTTGGAGTTAGGAGTTAGGAGCTCCGAGTTAGGAATTTGGAGTTAGGAGTTAGGAGTTAGGAGTTTGGAGTTTCGAGTTAGGAGTTAGGAGCTGGAGTTTGGAGTTAGGAGTTAAGAGTTACGGGTTAAGAGTTAGGAGTTAGGAGTCTGGAGTTTGGAGTTAGGAGCTTGGAGTTAGGAGTTTGGAGTTTGGAGTTAGGAATTTGGAGATAGGAGTTAGGAGTTAGGAGTTTGGAGTTTGGAGTTAGGAGTTTGGAGTTAGGAGTTTGGAGTTTGGAGTTAGGAGTTACGAGTTTAGAGTTTGGAGTTAGGAGTTTGGAGGTTGGAGTTAGGAGTTAGGAGTTTGGAGTATGGAGTTAGGAGTTTGCAGTTTGGAGTTAGGAGTTAGGAGTTTGGAGATAGGAGTTAGGAGTTAGGAGTTTGGAGTTTGGAGTTAGGAGTTTGGAGTTAGGAGTTTGGAGTTTCGAGTTAGGAGTTTGGAGTTAGGAGTTAGGAGTTAGGAGTTTGGAGTTTGGAGTTAGGAGTTTGGAGTTAGGAGTTAGGAGTTTGGAGTTTGGGGTTTGGAGTTAAGAGTTTCGAGTTAGGAGTTAGGAGTTAGGAGTTAGGAGATTGGAGTTTGGAGTTAGGAGTTAGGAGTTTGGAGTTAGCAGTTAGGAGTTAGGAGTTTGGAGTTTGGAGTTCGGAGTTAGGAGTTAGGAGTTGGAGTTTGGACTTTGGAGTTAGGAGTTGGAGTTAAGAGTTTGGAGTTAGGAGTTAGGAGTTAGGAATTTGGAGTTTGGAGTTAGGAGTTAGGAGCTAGGAGTTTGGAATTTGGAGTTTGGAGTTTGGAGGTTGGAGTTAGGAGTTTCGAGTTAGGAGTTTGGAGTTAGGAGTTAGGAGTTAGGAGTTTGGAGTTTGAAGTTAGGAGTTATGAGTTTGGAGTTTGGAGTTAGGAGTTTGGAGTTTGGAGTTTGGAGTTTGGAGTTAGGAGTTTGGAGTTAAGAGTTAGGGGTTAAGAGTTAGGAGTTAGGAGTTAGGAGTTTGGCGTTAGGAGTTAGGAGCTTCGAGTTAGGAGTTAGGAGTTTGGAGTTAGGAGTTAGGAGTTAGGAGTTTGGAGCATCGAGTTAGGAGTTAGGAGCTGGAGTTTGGAGTTAGGAGTTAAGAGTTAGGGGTTAAGAGTTAGGTGTTAGGAGTTAGGAGTTTGGAGTTAGGAGTTAGGAGTTAGGAGCCTGGAGTTTGGAGTTTGGAGTTTGGAGTTAGGAGTTTCTAGTTAGGTGTTAGTAGTTTGGAGTTAGGAGTCAGGAGTTTGGAGTTAGGAGTTAGGAGTTAGGAGTTTGGAGTTTCGAGTTAGGAGTTAGGAGCTGGAGTTTGGAGTTAGGAGTTAAGAGTTAGGGGTTAAGAGTTAGGAGTTAGGAGTTAGGAGTTTGTTGTCAGGAGTTAGGAGTTTGGAGTCTGGAGTTTGGAGTTTGGAGTTTGGAGTTAGGAGTTTCGAGTTAGGAGTTAGTAGTTTGGAGTTAGGAGTTAGGAGTTCGGAGTTTGGAGTTTGGAGTTAGGAGTTTGGAGTTAGGAGTTAGGAGTTTGGTGTTTGGAGTTTTGAGTTAGGAGCTAGGAGCTAGGAGTTTGGAGTTAGGAGTTAGGAGTTTGGAGTTAGGAGTTTGGAGTTTGGAGTTCGGAGTTTGGAGATTGGAGTTAGTAGTTTGGAGTTTGGAGTTAGTAATTTGGAGTTTGGAGTTAGGAGTTAGGAGTTTGGAGTTTCGAGTTAGGAGTTTGGAGTTAGGAGTTACGGGTTAAGAGTTAGGAGTTAGGAGTTAGGAGTTTGGAGTTAGGAGTTAGGAGTCAGGAGTTTGGAGTTTGGAGTTAGGAGTTAGGAGTTTGGAGTTAGCAGTTAGGAGTTAGGAGTTTGCAGTTTGGAGTTCGGAGTTAGGAGCTTGGAGTTAGGAGTTAGGAGTTAGCAGTTAGGAGTTAGGAGTTTGCAGTTTGGAGTTCGGAGTTAGGAGCTTGGAGTTAGGAGTTAGGAGTTTGGAGTTAGCAGTTAGGAGTTAGGAGTTTGCAGTTTGGAGTTCGGAGTTAGGAGCTTGGAGTTAGGAGTTAGGAGTTTGGAATTTGGAGTTAGGAGTTAGGAGTTTAGGAGTTAGGAGTTAGGAGTTTGGAGTTTGGACTTTGGAGTTAGGAGTTAAGAGTTTGGAGTTAGGAGTTAGGAGTTAGGAGTTTGGAGTTAGGAGTTTGGAGGTTGGAGTTAGGAGTTAGGAGTTTGGAGTATAGAGTTAGGAGTTTGGAGTTAGGAGTTTGGAGATAGGAGTTAGGAGTTAGGAGTTTGGAGTTTGGAGTTAGGAGTTTGGAGTTAGGAGTTTGGAGTTTCGAGTTAGGAGTTTGGAGTTAGGAGTTAGGAGTTAGGAGTTTGGAGTTTGGAGTTAGGAGTTTGGAGTTAGGAGTTAGGAGTTTGGAGTTTGGGGTTTGGAGTTAGGAGTTTCGAGTTAGGAGTTAGGAGTTAGGAGTTAGGAGATTGGAGTTTGGAGTTAGGAGTTAGCAGTTTGGAGTTAGCAGTTAAGAGTTAGGAGTTTGGAGTTTGGAGTTCGGAGTTAGGAGTTAGGAGTTGGAGTTTGGACTTTGGAGTTAGGAGTTTGGAGTTAGGAGTTTGGAGTTAGGAGTTTGGAGTTTGAAGTTAGGAGTTATGAGTTTGGAGTTTGGAGTTAGGAGTTTGGAGTTTGGAGTTAGGAGTTTGGAGTTTGAAGTTAGGAGTTATGAGTTTGGAGTTTGGAGTTAGGAGTTTGGAGTTTGGAGTTCGGAGTTAGGAGTTAGGAGTTGGAGTTTGGACTTTGGAGTTAGGAGTTGGAGTTAAGAGTTTGGAGTTAGGAATTAGGAGTTAGGAATTTGGAGTTTGGAGTTAGGAGTTAGGAGCTAGGAGTTTGGAATTTGGAGTTTGGAGTTTGGAGGTTGGAGTTAGGAGTTTCGAGTTAGGAGTTTGGAGTTAGGAGTTTGGAGTTAGGAGTTTGGAGTTTGAAGTTAGGAGTTATGAGTTTGGAGTTTGGAGTTAGGAGTTTGGAGTTTGGAGTTAGGAGTTCGGAGTTAGGAGTTCGGAGTTTGGAGTTTGGAGTTTGGAGTTAGGAGTTTGGAGTTAAGAGTTAGGGGTTAAGAGTTAGGAGTTAGGAGTTAGGAGTTTGGCGTTACGAGTTAGGAGCTTCGAGTTAGGAGTTAGGAGTTTGGAGTTAGGAGTTAGGAGTTAGGAGTTTGGAGCATCGAGTTTAGGAGTTAGGAGCTGGAGTTTGGAGTTAGGAGTTTGCAGTTTGGAGTTAGGAGTTAGGAGTTTGGAGATAGGAGTTAGGAGTTAGGAGTTTGGAGTTTGGAGTTAGGAGTTTGGAGTTAGGAGTTTGGAGTTTCGAGTTAGGAGTTTGGAGTTAGGAGTTTGGAGTTAGGAGTTAGGAGTTTGGAGTTTGGAGTTAGGAGTTTGGAGTTAGGAGTTAGGAGTTTGGAGTTTGGGGTTTGGAGTTAGGAGTTTCGAGTTAGGAGTTAGGAGTTAGGAGTTAGGAGATTGGAGTTTGGAGTTTGGAGTTAGGAGTTAGGAGTTTGGAGTTAGCAGTTAGGAGTTAGGAGTTTGGAGTTTGGAGTTCGGAGTTAGGAGTTAGGAGTTGGAGTTTGGACTTTGGAGTTAGGAGTTGGAGTTAAGAGTTTGGAGTTAGGAGTTAGGAGTTAGGAATTTGGAGTTTGGAGTTAGGAGTTAGGAGCTAGGAGTTTGGAATTTGGAGTTTGGAGTTTGGAGGTTGGAGTTAGGAGTTTCGAGTTAGGAGTTTGGAGTTAGGAGTTAGGAGTTAGGAGTTTGGAGTTTGAAGTTAGGAGTTATGAGTTTGGAGTTTGGAGTTAGGAGTTTGGAGTTTGGAGTTAGGAGTTCGGAGTTAGGAGTTCGGAGTTTGGAGTTTGGAGTTAGGAGTTTGGAGTTAAGAGTTAGGGGTTAAGAGTTAGGAGTTAGGAGTTAGGAGTTTGGCGTTAGGAGTTAGGAGCTTCGAGTTAGGAGTTAGGAGTTTGGAGTTAGGAGTTAGGAGTTAGGAGTTTGGAGCATCGAGTTAGGAGTTAGGAGCTGGAGTTTGGAGTTAGGAGTTAAGAGTTAGGGGTTAAGAGTTAGGTGTTAGGAGTTAGGAGTTTGGAGTTAGGAGTTAGGAGTTAGGAGTCTGGAGTTTGGAGTTTGGAGTTTGGAGTTAGGAGTTTCTAGTTAGGTGTTAGTAGTTTGGAGTTAGGAGTCAGGAGTTTGGAGTTAGGAGTTAGGAGTTAGGAGTTTGGAGTTTCGAGTTAGGAGTTAGGAGCTGGAGTTTGGAGTTAGGAGTTAAGAGTTAGGGGTTAAGAGTTAGGAGTTAGGAGTTAGGAGTTTGTTGTCAGGAGTTAGGAGTTTGGAGTCTGGAGTTTGGAGTTTGGAGTTTGGAGTTAGGAGTTTCGAGTTAGGAGTTAGTAGTTTGGAGTTAGGAGTCAGGAGTTCGGAGTTTGGAGTTTGGAGTTAGGAGTTTGGAGTTAGGAGTTAGGAGTTAGGAGTTTGGAGTTTGGAGTTTTGAGTTAGGAGCTAGGAGCTAGGAGTTTGGAGTTAGGAGTTAGGAGTTTGGAGTTAGGAGTTAGGAGTTTGGAGTATGGAGTTAGGAGTTAGGAGTTAGGAGTTAGTAGTTTGGAGTTAGGAGTTAGTAGTTTGGAGTTAGGAGTTTGGAGGTTGGAGTTAGGAGTTAGGAGTTAGGAGTTTGGAGTTAGGAGTTTGGAGTTAGGAGTTTGGAGTTAGGAGTTTGGAGTTCGGAGTTTGGAGATTGGAGTTAGTAGTTTGGAGTTTGGAGTTAGTAATTTGGAGTTTGGAGTTAGGAGTTAGGAGTTTGGAGTTTCGAGTTAGGAGTTTGGAGTTAGGAGTTACGGGTTAAGAGTTAGGAGTTAGGAGTTAGGAGTTTGGAGTTAGGAGTTAGGAGTCAGGAGTTTGGAGTTTGGGGTTTGGAGTTAGGTGTTTCGAGTTAGGAGTTAGGAGTTAGGAGTTTGGAGTTTGGAGTTAGGAGTTAGGAGTTTGGAGGTAGCAGTTAGGAGTTAGGAGTTTGCAGTTTGGAGTTCGGAGTTTGGAGTTTGGAGTTAGGAGTTTCGAGTTAGGAATTAGGAGTTTGGAGTTAGGAGTTAGGAGTTTGGAGTTTGGAGTTAGGAGTTTGGAGTTAGGAGTTAGGAGTTTGGAGTTTGGAGTTTGGAGTTAGGAGTTTGGAGTTAAGAGTTAGGGGTTAAGAGTTAGGAGTTAGGAGTTAGGAGTTTGGAGTTAGGAGTTAGGAGCTCCGAGTTAGGAGTTTGGAGTTAGGAGTTAGGAGTTAGGAGTTTGGAGTTAGAAGTTAGGAGTTTGGAATTTGGAGTTAGCAGTTAGGAGTTTCGAGTTAGGAATTAGGAGTATGGAGTTAGGAGTTAGGAGTTTGGAGTTTGGAGTTAGGAGTTTGGAGTTATGAGTTAGGAGTTTGGAGTTTGGAGTTTGGAGTTAGGAGTTTGGAGTTAAGAGTTAGGGGTTAAGAGTTAGGAGTTAGGAGGTAGGAGTTTGGAGTTAGGAGTTAGGAGCTCCGAGTTAGGAGTTTGGAGTTAGGAGTTAGGAGTTAGGAGTATGGAGTTTCGAGTTAGGAGTTAGGAGCTGGAGTTTGGAGTTCGGAGTTAAGAGTTAGGGGTTAAGAGTTAGGAGTTAGGAGTCTGGAGTTTGGAGTTAGGAGTTTGGAGTTTGGAGTTAGGAGTTACGAGTTTAGAGTTTGGAGTTAGGAGTTTGGAGGTTGGAGTTAGGAGTTAGGAGTTTGGAGTATGGAGTAAGGAGTTTGCAGTTTGGAGTTAGGAGTTAGGAGTTTGGAGATAGGAGTTAGGAGTTAGGAGTTTGGAGTTTGGAGTTAGGAGTTACGAGTTTAGAGTTTGGAGTTAGGAGTTTGGAGGTTGGAGTTAGGAGTTAGGAGTTTGGAGTATGGAGTAAGGAGTTTGCAGTTTGGAGTTAGGAGTTAGGAGTTTGGAGATAGGAGTTAGGAGTTAGGAGTTTGGAGTTTGGAGTTAGGAGTTTGGAGCTTCGAGTTAGGAGTTTGGAGTTTGGAGTTAGGAGTTTGGAGTTAGGAGTTAGGAGTTTGGAGTTTGGGGTTTGGAGTTAGGAGTTTCGAGTTAGGAGTTAGGAGTTAGGAGATTGGAGTTTGGAGTTAGGAGTTAGGAGTTTGGAGTTAGCAGTTAGGAGTTAGGAGTTTGGAGTTTGGAGTTCGGAGTTAGGAGTTACGAGTTAGGAGTTTGGACTTTGGAGTTAGGAGTTGGAGTTAAGAGTTTGGAGTTAGGAGTTAGGAGTTAGGAGTTTCGAGTTAGGAATTAGGAGTTTGGAGTTAGGAGTTAGGAGTTTGGAGTTTGGAGTTAAGAGTTTGGAGTTTGGAGTTAAGAGTTAGGGGTTAAGAGTTAGGAGTTAGGAGTTAGGAGTTTGGAGTTAGGAGTTAGGAGCTCCGAGTTAGGAGTTTGGAGTTAGGAGTTAGGAGTTAGGAGTTTGGAGTTAGAAGTTAGGAGTTTGGAATTTGGAGTTAGCAGTTAGGAGTTTAGAGTTAGGAGTTAGGAGTCTGGAATTTGGAGTTTGGTGTTTGGAGTTAGGAGTTTCGAGTTAGGAATTACGAGTTTGGAGTTAGGAGTTTGGAGTTAGGAGTTAGGAGTCAGGAGTTTGGAGTTTGGGGTTTGGAGTTAGGTGTTTCGAGTTAGGAGTTAGGAGTTAGGAGTTTGGAGTTTGGAGTTAGGAGTTAGGAGTTTGGAGGTAGCAGTTAGGAGTTAGGAGTTTGCAGTTTGGAGTTCGGAGTTTGGAGTTTGGAGTTAGGAGTTTCGAGTTAGGAATTAGGAGTTTGGAGTTAGGAGTTAGGAGTTTGGAGTTTGGAGTTAGGAGTTTGGAGTTAGGAGTTAGGAGTTTGGAGTTTGGAGTTTGGAGTTAGGAGTTTGGAGTTAAGAGTTAGGGGTTAAGAGTTAGGAGTTAGGAGTTAGGAGTTTGGAGTTAGGAGTTAGGAGCTCCGAGTTAGGAGTTTGGAGTTAGGAGTTAGGAGTTAGGAGTTTGGAGTTTGGAGTTTGGAGTTAGGAGTTTCGAGTTAGGAATTAGGAGTTTGGAGTTAGGAGTTAGGAGTTTGGAGTTTGGAGTTAGGAGTTTGGAGTTAGGAGTTAGGAGTTTGGAGTTTGGAGTTTGGAGTTAGGAGTTTGGAGTTAAGAGTTAGGGGTTAAGAGTTAGGAGTTAGGAGTTAGGAGTTTGGAGTTAGGAGTTAGGAGCTCCGAGTTAGGAGTTTGGAGTTAGGAGTTAGGAGTTAGGAGTTTGGAGTTAGAAGTTAGGAGTTTGGAGTTTGGAGTTAGGAGTAAGGAGTTTGGAGTTTGGAGTTTGGAGTTAGGAGTTTGGAGTTAAGAGTTAGGGGTTAAGAGTTAGGAGTTAGGAGTTAGGAGTTTGGAGTTAGGAGTTAGGAGCTCCGAGTTAGGAATTTGGAGTTAGGAGTTAGGAGTTAGGAGTTTGGAGTTTCGAGTTAGGAGTTAGGAGCTGGAGTTTGGAGTTAGGAGCTTGGAGTTAGGAGTTTGGAGTTTGGAGTTTGGAGTTAGGAGTTTGGAGTTAGGAGTTTGGAGTTTGGAGTTAGGAGTTACGAGTTTAGAGTTTGGAGTTAGGAGTTTGGAGGTTGGAGTTAGGAGTTAGGAGTTTGGAGTATGGAGTTAGGAGTTTGCAGTTTGGAGTTAGGAGTTAGGAGTTTGGAGATAGGAGTTAGGAGTTAGGAGTTTGGAGTTTGGAGTTAGGAGTTTGGAGTTAGGAGTTTGGAGTTTCGAGTTAGGAGTTTGGAGTTAGGAGTTTGGAGTTAGGAGTTAGGAGTTTGGAGTTTGGAGTTAGGAGTTTGGAGTTAGGAGTTAGGAGTTTGGAGTTTGGGGTTTGGAGTTAAGAGTTTCGAGTTAGGAGTTAGGAGTTAGGAGTTAGGAGATTGGAGTTTGGAGTTAGGAGTTAGGAGTTTGGAGTTAGCAGTTAGGAGTTAGGAGTTTGGAGTTTGGAGTTCGGAGTTAGGAGTTAGGAGTTGGAGTTTGGACTTTGGAGTTAGGAGTTGGAGTTAAGAGTTTGGAGTTAGGAGTTAGGAGTTAGGAATTTGGAGTTTGGAGTTAGGAGTTAGGAGCTAGGAGTTTGGAATTTGGAGTTTGGAGTTTGGAGGTTGGAGTTAGGAGTTTCGAGTTAGGAGTTTGGAGTTAGGAGTTAGGAGTTAGGAGTTTGGAGTTTGAAGTTAGGAGTTATGAGTTTGGAGTTTGGAGTTAGGAGTTTGGAGTTTGGAGTTAGGAGTTCGGAGTTAGGAGTTCGGAGTTTGGAGTTTGGAGTTTGGAGTTAGGAGTTTGGAGTTAAGAGTTAGGGGTTAAGAGTTAGGAGTTAGGAGTTAGGAGTTTGGCGTTAGGAGTTAGGAGCTTCGAGTTAGGAGTTAGGAGTTTGGAGTTAGGAGTTAGGAGTTAGGAGTTTGGAGCATCGAGTTAGGAGTTAGGAGCTGGAGTTTGGAGTTAGGAGTTAAGAGTTAGGGGTTAAGAGTTAGGTGTTAGGAGTTAGGAGTTTGGAGTTAGGAGTTAGGAGTTAGGAGCCTGGAGTTTGGAGTTTGGAGTTTGGAGTTAGGAGTTTCTAGTTAGGTGTTAGTAGTTTGGAGTTAGGAGTCAGGAGTTTGGAGTTAGGAGTTAGGAGTTAGGAGTTTGGAGTTTCGAGTTAGGAGTTAGGAGCTGGAGTTTGGAGTTAGGAGTTAAGAGTTAGGGGTTAAGAGTTAGGAGTTAGGAGTTAGGAGTTTGTTGTCAGGAGTTAGGAGTTTGGAGTCTGGAGTTTGGAGTTTGGAGTTTGGAGTTAGGAGTTTCGAGTTAGGAGTTAGTAGTTTGGAGTTAGGAGTTAGGAGTTCGGAGTTTGGAGTTTGGAGTTAGGAGTTTGGAGTTAGGAGTTAGGAGTTTGGAGTTTGGAGTTTTGAGTTAGGAGCTAGGAGCTAGGAGTTTGGAGTTAGGAGTTAGGAGTTTGGAGTTAGGAGTTTGGAGTTTGGAGTTCGGAGTTTGGAGATTGGAGTTAGTAGTTTGGAGTTTGGAGTTAGTAATTTGGAGTTTGGAGTTAGGAGTTAGTAGTTTGGAGTTTCGAGTTAGGAGTTTGGAGTTAGGAGTTACGGGTTAAGAGTTAGGAGTTAGGAGTTAGGAGTTTGGAGTTAGGAGTTAGGAGTCAGGAGTTTGGAGTTTGGAGTTAGGAGTTAGGAGTTTGGAGTTAGCAGTTAGGAGTTAGGAGTTTGCAGTTTGGAGTTCGGAGTTAGGAGCTTGGAGTTAGGAGTTAGGAGTTAGCAGTTAGGAGTTAGGAGTTTGCAGTTTGGAGTTCGGAGTTAGGAGCTTGGAGTTAGGAGTTAGGAGTTTGGAGTTAGCAGTTAGGAGTTAGGAGTTTGCAGTTTGGAGTTCGGAGTTAGGAGCTTGGAGTTAGGAGTTAGGAGTTTGGAATTTGGAGTTAGGAGTTAGGAGTTTAGGAGTTAGGAGTTAGGAGTTTGGAGTTTGGACTTTGGAGTTAGGAGTTAAGAGTTTGGAGTTAGGAGTTAGGAGTTAGGAGTTTGGAGTTAGGAGTTTGGAGGTTGGAGTTAGGAGTTAGGAGTTTGGAGTATAGAGTTAGGAGTTTGGAGTTAGGAGTTTGGAGATAGGAGTTAGGAGTTAGGAGTTTGGAGTTTGGAGTTAGGAGTTTGGAGTTAGGAGTTTGGAGTTTCGAGTTAGGAGTTTGGAGTTAGGAGTTAGGAGTTAGGAGTTTGGAGTTTGGAGTTAGGAGTTTGGAGTTAGGAGTTAGGAGTTTGGAGTTTGGGGTTTGGAGTTAGGAGTTTCGAGTTAGGAGTTAGGAGTTAGGAGTTAGGAGATTGGAGTTTGGAGTTAGGAGTTAGCAGTTTGGAGTTAGCAGTTAAGAGTTAGGAGTTTGGAGTTTGGAGTTCGGAGTTAGGAGTTAGGAGTTGGAGTTTGGACTTTGGAGTTAGGAGTTGGAGTTAAGAGTTTGGAGTTAGGAATTAGGAGTTAGGAATTTGGAGTTTGGAGTTAGGAGTTAGGAGCTAGGAGTTTGGAATTTGGAGTTTGGAGTTTGGAGGTTGGAGTTAGGAGTTTCGAGTTAGGAGTTTGGAGTTAGGAGTTTGGAGTTAGGAGTTTGGAGTTTGAAGTTAGGAGTTATGAGTTTGGAGTTTGGAGTTAGGAGTTTGGAGTTTGGAGTTCGGAGTTAGGAGTTAGGAGTTGGAGTTTGGACTTTGGAGTTAGGAGTTGGAGTTAAGAGTTTGGAGTTAGGAATTAGGAGTTAGGAATTTGGAGTTTGGAGTTAGGAGTTAGGAGCTAGGAGTTTGGAATTTGGAGTTTGGAGTTTGGAGGTTGGAGTTAGGAGTTTCGAGTTAGGAGTTTGGAGTTAGGAGTTTGGAGTTAGGAGTTTGGAGTTTGAAGTTAGGAGTTATGAGTTTGGAGTTTGGAGTTAGGAGTTTGGAGTTTGGAGTTAGGAGTTCGGAGTTAGGAGTTCGGAGTTTGGAGTTTGGAGTTTGGAGTTAGGAGTTTGGAGTTAAGAGTTAGGGGTTAAGAGTTAGGAGTTAGGAGTTAGGAGTTTGGCGTTACGAGTTAGGAGCTTCGAGTTAGGAGTTAGGAGTTTGGAGTTAGGAGTTAGGAGTTAGGAGTTTGGAGCATCGAGTTAGGAGTTAGGAGCTGGAGTTTGGAGTTAGGAGTTTGCAGTTTGGAGTTAGGAGTTAGGAGTTTGGAGATAGGAGTTAGGAGTTAGGAGTTTGGAGTTTGGAGTTAGGAGTTTGGAGTTAGGAGTTTGGAGTTTCGAGTTAGGAGTTTGGAGTTAGGAGTTTGGAGTTAGGAGTTAGGAGTTTGGAGTTTGGAGTTAGGAGTTTGGAGTTAGGAGTTAGGAGTTAGGAGTTTGGAGTTAGGAGTTAGGAGTTTGGAGTTAGCAGTTAGGAGTTAGGAGTTTGGAGTTTGGAGTTCGGAGTTAGGAGTTAGGAGTTGGAGTTTGGACTTTGGAGTTAGGAGTTGGAGTTAAGAGTTTGGAGTTAGGAGTTAGGAGTTAGGAATTTGGAGTTTGGAGTTAGGAGTTAGGAGCTAGGAGTTTGGAATTTGGAGTTTGGAGTTTGGAGGTTGGAGTTAGGAGTTTCGAGTTAGGAGTTTGGAGTTAGGAGTTAGGAGTTAGGAGTTTGGAGTTTGAAGTTAGGAGTTATGAGTTTGGAGTTTGGAGTTAGGAGTTTGGAGTTTGGAGTTAGGAGTTCGGAGTTAGGAGTTCGGAGTTTGGAGTTTGGAGTTAGGAGTTTGGAGTTAAGAGTTAGGGGTTAAGAGTTAGGAGTTAGGAGTTAGGAGTTTGGCGTTAGGAGTTAGGAGCTTCGAGTTAGGAGTTAGGAGTTTGGAGTTAGGAGTTAGGAGTTAGGAGTTTGGAGCATCGAGTTAGGAGTTAGGAGCTGGAGTTTGGAGTTAGGAGTTAAGAGTTAGGGGTTAAGAGTTAGGTGTTAGGAGTTAGGAGTTTGGAGTTAGGAGTTAGGAGTTAGGAGTCTGGAGTTTGGAGTTTGGAGTTTGGAGTTAGGAGTTTCTAGTTAGGTGTTAGTAGTTTGGAGTTAGGAGTCAGGAGTTTGGAGTTAGGAGTTAGGAGTTAGGAGTTTGGAGTTTCGAGTTAGGAGTTAGGAGCTGGAGTTTGGAGTTAGGAGTTAAGAGTTAGGGGTTAAGAGTTAGGAGTTAGGAGTTAGGAGTTTGTTGTCAGGAGTTAGGAGTTTGGAGTCTGGAGTTTGGAGTTTGGAGTTTGGAGTTAGGAGTTTCGAGTTAGGAGTTAGTAGTTTGGAGTTAGGAGTCAGGAGTTCGGAGTTTGGAGTTTGGAGTTAGGAGTTTGGAGTTAGGAGTTAGGAGTTAGGAGTTTGGAGTTTGGAGTTTTGAGTTAGGAGCTAGGAGCTAGGAGTTTGGAGTTAGGAGTTAGGAGTTTGGAGTTAGGAGTTAGGAGTTTGGAGTATGGAGTTAGGAGTTAGGAGTTAGGAGTTAGTAGTTTGGAGTTAGGAGTTAGTAGTTTGGAGTTAGGAGTTTGGAGGTTGGAGTTAGGAGTTAGGAGTTAGGAGTTTGGAGTTAGGAGTTTGGAGTTAGGAGTTTGGAGTTAGGAGTTTGGAGTTCGGAGTTTGGAGATTGGAGTTAGTAGTTTGGAGTTTGGAGTTAGTAATTTGGAGTTTGGAGTTAGGAGTTAGGAGTTTGGAGTTTCGAGTTAGGAGTTTGGAGTTAGGAGTTACGGGTTAAGAGTTAGGAGTTAGGAGTTAGGAGTTTGGAGTTAGGAGTTAGGAGTCAGGAGTTCGGAGTTTGGGGTTTGGAGTTAGGTGTTTCGAGTTAGGAGTTAGGAGTTAGGAGTTTGGAGTTTGGAGTTAGGAGTTAGGAGTTTGGAGGTAGCAGTTAGGAGTTAGGAGTTTGCAGTTTGGAGTTCGGAGTTTGGAGTTTGGAGTTAGGAGTTTCGAGTTAGGAATTAGGAGTTTGGAGTTAGGAGTTAGGAGTTTGGAGTTTGGAGTTAGGAGTTTGGAGTTAGGAGTTAGGAGTTTGGAGTTTGGAGTTTGGAGTTAGGAGTTTGGAGTTAAGAGTTAGGGGTTAAGAGTTAGGAGTTAGGAGTTAGGAGTTTGGAGTTAGGAGTTAGGAGCTCCGAGTTAGGAGTTTGGAGTTAGGAGTTAGGAGTTAGGAGTTTGGAGTTAGAAGTTAGGAGTTTGGAATTTGGAGTTAGCAGTTAGGAGTTTCGAGTTAGGAATTAGGAGTATGGAGTTAGGAGTTAGGAGTTTGGAGTTTGGAGTTAGGAGTTTGGAGTTATGAGTTAGGAGTTTGGAGTTTGGAGTTTGGAGTTAGGAGTTTGGAGTTAAGAGTTAGGGGTTAAGAGTTAGGAGTTAGGAGGTAGGAGTTTGGAGTTAGGAGTTAGGAGCTCCGAGTTAGGAGTTTGGAGTTAGGAGTTAGGAGTTAGGAGTATGGAGTTTCGAGTTAGGAGTTAGGAGCTGGAGTTTGGAGTTCGGAGTTAAGAGTTAGGGGTTAAGAGTTAGGAGTTAGGAGTCTGGAGTTTGGAGTTAGGAGTTTGGAGTTTGGAGTTAGGAGTTTGGAGTTAGGAGTTTGGAGTTTGGAGTTAGGAGTTACGAGTTTAGAGTTTGGAGTTAGGAGTTTGGAGGTTGGAGTTAGGAGTTAGGAGTTTGGAGTATGGAGTAAGGAGTTTGCAGTTTGGAGTTAGGAGTTAGGAGTTTGGAGATAGGAGTTAGGAGTTAGGAGTTTGGAGTTTGGAGTTAGGAGTTTGGAGCTTCGAGTTAGGAGTTTGGAGTTTGGAGTTAGGAGTTTGGAGTTAGGAGTTAGGAGTTTGGAGTTTGGGGTTTGGAGTTAGGAGTTTCGAGTTAGGAGTTAGGAGTTAGGAGATTGGAGTTTGGAGTTAGGAGTTAGGAGTTTGGAGTTAGCAGTTAGGAGTTAGGAGTTTGGAGTTTGGAGTTCGGAGTTAGGAGTTACGAGTTAGGAGTTTGGACTTTGGAGTTAGGAGTTGGAGTTAAGAGTTTGGAGTTAGGAGTTAGGAGTTAGGAGTTTGGAGTTTGGAGTTAGGAGTTAGGAGCTAGGAGTTTGGAATTTGGAGTTTGGAGTTTGGAGTTAGGAGTTTGGAGTTTGGAGTTAGGAGTTTCGAGTTAGGAGTTTGGAGTTAAGAGTTAGGGGTTAAGAGTTAGGTGTTAGGAGTTAGGAGTTTGGAGTTAGGAGTTAGGAGTTAGGAGTCTGGAGTTTGGAGTTTGGAGTTTGGAGTTAGGAATTTCTAGTTAGGTGTTAGTACTTTGGAGTTAGGAGTCAGGAGTTTGGAGTTAGGAGTTAGGAGTTAGGAGTTTGGAGTTTCGAGTTAGGAGTTAGGAGCTGGAGTTTGGAGTTAGGAGTTAAGAGTTAGGGGTTAAGAGTTAGGAGTTAGGAGTTAGGAGTTTGTTGTCAGGAGTTAGGAGTTTGGAGTCTGGAGTTTGGAGTTTGGAGTTTGGAGTTAGGAGTTTCGAGTTAGGAGTTAGTAGTTTGGAGTTAGGAGTCAGGAGTTCGGAGTTTGGAGTTTGGAGTTAGGAGTTTGGAGTTAGGAGTTAGGAGTTAGGAGTTTGGAGTTTGGAGTTTTGAGTTAGGAGCTAGGAGCTAGGAGTTTGGAGTTAGGAGTTAGGAGTTTGGAGTTAGGAGTTAGGAGTTTGGAGTATGGAGTTAGGAGTTAGGAGTTAGGAGTTAGTAGTTTGGAGTTAGGAGTTAGTAGTTTGGAGTTAGGAGTTTGGAGGTTGGAGTTAGGAGTTAGGAGTTAGGAGTTTGGAGTTAGGAGTTTGGAGTTAGGAGTTTGGAGTTAGGAGTTTGGAGTTCGGAGTTTGGAGATTGGAGTTAGTAGTTTGGAGTTTGGAGTTAGTAATTTGGAGTTTGGAGTTAGGAGTTAGGAGTTTGGAGTTTCGAGTTAGGAGTTTGGAGTTAGGAGTTACGGGTTAAGAGTTAGGAGTTAGGAGTTAGGAGTTTGGAGTTAGGAGTTAGGAGTCAGGAGTTTGGAGTTTGGGGTTTGGAGTTAGGTGTTTCGAGTTAGGAGTTAGGAGTTAGGAGTTTGGAGTTTGGAGTTAGGAGTTAGGAGTTTGGAGGTAGCAGTTAGGAGTTAGGAGTTTGCAGTTTGGAGTTCGGAGTTTGGAGTTTGGAGTTAGGAGTTTCGAGTTAGGAATTAGGAGTTTGGAGTTAGGAGTTAGGAGTTTGGAGTTTGGAGTTAGGAGTTTGGAGTTAGGAGTTAGGAGTTTGGAGTTTGGAGTTTGGAGTTAGGAGTTTGGAGTTAAGAGTTAGGGGTTAAGAGTTAGGAGTTAGGAGTTAGGAGTTTGGAGTTAGGAGTTAGGAGCTCCGAGTTAGGAGTTTGGAGTTAGGAGTTAGGAGTTAGGAGTTTGGAGTTAGAAGTTAGGAGTTTGGAATTTGGAGTTAGCAGTTAGGAGTTTCGAGTTAGGAATTAGGAGTATGGAGTTAGGAGTTAGGAGTTTGGAGTTTGGAGTTAGGAGTTTGGAGTTATGAGTTAGGAGTTTGGAGTTTGGAGTTTGGAGTTAGGAGTTTGGAGTTAAGAGTTAGGGGTTAAGAGTTAGGAGTTAGGAGGTAGGAGTTTGGAGTTAGGAGTTAGGAGCTCCGAGTTAGGAGTTTGGAGTTAGGAGTTAGGAGTTAGGAGTATGGAGTTTCGAGTTAGGAGTTAGGAGCTGGAGTTTGGAGTTCGGAGTTAAGAGTTAGGGGTTAAGAGTTAGGAGTTAGGAGTCTGGAGTTTGGAGTTAGGAGTTTGGAGTTTGGAGTTAGGAGTTACGAGTTTAGAGTTTGGAGTTAGGAGTTTGGAGGTTGGAGTTAGGAGTTAGGAGTTTGGAGTATGGAGTAAGGAGTTTGCAGTTTGGAGTTAGGAGTTAGGAGTTTGGAGATAGGAGTTAGGAGTTAGGAGTTTGGAGTTTGGAGTTAGGAGTTACGAGTTTAGAGTTTGGAGTTAGGAGTTTGGAGGTTGGAGTTAGGAGTTAGGAGTTTGGAGTATGGAGTAAGGAGTTTGCAGTTTGGAGTTAGGAGTTAGGAGTTTGGAGATAGGAGTTAGGAGTTAGGAGTTTGGAGTTTGGAGTTAGGAGTTTGGAGCTTCGAGTTAGGAGTTTGGAGTTTGGAGTTAGGAGTTTGGAGTTAGGAGTTAGGAGTTTGGAGTTTGGGGTTTGGAGTTAGGAGTTTCGAGTTAGGAGTTAGGAGATTGGAGTTTGGAGTTAGGAGTTAGGAGTTTGGAGTTAGCAGTTAGGAGTTAGGAGTTTGGAGTTTGGAGTTCGGAGTTAGGAGTTACGAGTTAGGAGTTTGGACTTTGGAGTTAGGAGTTGGAGTTAAGAGTTTGGAGTTAGGAGTTAGGAGTTAGGAGTTTCGAGTTAGGAATTAGGAGTTTGGAGTTAGGAGTTAGGAGTTTGGAGTTTGGAGTTAAGAGTTTGGAGTTTGGAGTTTGGAGTTTGGAGTTTGGAGTTAAGAGTTAGGGGTTAAGAGTTAGGAGTTAGGAGTTAGGAGTTTGGAGTTAGGAGTTAGGAGCTCCGAGTTAGGAGTTTGGAGTTAGGAGTTAGGAGTTAGGAGTTTGGAGTTAGAAGTTAGGAGTTTGGAATTTGGAGTTAGCAGTTAGGAGTTTAGAGTTAGGAGTTAGGAGTCTGGAATTTGGAGTTTGGTGTTTGGAGTTAGGAGTTTCGAGTTAGGAATTACGAGTTTGGAGTTAGGAGTTTGGAGTTAGGAGTTAGGAGTCAGGAGTTTGGAGTTTGGGGTTTGGAGTTAGGTGTTTCGAGTTAGGAGTTAGGAGTTAGGAGTTTGGAGTTTGGAGTTAGGAGTTAGGAGTTTGGAGGTAGCAGTTAGGAGTTAGGAGTTTGCAGTTTGGAGTTCGGAGTTTGGAGTTTGGAGTTAGGAGTTTCGAGTTAGGAATTAGGAGTTTGGAGTTAGGAGTTAGGAGTTTGGAGTTTGGAGTTAGGAGTTTGGAGTTAGGAGTTAGGAGTTTGGAGTTTGGAGTTTGGAGTTAGGAGTTTGGAGTTAAGAGTTAGGGGTTAAGAGTTAGGAGTTAGGAGTTAGGAGTTTGGAGTTAGGAGTTAGGAGCTCCGAGTTAGGAGTTTGGAGTTAGGAGTTAGGAGTTAGGAGTTTGGAGTTAGAAGTTAGGAGTTTGGAGTTTGGAGTTAGGAGTAAGGAGTTTGGAGTTTGGAGTTTGGAGTTAGGAGTTTGGAGTTAAGAGTTAGGGGTTAAGAGTTAGGAGTTAGGAGTTAGGAGTTTGGAGTTAGGAGTTAGGAGCTCCGAGTTAGGAATTTGGAGTTAGGAGTTAGGAGTTAGGAGTTTGGAGTTTCGAGTTAGGAGTTAGGAGCTGGAGTTTGGAGTTAGGAGTTAAGAGTTACGGGTTAAGAGTTAGGAGTTAGGAGTCTGGAGTTTGGAGTTAGGAGCTTGGAGTTAGGAGTTTGGAGTTTGGAGTTTGGAGTTAGGAGTTTGGAGTTAGGAGTTTGGAGTTTGGAGTTAGGAGTTACGAGTTTAGAGTTTGGAGTTAGGAGTTTGGAGGTTGGAGTTAGGAGTTAGGAGTTTGGAGTATGGAGTTAGGAGTTTGCAGTTTGGAGTTAGGAGTTAGGAGTTTGGAGATAGGAGTTAGGAGTTAGGAGTTTGGAGTTTGGAGTTAGGAGTTTGGAGTTAGGAGTTTGGAGTTTCGAGTTAGGAGTTTGGAGTTAGGAGTTTGGAGTTAGGAGTTAGGAGTTTGGAGTTTGGAGTTAGGAGTTTGGAGTTAGGAGTTAGGAGTTTGGAGTTTGGGTTTTGGAGTTAAGAGTTTCGAGTTAGGAGTTAGGAGTTAGGAGTTAGGAGATTGGAGTTTGGAGTTAGGAGTTAGGAGTTTGGAGTTAGCAGTTAGGAGTTAGGAGTTTGGAGTTTGGAGTTCGGAGTTAGGAGTTAGGAGTTGGAGTTTGGACTTTGGAGTTAGGAGTTGGAGTTAAGAGTTTGGAGTTAGGAGTTAGGAGTTAGGAATTTGGAGTTTGGAGTTAGGAGTTAGGAGCTAGGAGTTTGGAATTTGGAGTTTGGAGTTTGGAGGTTGGAGTTAGGAGTTTCGAGTTAGGAGTTTGGAGTTAGGAGTTAGGAGTTTGGAGTTTGAAGTTAGGAGTTATGAGTTTGGAGTTTGGAGTTAGGAGTTTGGAGTTTGGAGTTAGGAGTTCGGAGTTAGGAGTTCGGAGTTTGGAGTTTGGAGTTTGGAGTTAGGAGTTTGGAGTTAAGAGTTAGGGGTTAAGAGTTAGGAGTTAGGAGTTAGGAGTTTGGCGTTAGGAGTTAGGAGCTTCGAGTTAGGAGTTAGGAGTTTGGAGTTAGGAGTTAGGAGTTAGGAGTTTGGAGCATCGAGTTAGGAGTTAGGAGCTGGAGTTTGGAGTTAGGAGTTAAGAGTTAGGGGTTAAGAGTTAGGTGTTAGGAGTTAGGAGTTTGGAGTTAGGAGTTAGGAGTTAGGAGCCTGGAGTTTGGAGTTTGGAGTTTGGAGTTAGGAGTTTCTAGTTAGGTGTTAGTAGTTTGGAGTTAGGAGTCAGGAGTTTGGAGTTAGGAGTTAGGAGTTAGGAGTTTGGAGTTTCGAGTTAGGAGTTAGGAGCTGGAGTTTGGAGTTAGGAGTTAAGAGTTAGGGGTTAAGAGTTAGGAGTTAGGAGTTAGGAGTTTGTTGTCAGGAGTTAGGAGTTTGGAGTCTGGAGTTTGGAGTTTGGAGTTTGGAGTTAGGAGTTTCGAGTTAGGAGTTACTAGTTTGGAGTTAGGAGTTAGGAGTTCGGAGTTTGGAGTTTGGAGTTAGGAGTTTGGAGTTAGGAGTTAGGAGTTTGGAGTTTGGAGTTTTGAGTTAGGAGCTAGGAGCTAGGAGTTTGGAGTTAGGAGTTAGGAGTTTGGAGTTAGGAGTTTGGAGTTTGGAGTTCGGAGTTTGGAGATTGGAGTTAGTAGTTTGGAGTTTGGAGTTAGTAATTTGGAGTTTGGAGTTAGGAGTTAGTAGTTTGGAGTTTCGAGTTAGGAGTTTGGAGTTAGGAGTTACGGGTTAAGAGTTAGGAGTTAGGAGTTAGGAGTTTGGAGTTAGGAGTTAGGAGTCAGGAGTTTGGAGTTTGGAGTTAGGAGTTAGGAGTTTGGAGTTAGCAGTTAGGAGTTAGGAGTTTGCAGTTTGGAGTTCGGAGTTAGGAGCTTGGAGTTAGGAGTTAGGAGTTAGCAGTTAGGAGTTAGGAGTTTGCAGTTTGGAGTTCGGAGTTAGGAGCTTGGAGTTAGGAGTTAGGAGTTTGGAGTTAGGAGTTAGGAGTTAGGAGTTTGCAGTTTGGAGTTCGGAGTTAGGAGCTTGGAGTTAGGAGTTAGGAGTTTGGAATTTGGAGTTAGGAGTTAGGAGTTTAGGAGTTAGGAGTTAGGAGTTTGGAGTTTGGACTTTGGAGTTAGGAGTTAAGAGTTTGGAGTTAGGAGTTAGGAGTTAGGAGTTTGGAGTTAGGAGTTTGGAGGTTGGAGTTAGGAGTTAGGAGTTTGGAGTATAGAGTTAGGAGTTTGGAGTTAGGAGTTTGGAGATAGGAGTTAGGAGTTAGGAGTTTGGAGTTTGGAGTTAGGAGTTTGGAGTTAGGAGTTTGGAGTTTCGAGTTAGGAGTTTGGAGTTAGGAGTTAGGAGTTAGGAGTTTGGAGTTTGGAGTTAGGAGTTTGGAGTTAGGAGTTAGGAGTTTGGAGTTTGGGGTTTGGAGTTAGGAGTTTCGAGTTAGGAGTTAGGAGTTAGGAGTTAGGAGATTGGAGTTTGGAGTTAGGAGTTAGCAGTTTGGAGTTAGCAGTTAAGAGTTAGGAGTTTGGAGTTTGGAGTTCGGAGTTAGGAGTTAGGAGTTGGAGTTTGGACTTTGGAGTTAGGAGTTGGAGTTAAGAGTTTGGAGTTAGGAATTAGGAGTTAGGAATTTGGAGTTTGGAGTTAGGAGTTAGGAGCTAGGAGTTTGGAATTTGGAGTTTGGAGTTTGGAGGTTGGAGTTAGGAGTTTCGAGTTAGGAGTTTGGAGTTAGGAGTTTGGAGTTAGGAGTTTGGAGTTTGAAGTTAGGAGTTATGAGTTTGGAGTTTGGAGTTAGGAGTTTGGAGTTTGGAGTTCGGAGTTAGGAGTTAGGAGTTGGAGTTTGGACTTTGGAGTTAGGAGTTGGAGTTAAGAGTTTGGAGTTAGGAATTAGGAGTTAGGAATTTGGAGTTTGGAGTTAGGAGTTAGGAGCTAGGAGTTTGGAATTTGGAGTTTGGAGTTTGGAGGTTGGAGTTAGGAGTTTCGAGTTAGGAGTTTGGAGTTAGGAGTTTGGAGTTAGGAGTTTGGAGTTTGAAGTTAGGAGTTATGAGTTTGGAGTTTGGAGTTAGGAGTTTGGAGTTTGGAGTTAGGAGTTCGGAGTTAGGAGTTCGGAGTTTGGAGTTTGGAGTTTGGAGTTAGGAGTTTGGAGTTAAGAGTTAGGGGTTAAGAGTTAGGAGTTAGGAGTTAGGAGTTTGGCGTTACGAGTTAGGAGCTTCGAGTTAGGAGTTAGGAGTTTGGAGTTAGGAGTTAGGAGTTAGGAGTTTGGAGCATCGAGTTAGGAGTTAGGAGCTGGAGTTTGGAGTTAGGAGTTTGCAGTTTGGAGTTAGGAGTTAGGAGTTTGGAGATAGGAGTTAGGAGTTAGGAGTTTGGAGTTTGGAGTTAGGAGTTTGGAGTTAGGAGTTTGGAGTTTCGAGTTAGGAGTTTGGAGTTAGGAGTTTGGAGTTAGGAGTTAGGAGTTTGGAGTTTGGAGTTAGGAGTTTGGAGTTAGGAGTTAGGAGTTTGGAGTTTGGGGTTTGGAGTTAGGAGTTTCGAGTTAGGAGTTAGGAGTTAGGAGTTAGGAGATTGGAGTTTGGAGTTAGGAGTTAGGAGTTTGGAGTTAGCAGTTAGGAGTTAGGAGTTTGGAGTTTGGAGTTCGGAGTTAGGAGTTAGGAGTTGGAGTTTGGACTTTGGAGTTAGGAGTTGGAGTTAAGAGTTTGGAGTTAGGAGTTAGGAGTTAGGAATTTGGAGTTTGGAGTTAGGAGTTAGGAGCTAGGAGTTTGGAATTTGGAGTTTGGAGTTTGGAGGTTGGAGTTAGGAGTTTCGAGTTAGGAGTTTGGAGTTAGGAGTTAGGAGTTAGGAGTTTGGAGTTTGAAGTTAGGAGTTATGAGTTTGGAGTTTGGAGTTAGGAGTTTGGAGTTTGGAGTTAGGAGTTCGGAGTTAGGAGTTCGGAGTTTGGAGTTTGGAGTTAGGAGTTTGGAGTTAAGAGTTAGGGGTTAAGAGTTAGGAGTTAGGAGTTAGGAGTTTGGCGTTAGGAGTTAGGAGCTTCGAGTTAGGAGTTAGGAGTTTGGAGTTAGGAGTTAGGAGTTAGGAGTTTGGAGCATCGAGTTAGGAGTTAGGAGCTGGAGTTTGGAGTTAGGAGTTAAGAGTTAGGGGTTAAGAGTTAGGTGTTAGGAGTTAGGAGTTTGGAGTTAGGAGTTAGGAGTTAGGAGTCTGGAGTTTGGAGTTTGGAGTTTGGAGTTAGGAGTTTCTAGTTAGGTGTTAGTAGTTTGGAGTTAGGAGTCAGGAGTTTGGAGTTAGGAGTTAGGAGTTAGGAGTTTGGAGTTTCGAGTTAGGAGTTAGGAGCTGGAGTTTGGAGTTAGGAGTTAAGAGTTAGGGGTTAAGAGTTAGGAGTTAGGAGTTAGGAGTTTGTTGTCAGGAGTTAGGAGTTTGGAGTCTGGAGTTTGGAGTTTGGAGTTTGGAGTTAGGAGTTTCGAGTTAGGAGTTAGTAGTTTGGAGTTAGGAGTCAGGAGTTCGGAGTTTGGAGTTTGGAGTTAGGAGTTTGGAGTTAGGAGTTAGGAGTTAGGAGTTTGGAGTTTGGAGTTTTGAGTTAGGAGCTAGGAGCTAGGAGTTTGGAGTTAGGAGTTAGGAGTTTGGAGTTAGGAGTTAGGAGTTTGGAGTATGGAGTTAGGAGTTAGGAGTTAGGAGTTAGTAGTTTGGAGTTAGGAGTTAGTAGTTTGGAGTTAGGAGTTTGGAGGTTGGAGTTAGGAGTTAGGAGTTAGGAGTTTGGAGTTAGGAGTTTGGAGTTAGGAGTTTGGAGTTAGGAGTTTGGAGTTCGGAGTTTGGAGATTGGAGTTAGTAGTTTGGAGTTTGGAGTTAGTAATTTGGAGTTTGGAGTTAGGAGTTAGGAGTTTGGAGTTTCGAGTTAGGAGTTTGGAGTTAGGAGTTACGGGTTAAGAGTTAGGAGTTAGGAGTTAGGAGTTTGGAGTTAGGAGTTAGGAGTCAGGAGTTTGGAGTTTGGGGTTTGGAGTTAGGTGTTTCGAGTTAGGAGTTAGGAGTTAGGAGTTTGGAGTTTGGAGTTAGGAGTTAGGAGTTTGGAGGTAGCAGTTAGGAGTTAGGAGTTTGCAGTTTGGAGTTCGGAGTTTGGAGTTTGGAGTTAGGAGTTTCGAGTTAGGAATTAGGAGTTTGGAGTTAGGAGTTAGGAGTTTGGAGTTTGGAGTTAGGAGTTTGGAGTTAGGAGTTAGGAGTTTGGAGTTTGGAGTTTGGAGTTAGGAGTTTGGAGTTAAGAGTTAGGGGTTAAGAGTTAGGAGTTAGGAGTTAGGAGTTTGGAGTTAGGAGTTAGGAGCTCCGAGTTAGGAGTTTGGAGTTAGGAGTTAGGAGTTAGGAGTTTGGAGTTAGAAGTTAGGAGTTTGGAATTTGGAGTTAGCAGTTAGGAGTTTCGAGTTAGGAATTAGGAGTATGGAGTTAGGAGTTAGGAGTTTGGAGTTTGGAGTTAGGAGTTTGGAGTTATGAGTTAGGAGTTTGGAGTTTGGAGTTTGGAGTTAGGAGTTTGGAGTTAAGAGTTAGGGGTTAAGAGTTAGGAGTTAGGAGGTAGGAGTTTGGAGTTAGGAGTTAGGAGCTCCGAGTTAGGAGTTTGGAGTTAGGAGTTAGGAGTTAGGAGTATGGAGTTTCGAGTTAGGAGTTAGGAGCTGGAGTTTGGAGTTCGGAGTTAAGAGTTAGGGGTTAAGAGTTAGGAGTTAGGAGTCTGGAGTTTGGAGTTAGGAGTTTGGAGTTTGGAGTTA